>NW_024368930.1:5679777-6032377 GCF_014805655.1 Passer montanus
CCCGCGGCCGCCCCGGCGGAGGGGGGCCCCGGGCGGCGGGGAGGGCGGCCGGCGGTCCCGGCGGGGTGGACCCTGCACTGACAGCCTCTCTCTCTCTCTTTCTCTCCCCCCCCGCTCTCTCCCGCAAGCCCCGCTCGCCGCCTGCCCTGCTCCGAGCGGGGACAGCCCGAGCCCCTCTCTGCGTGTTCACAGCGGACCTTGATTTAATGTCATACAATTAAGGCACGCGGTGAATGCCAAGAGAGGAGCCTCACAGCTTCATTTTCATGGAAATTGGGGACATAAACCCTCTAATTACACTTAACAACAGCCACGGAGCGATCTATGGAGCATCCTCGGCCTTTTGACAAATAGGAGTAACAATGCGCCAGCGCCCGGCGGGGCAGCTGTCTCCTCGCATTAACGGGGGCACGGGGGGAGGCGGGGGGAGGCCCCGCTCCGGCCCCGCCGGGGCTTGCGGGGGCTCCCGGCGTACAAAGGGCAGCAGGAGCGGCAGGACAATGCGGGCAGAGCTGGGGGGGCCGCGGGCAGGGAGCGCTCCGAGGAGCGGGGCGTGGGCGGGGGGTGACGAGCGGCCCCTCGTTGCAGAGCGAGGGACCCCCCCTCCCCTGCAAAGGGACACCCCCCTCTTCTCAGCCTCCACAATGCCGTTCAGAAGATCCCTGAAAAGACACCCCTCTGGGGGATTTTAGGAAGGGGGGCGCTTTTTGCTTCGTTTTTTTCAGTAGCTCTTTTTTGGTTTTATTTTTGCCGTTGCCCCTGCAATGCTTCTCAGTGGCATGGGGGCTCGGCTATGTGGCTCCTGCTGCTCTGCAGAGCTGCAAGACAGGTCCAGGGTCCTGTCATGTCCCTCTGAGCCCCTCTGCAACTCAACTATTCACAGGACTAAATGATGAGCCTGCTTTTTTCCAGAAGCAGGGCTGGCAAGGTGAGGGGCTGCAGCACTGCAGCCTCCCCAGTGCCACCTCGGGCCTGGCACTGCAGCCTGCAGGGTGGCACACGTCCCCTTTCGCAGTCTCCAGCGAGACTGCAGCAGCCCACACCGCTTCTCAGGTTAGGCTTCAGACCTCAATAAATCTCTGTTGTAAGACTCGTGTATTCAACTTCCTAAAGACATAGCGAGCCCTAAGTCTGAGCTCGCTGAGGACTGTGCTTGGGCAAGGGAGGATTTGATTATTTGGCAGCAAAAAGCCACAGAGCCGGATTGAGCCGCACGCACCCAACTCTCTGTGTCCCCTCCCCGCTCCATCTCTGCTCCACTTTTGTCAGCATTGTGTCTGTCCAAGGAACCGAGGCCGTGGATGGCTCCATCCTCCATCCCTGCAGTGCTTGTGTGGGACACACGACCTTGTCTGCAGTGGAAATGTCAGTGGCAGAGCACCCGCCTGGCTTAGGAGGGGGGGAAAGGAAAACCTTCCCGTACTTTGTGGGATTACTTGACTTCAAGCTGGCCTGTGAAAAGCAGGGACTTTCAGGTAGGTCTCCTGGGGGCAGCAGGGTGAGGGAAAAGGCAGAGGACACAGGTCACAGAGGACAGGAGCGTGGTGTTGAGGCTGTTCTGCTGCAGGGGCATTGCACAACTGAGCAGTTGTGGATGGGTCATTCCTCAAACCTGTCAGGAGGGAGTGAGGAAGCACCCAGTGCTCACAGGGCTCCATCAAGGGCTGCAGGCACCCATCCCTCTCCTGGACCTGATCCTGAGCGCTGCTCCAGCGAGGCCAGGAACCCTGTACCTGCAGCAGCTCATGGGGCAAGAGGCTGTGAGGGGCAGGATGGCCCAGCTTCATCAGGAGGGCTCTAGGGGCACAGAGATCCTTAAAAGAAGCTGGACTGTGTCCCTCCCTCTTTCCCAAAAGATAAGCACTGAGGTGTTGGAGACCTGCTTGCTCTCACGTCCATTGTGTGCTGCAATGTCACAGGACACTTTTTGACCTCATTTGCCCCCAGCATAAGCCGGGCTATGCGGTGAATGGATTCACTGATGTGGGATGGAAACACCCCATAATCTCTTCCACGCAGCCCTGTGGGGGCAGAGCTCCAGCCACAGGGCAGTTCTGCTCTTGAACGAGTTCTTGGCTCTTTGCAAAGCTGGTAGGGAGGAATAAGAACCCAAGTGCAGGGAGACAGATCCTGATAAACCTAAAGCTGACATTGAGAGAAGGGAGTGAGCCACTCCAAGGTAATCTGCAGTGCAGCAGGAAAGCTGCTGGCTTCCTCCAGGGGCCACCAAGAGGCCAAGGACGGCTCTGAAGGAATGCAGGTAACTGGTGGGAGCTGCGTGGGGCCCAGTGAAGCAGACTGGGCCTGGTCCCCAGACTGGGATTGAAAATCAAGATTGGCTGTGCCAAGATGGTGCAAGCCAGATGCTTATCCTGGACCAAATCTCTCTGCAGGTTTGCTGGGGAGGGTTTTGCACAGCCTCTTCAGCAAACAGGACTGCCTCAATTCCCAAATATTCTCTCTCAGGCTTGCTGTGTGTGCCCTTCTTAGACAAGAGAGGATTTATTAAATTTGATCACTTAAATGTAACCCTCTTCCCTCACACAAAGCCCCCTCCTGTGCTACACACCTACTCCAGAGTGCCTGGCAGGTGCCATCCCCATCCCTGCTCTGTGCAGAGCCACAAACCCCCCCAAGCTCTGGGGCCACCACGCCACAAGGATCCCTGCCTGTGTCACCGGTGTCACACCCGGGGAGGTAGCAGGAGCAGGGAGGGCTGGCAGAGCAGCCAGCCGTGTTCCGTGTTGCACATTCCCTGCTCCTACACTGACCCCTCTGTAGGTGAGTGAAGGCTCAGTCACCGGGGAGCAGAGAGCTCCTGCACAGAGAGCTCCGTGTGCCATGAACTCCCCCCCTGGCCTTCTCCATCGTCAGCTGCTCAGTGTGCAGTCACAGGTCCCTCGAGGATATGGTCCCACTTCAGTGCCAGCTCCTTAGCCGTGGTTGGTGGCGATCCTGCAGTGATTCCTGGTTGGCTCAGAGCCTCAGCTCTGCTGTGCTTCAGCTGGAGGCACCTCCTCCAGGAAGTCACACATCCCACAGGCTGCTCAGCTGAAAAAAGCCCCCAGAGCAGCACCATTAGTCACACAGCAAGGACAGCACTGCCACCGAGTCACCTCCAGTCACAGGCACCACCTCCTTGACATTCAGAAGGAGGATTTATCCAAGATCAGATATACTCCTGTGCCAGCTTTAGTCCTGTTTCCTGGTGGGAAAGCCTTGGGGAAAATATGAGCTGCAACAATGGGTCTGGATCAGGCCATTCTATGACAGAGTCACCACAGAGGAGAAATCATCATCTTATTCCTCTTGTACAGCTCCCCACACTCAGGAGTGACACAGTTTCCTCCCCACAGGGAAAAGCCAGGCTGGAGCCAAGTTGGGGTGAGAAGGAAGTGTCACCTTCCACCCTGTAAGCACCTCTTGGTTGTAGATGTACACAAAGCACCAGTGTCCACACCCACATGACAGCTGCTCAGGGACATGACAACTGCTTTGCACAGGACAGGCTCATCCTGTGCAAGTCCTGACATCAGCCACTAAGGATTAAAAAATAGGTTTTTTTCTCCCAATTCACCACAGGGCAGATGGAGCTGCCTTGTCAGCCCACTGTGTGTGCCAGTGGATTTCAGCTGCATTAAGAAATACAGGCACCACTTGTAAATAGGATGAGGAGAAACCAACCTGGGCAGAGGCCTGACTTTTGATGAAATGAGGGTAAACCTAAGAAAGAAAGAGGGTAAGAGTGAAGTGCATGAAAGGCTGCTGCAAGGAAACTGGCACCAGACAGTTTCCATGGCTGTGTGGGTAGGAGCAGGCCCAACCTGCAGCAAGAATGATTCAGGTAATAGGAAAATTCCTTCTGGTGGAAAGGCTAGAAAAGCAATGGAACAGCCTAAGGAGAAATTCCTGCCCAGGGAAGAAAGTGGGAAAGCACCTAGCAGGAGTCCCAAGGTAGCACTGGTCCCTCCAGACTTAAAGTGCCACAAGCAGAAGGTGACACCACACATCTGTTTCTCCTGAAAATATGGCACAGCCCCCAAACATCTGGATTTTCCTAAACCCAGAGGGTTCATCTGTGTCTCCACAGAGACCAGAAAGGTGCCACTGCTCAAGAGACAATAAAAGAGTGCAGTGTCTTGTCCTCAAACAAAAACAATGTTGAGGCATCACACACAAGTGGTCAAATTCAAGCATCATTTTTTCCTATATAAAAATATAGGAATTGGATGTATCTTCATCAGTCCTATTAGATAATCCTATTTGGGATTATATGGTTTGTCCCAAGCCAGCTCAAAACCAATTGAGAGCATTACCAAGGTATAATACCCTCAGGTGACATCCCAGAGGGATGGACATTTTTCTGTCACTTCCTAATAGCTCCCTTTCAAATGACTGCACACCTTCCTGGGTACATTTGCAGATACACAGGAAAACATCGATATTCTGATGTGTGTAGGATTATATATCTATTATACAGATGCGTCTGAAAATAGATATTTATATATATTTATATATATATTCATATACATATTATATATAGTATATATTAATATTACATTGATATATAACATATATTCTATATAATATATTGAGATATATTATATAGAATATATATATATTAATATATAAATTATGCAGCTGTCTCTTTCATATACATATATATAGTATATATTCATATTACATTGATATATATTATATATTCTATATAATATATTGGGATATATTATGTAGAATATATATATTAATATATAAATTATGCAGCTGTCTCTTTGTCCAGAGCACTTGCAAAGGGTTTCAAAGCACTCACTCAAGGACCCTGAACATGCCCTACCCTCAAGGGAAGAGGTGATTTCTTTATCCTGTCAGGACAATTCACCTCACCTGCAGCACAGCTTTCCCAGCCCGGCCTGCCCGAGTTTTGCCACCAGAAAGTGAGGGATGCTCAGCACAGCATCCTCCCCCCCTGCAGAGCTTCCCTGTATTTTACAGCTTTCATGTGCTGATGGTGGAGCTCCTCTGGCCCGGGGAGAGCGCAGGGATCGCTTTCCCATCCCGCTCTCACAGCCCTCTCGGTAACCCCGCAGCTCCCCGGGCCCGAGCAGGCAGCGCCGCTTCCAACTTTTATCACCTGCAGCACAAAGGGACAGCCGAGGGAGAAGCGGCTCCTGCAGAACAGAGGGGACAAAAGCAGGACAAAGCCCCCGTGCTCCTGCAAAGGGCCGGGTGGCCGCAGGATGGCACCAGCGTCGCTTCTGCTGCGGGACAGCGGGGACACCGCGCCCGGCCCCCCGGTGGCGTTTGTGCCCCCGATGAATGATTCCGACCCTGCGCCTGCACACGCCCTGAGCCACCAGTTTGGTTTCATGACGGTGCCTTGAGTTGAATTTCATTCTGAATGGAGGAGGCGGCTCTGCCTCCCCCTGCCAGTCCAGCCCCGCTTCCTGCGGGGCCAGAGCCAGCCCTCTGCTCGGCATTTATGGAAAAAACCAAAAGGGATCTTCTGCTATATCAAAGGGATCTTCCTCTGCATTCTTTCACCCTCGACACTTTGCCCATCGTCCCTGTGTGCCTCTGGCTTTGCGGCTCTGACACCCCCGTGCCTGGCAGCCCAGCCCGCTTCAGCCCGGGCCCACGCTGCTGTCCCGGGCTGCTGGAAGGGAAGGGACCCCGCGCAGCCGTGGCAGCTGCTGGGCACACGGTGGCACTCGCTCTCCATCCCAGCACAGGCTGGGGAAGCGGCGGAGGATGCGGGATGCGAAGCGGGCGTGGAGCTGCTGTCAGAAGATGCGCGCTCGGCTCCTTCCCTGAATCCCCCGGGCCCTCTCTGGACCTTCCAGACACGATCTGCTCCTGCCCCCGCCCTTCCTCTCGCACGCAGCAGTTCTGGATGCCAGGGCTGCCCTGACACGGGATGCTGGCCAAGAGCTCGTGTCTGAAATGACAAGGCAGGGAGTGTGCAAGGAGCAAAGCCCTTCCTGCTGGTCTGCAAAGAAACCAGACCCCATTAAAAAAAAAAAAAACCAAAACCAAACAAAAAACAAACAAACAAAAAAAATACCCCAAAACCCCAAGCAAACAAAAACACCCCCCCCCAAAAAAACCCAAACAAAACAAACAAAAAACCCCAAAACAAAACAAAAAAAAAAACCAAACCCGAAAAAACCAAAAAAAAACCCAACAAAAAAAACCCCAAAAAAACCCAAAAAAAAAACCCCACCAAAACCCCCAATCTTTCTCCCCATAAGGATGGGAGAAGGTTACAGTTTGCACCTAAAAACTGGTTCTCCCTCCCTTCCCCAGGCCTCCCATCCCAGCTGAGATCCACACATGCTCCTTCTCCATCCCCAAGGGCAGCAGAAGCCTCCTCTTCCCCAGCCTTGCCCCTCACAAGCTGACACAGCCTCCAGGGAGGATGGATGTGCTGCTCCTCAGCAGTTCCCTGCACAGCAGTAACATCCAGCCTTCCCCCACCTCATTCCATACAATCTGGAATGCCTTCCCATATGGAAATGCCAGCTGATTCAGAGGTTCATGTTTAGTGCAAAGCAGTGATCAAAGGCTTGCTTGCAGCTGCTGAGCCTGATTTGAGCTATTGCACAACACAAGAAGCTGCCTCTGAGCCCACCTTATCCCCAGCAGCATCTCCAAAGGAGGAGTGGTATTTAAATGAGCCCTGCAGAAAGCACCTAATGTGATGTGTCAAATCTCTTCCATTCAGATGGGGAAGAAAAAAGGCAGAAGCAAAGGAGAGGAGGAGGTGGTATGTGCACATGAGAGAATTTGTCAGGAGCATGTATGTCAGATCACAGAGGACTTTTATCCCAGGCTTGGAAATGGGCAATTTCCATTTTACAGGGGTTATTTGTAGGGTGGCACCCTCATAAAAGACATCCTGTAGCAGGAGAGGTTGTGCAGTGTTCATGCCAAGGATGCCAGATCCAAGCTGTAGGCCTGGAGCAAAAGGCACAAGGAGGTGACACCCAAGTACCTGCAAATAAATCTAAGCAGAGAGAAGGGAGGTGGAGCTGGGAGCAAAGCAGCACTGCAAACTGGCCAGTGAAAGCAGGAGGACATGGGAGCTGTTTTCCTGGGCTGCCTGGCAGTTTTCTGCTCTAAACCCTTCCCACCCAAGGCTCCCCATTTTCCCAGTGCAAGTGACAGCCAGACATCTACACTGTGAAATCCTGGTGCAAAGCCTTACCACTGGAAACCTGTCATTCCACAGCTACACTCAGGTGCAGGCCCCAGAGACAGAAAAGCTTTTGGCACCGTTACAGGAAAAGATCTGCAAGTGCTGTAGGAAGTTACATCCCAATTAGCTTCACGTAAAGGTGGGGTAAGCATTACAAAGCATTTAAAAGATCAAATGCAAAAGCACAGCTTGAGTAATAGGGACCAAAGTGATTTCAGCAAGGAACAGTTGTGGTTAATCAGGTGGAGCTCTTTGAGGCTGGAACTGCTGCAGCAGCCAAAGGGGAGGGAACAGCACAGCACAATTAGGTTTGCTGCATGCAGTGGACAGGGCTTTGCAAAAGAAGCTAATGACTGAGATGTGGAGTCCCAGAATAAGTGGATGTGCTGTGGCTTAATGTTCTGGAAATTGCCCAGAAACAAAGATGCAAGCAGGAAGGTATTAATGGAAGCCTTGTGTGTCAGAAGGAAATGATTCCAGGGATGCAGCAGTGCAGGCAGCTTGTCTGGAGCAGAACAAAAGGCAGTGAGGGAGGACAGAGTTTTCTAGGGCCCTCTGGCTGCATTTCAGTCCTGAACATCACATTTTGTGACCCCTCATACTCCAAATAAAAAATTCCCTCCTATTTTTTTTAACAGAGTTGCTGGGACTTTGCTTGTTTATATTTTTTTCCATTTTTTTTTCTCTAATAGTGTTTGCTTTTTTATTTGTTTAGATTATTTTTTTGTTTGTTTGTTTGGCTGGTTTTTTTTTATTTTGAGGGGTTTTTTTGAGGCTTTTTTGAACAAAATCAACGACTACTTTCAGAACAAACTGTTCAGTAGCACCCACAGGCCCCATCAGTGTGGGGATGGAACAGTTGCATGGCTGTGATCACATCCTATACTTGGAAGGCCAAGCATGAGCTATGCCAGATGGTGCCAACTGGGAGTTACATTCCCCATATCCTTCCCTGATTCTGCAGATCTGCAGAGAAATGGGAATGGCAGGTGAGGAACAGAAAAGCCTCATTTTGTACCCTTTAGCTTTGCTAAGAGCCTTGCAGTGCAATAATCTGACACGTGGGGAAACAAATTCCAAGCAAGTGGCACCTAAGAACAATCTCAACTCCCAGGACTCAGCAACCTAGAGCAGGGACTTAAGAGAACATCCAACATGACTAAGACTGGAGCTGAGTTTTTAGCTCTAGTCCTTAATTCACTGCTTGGTTGTAATTCTCACAAGCCAGGCTGACTCTCAGCTTGAGCTACACCCCTGCAAAGACCCCAGTCTGAGAGGTTCCCACCTTGTGGGAGCCACATCTGGAAGTCAGAGCTGAGCATGGCATAAGCTCAGGGAGAGAAAACAAAGGGGGAAAATATTCTTGGCTCCTGAAGCACTCAGCCCACAGGGAACAGACACCCAGCCTGCCCTGAGAGCAGCAGAGCACACACAGGCTAAGGAGTCTGTTTGTCAGAGGAGGATGCAAAGCACTCTGAGGGGTCAGCACACTCATACCATTTATCACAAACCAGTTTATTTCCACTTCTCCACTCCACAGAACTCTGGGGACAATTTACCAACTACATCACATGACCTCAGAGTACCCACATATAAAACATATACATTTAAATTAATCCAAAGGCATCCTAAACATGCAGTTGGACCTGTGGAAAGAGCCAATGCCCTGCCCAGCTCTCTTAGGCTCATCTAACAGAGCTCTGCTGATGGCCACTGAAATGGCAGTGCTGTGAACTACAGCAGCAGCACCAAATTAGCACCATGGAGATGATCAGGATCTCTGCAGTTGGCTTCTTGGCATGAATTTGCTATTACATTTCCTCCAGCTTTGCTAATTCTGATCCTTTACCCTCCACTAGCTGTGCTAACTGTGCAGCCTGGGGTGAAGATCCAATCACTGAAATAAGGTATTTTGGGTTTTATAGTTAGAGTTCAATTAAAAAACAAAGTGTGGGCAGGATTATAATGGGGAAGGGAGCACTCTGTGACAGAGAGCCTGTAAGCCAGTGCTGCTTAGAGAAAAGGTAACACTGAATAAAACCCTTATCTTCCCAGCACTTTTACACTGTGAAAGAATTGTAGAGCTCCCCAAACCCATTGCTTTTTTATTTATTGGCAAGTTCTTGCAGGAAGGAGAACCCACCCTTGCAGAATCCCTTTTTTGGGCTGGAACCACCCAATGTGGGATGTGGGCAACTGGGCAGGCATCACACCAGACCAACTGTCTGACAAAAGCTGTGAAAAAGGGGTTGCTTTCCCTGGTTTGCATCTCTGAGAACAGTCTCTGATGTACACTGAGCCTTCCAGACCTCCTCCCTCCTCTGCTATTTCATTTCATTGTTAATCATCCCACTTTCCTCTTTGTTAGCATCATTAATACCTTTAATGCATTCTTACAAAAAGCACAATGAGATTGCCAGCTAGTGGAAATCAGCAGCATCTGGGGCTGTGCCAATTCCCTTCAGCTCAGACACAGTGATAGTTGCCACCTTCCCATTTGTGTGAAGAAAAAGCCATCACTATTTGTCCGTGCACGTCTCCTCCTGGAAGCAAATGCATTTATGTCTGTACATAAATGTAATATACACACTGGTATACATGAAGCAGAAAAATCCCAGGGTTTTTTCCAGAATGTAATTTATTTGAGGAACTAATGGCTTATTACATGCTCTTATTCTACTGAGGATGAAAAGTGCCTTGGAGAATGAAGTCTGAGAAAGCTGCAAAAGTAACTGCATTGGAAAGGATGACATTAGATCACAGAGAAAATCCATTTTAACTGTCCAGGACTCTGGGCCTGTGTTTGTACAACATTTCCTGTGGGCAGAGGTGTCAGAGTGGTACTGCCTATAAACCTCCTCTTCTCTGTGCTGTGACAGCTCCTGTAACTAATCCTTCAAACAGACTGAATGCTTGCTGCAGTCACCAGGCTAGAGATGCTCTGTGCCTCTGGACAAACCTCACCAGGCTGACTAATGGCACAGCTGGGATCCTGGGAATAATTCAAACACCACCTTTCCTGCTCCAGGAGCCACAACTGAGGGATGCTGCAGCAGCCACAAGCCTCTCAGGAAAGCCCATGTGGGCTTCTCCCTGCAGGTGTGCTGGGGAAAATGATGACAGCACATACTGTGCACCACTTGTTTTCCTCCCCTCCTCCTGTCTTTTCATTTATCTCTAACACAACCACACCCTCACACTTTAAAAAACAAATAAGATCAAAAACCACAGGGTTGCTTTCACATTTGCCACCTTCCTTCTCTTCTCTTCTCTTCTCTTCTCTTCTCTTCTCTTCTCTTCTCTCCTCTTCTCTCCTCTCCTCTCCTCTCCTCTCCTCTCCTCTCCTCTCCTCCTGCAGAATGAGCAGGGCTCTCTCATGCCCCACTTGCAGCACAGGCTTTTGGCTGCTGCTGATCTCCATGCTCAGAGTATTTCTGGGGGGAAACCTGCATCTGTTCCCTGACTGAAAAGCACAGCTTCACAAATGCCTGGTATGTTTTTACTCACCCTCAGTGGACCACTCACTTTGTGGAGCATCAGCCCATCAGAGGAGGAGAGAGGGAAAGGAGCTGTGGGTTTTCTGGAGTCCCAACACAGGTCACAGTCCCCAGAGCAGATGACAACTTTGAATGCTTCTAAGGATGGTTGTGCCTCACAACCCACTCTCATTTCACCAGGAGGCTTCTGGAATTCAACAAGAGGAACCTCTGTGCAATTTGTGATCTGCAGGTTCACATCCTTGCTTGTATTTTTTATTTAAAATAAACTCTGATGGATAAATAATTTTTAAAAATCTGTCTAAAGATCACCCCATCTGGTCTTTTATTAATACCCTCCCTTTCATCTTCCATTATCATGTTCTTTGAAATAACTGAATTAGCAACTTGCAGCGTTTTCCCATCCTCAGCAAGGTCAGTAAGTTCAGGAAAAATCTGAAATTATACCTGGCTCATAAAATCACTCCTCCTCCCCACCTATTATTTTACTCACTACAGGGAGATTACATTTCCCATGGGGGCTCATTAGTGTTGCTCTTTCCTCAGCATCAGGAAATCTTTCGGAGTTGTCTTTACTCCCAGTTGATAAAAATTGCTCTTTATTTCTTCTCCCAACTCATTGACCACGGCTCCCTGGTTCTGAAGTGGCATTTTCAGAAACACAAAGATTTTGGACCAAAAGACCCCACCATGCTTCTAACCTTGGTGCTGCTGAGTGAATGAATGAGCTGTTAATTTCTGCAAATCAAGCATTTGGCCAAGGCACACTGAAAGATTGTTCTTTAATAGACTAACAGATTGAAACTAGGAATCCTTGCTCCTTGTCAGAGCAAACAAGGAATTGCTGCAGTTATGTTTTAGTTGTAATTTCTCTTTTACAAAAGTCAAATATATAAAACTGGAGGACACAAAGCAGCATTCTTTGCTTTCATTTTTGAAGTGCTGCACACCAGTGATGCAACATGCAGCTACACCTCTGTAATTGCTTCTTTTGTTCCAAATTCCTGGTGGCTGATCTAGTGTTAGTGAAAAACAAAAGCATAGATCCCTGAACACTGTGAAATAAGCTAGCTCAGTTAGGCAGGTACTTCATATAAAGAACAGAAGTTGGGCAGGATTGTCTGACCATCCACCTGCTGCCAGCAGCTCAATTTCAACACACAATTGGGTATTTTGATTCAAAGGGAGATCTCAAAGTGACACTGAGGACTGAAGTGGATAAAATATGTGAAAAATCTCAAAAATTTGCCAGTGGCTTAAGAAACAAAACCTGCTTTGATACCTCAGAATCTCATACTGCTCCAGAAATGGGGTTCTTACCAGTAACTGCTCCTTGCTGACACCCCCAGAGCCTCCATGCTCAGCCTTTTTGGCTCCTACCCCCTCTCTGATCTACCTGTGGGAAAGTACAAAATACTTCTTCAAGGATTAAACCTGCACTCTTTAAACAAATGGTTTAAAACTCCTCAGCAGAGGCACAGTTTTGTTATCAGTCCTGCCCTGCACCCTTCCAGCTTCTGTCCTACCCCAGTCCTGAGCAGCAGAGCTGGGGAGGATCTCAGATTTTGTGTATCTCAGGGCACCTTTCAGAGGGGCTTAGCACGAGTTAAAGGTTGGAACAGAGGTCTAGAAACTTCACAGATAGTTGCACTTAAAAAATGTGAATTTTTATGCCAGGTAACAAATGTCACTGATGTATTTATCAAGGTGTTTTCAAGGACTCTGGGTAATCAGCTTTTTTACAAGTGGCCAAAAGCCTCTGCTGACAGTTTTTGATGTTACAAGCAGGAGCTTTTTGGAGACCTCTGAAGAGGTCTCCCCCCAGCAAATCAGACTATTTGTACTTAGACAAATCTATACTGTTGATATTTTACAAATTTGTATGAAACAGATTTATATTAGAAAAGGATTTTCATACACATCAACAGTCTAAGAAAGCTGAACAGTCTCCACAAATCCCAAGACCTCCCAAAATCCATTATTTCCTGAATGGGCTGATTATCCACAAAGGGGGTGAAGAAGCCATTCTCCACCAGTAAGTTTAACTCCAAACTTGCTAAATCTGGGCCCACTGCAGGGAATGTGCAGTCTTGAATTAAAAAGTGACTCTCCCTCCAGGTGTAGACAATGATCTGATTTGTTACTTCTGAGCCTAATAACTCCCAGCTCCCCAAAGTTTTATCAGAACTGACTAAATACTATCTCAGCAAAGTGCCTTCAGCTGCAAGAACCAGAATATTCCATTTCTCTGCCCTCAAGGGCTTTCAGCTGAAATGTGTTGTCACAAGAGAGCAGCAGCAGCAGGAGCAGTTCCTACTACATCAGGGGTTTCTAACTCATCAGGGTTTGCAGAACACAACTTCCAGGGATATGCTGGGCTATCCTAGAGACTGAAATGTTATCCCTCATCAAATTGCTCAAGTTAAAATTTGCAGGCCCACAGAGCAAAGCACAGAAAGCAAAGTAGATATAAATAATGAGAAAAGCTCCCTAATACTATCTGTATAAATCAATGTGTTCTTTACTGATAGAAATTATTTTCTTCTTATTCTCACATCCAGATGGTGAGGGGGGGAAATATTTAAGGATGTTCCTTGCAATATGTATTACTGCCCAAGGCATTGCATTAATAATCCAAAAATACCTGGAGAATGTATATTTGGTAAAGCAAGTATTTACACCTCTTTCCCACTGTCTTCATGATTGAAACCACAGCAAAACACCAGATCCTACTGATTTAGCAGCAGTTGGACATTAGAAATGCATTTGGTGAAGACTTTACTGTCTGTCTGTTGTCATGGTAACATCCCAGGTAAAAATAATTTGAATAACTTATAAACAGACAGATGGCATAAAACCTCCTACGCTCTCCAGATTGAAGGATATTCAGTAAAAGACAGTGATGATGCCAGTTCCATGAAGTCCTGCATGTTGAAGAAGGCACATCTCCAAGGTCCTGCTCGTGCTGGCAGAAACTCACCTCAGAACGTGAACAAAAGGGAGATCAGGGATGCTACAGGAAACAAAACCAGGAGACACAAGTAAAGCCAGCACTCTTGTGTGCAGCATTTCCCAAGGGATTACAAAGGTGCCCTGAAATGATGGTCCTACATAAAACAAGAAAACTAATCCCATATTGTAGCAGGGAACAAAAGCTGTTCCTGGAATTGCTAAAGCCCTGCCCTGCTCATGCTCTGACAGGGAAATGAGAAACATCCCACACTGCACGTTCAAAGCAGCTTTGCATCTGCAATAGGCAATTTGAGAGCTTTTTTTAATCAACACAAGCTTTCTGAAGACAGGAGAGCTGTGAAATTGATAATGTTCATACCCAAGACATTTCCCTTCACCCTCACATTAGGTCAAAGCACCAAGAGATGTGAAGTGGGAAGATGCTCTGTGGGAATGATGTCAGCTAAGGAACAGTCCATCGGGCTGAGCCACGTTTCTTGTGAAATCCAAAATCTCCCTTTGCCAAGTCACATCCCAATTAAGTCATTTCAGCATTCTGAGTCAACTCTCTTAATTCTAAAAATAGGCTGAACAAGAGCTGTTCCTTCTCAAAGGAGCTGTGGACAGGGCAGGCTGCAGCCAAGGCAGTGATCACAGCCCCAGCTACACTTGCTCTGTTCTTGGGCAGGATCACAAATTCCAATTACAAACCTGCATTTTCCCTAAAATAGTGAACAGCTTTCTCCTGAAATCAGCAGATGCTGAGCACTGTTGTCAGCAAGAGCCAGAGCTTTTTCCAAGGGAAACAGATTGTTCAACATAAAGAATTCAAAGTAGCTGAGAGACCAGGAAAAGGAGCATTACATCAAAACACACTTCCCTCCATCAGACATTTGTGCCTCGTTTTGCATTTATCTGCTATTTTAACTGAATTTCCTTTACTCCTCTCAGCCTCTTTTCTCAAGATGTGCAGAAGCCAGAAAAGGGCAGTAACATCACATCAGTTTTCTTTTGATAGTTTTGCACTATCTCTGCCTACAAGGGTTTTTTATGGCCACATTTATTGGAATTTCCATCTTCTCTGGCCAAATAAAATCCCTGTTTTAAAGAGGAAAAGTAAAACACCCATGCTCTGTGGTGAGTCTAATGCTTAGAAAGAAATACTGCTCTCTTCTTCACTGAGATCTCACTAATACCCTTTGAGAAACTTCATAAATACCTTTAATTTCCTCAAAGAAATATCAAGTATTTTGTAAAGAAACACATCTTTGAATATATACAGCGGTGTAAACAGTGAAAGAGAAAAAAAGTAGAATTTTAAATTTTACATCCTCTATTTCCATCTCCCAGAAATGAGAAGTTAAAAAAATCAGTCTGTAAAAAAAAATCAGTCTGGCCTTATGAGTACGATGTGTTATGGAAGAGAAGTAATCTTGAATCTCTGCTCTCATATCTCAGTGCAGGTTTAACTCCATCGTTTTCTCCACAAGCTCAAGTCACTCCCAGTGACAAACATAATCTCCATAAAGATTTAATTATTCAGTACTATTACTTTTGGTGTGACTACCTGCAAACAAATAGGTTTTTTTCCCCTCATGATGCATATTCACAGCTTCAGAGCAGTGCAGTTGGTGCTGCCATCACGAACCAGTAATTGAACCAGAGACATAATTTAACTTTTTAACCAGCATTTGGTGCTACCAGCTCCATTTGGCTTAGAAGTGAAAGGCAGCAGAGTTACTGTCACACCCAAACTCCAGAAACATCAAGCAAAGCAACTCATTTAAGGAGTGAGTTTAAGCACCAATTCCAAAAGCACACAGGAACATTCCTTTAGAACTATTACTTGGACTAAATAAAGAATAAGCAAGACTTGTGACATGAAGTTATTCTTCAAGAGACACTGGAAGAATGTCTCTTCCCCCTCACAGTGAAATGTGAACTCTGTGAAACACAAAAAGTGACTCATCCCTTGGAATTGCAGTGGCAGGGGATTGAAAATCAGGACCAGCAGCCAGCACTGCAGTTATCTGAGCACCCAACGTGCTTGTGATGAACAGGATTATTTTACCCACTGTGAAATCTTCTCCCACCTCTCTGATAGGGCTGTACAACACTGCAGTGCCAGTAACAAATCTCTTATTACTGAAGCCGCTTTCTGTTGCCCACAAAGCCAGACAGCTGAAACATCATCACTATAATAATGTCAAACCAGCTTCAGCTAAAGGCTCCCAATTATTTTTTTTTAGAAAACATTTGCCTGAAGTCTACTGGTATATCACAGCAGAGTGTTTAGGTCTGAAAAAAAAGTACTGAAATTGTATAACTAACTTTTCTCCTGAGGGTCCAGATGCAGCAGTTCTTTCTGGCTCTAGAATCATCAGTGAGCGTTCTGATGTAACAACTGAACCTAACAGCAGGTGCTTTTATTGGATAGCACCACCTTTGCAAAATGCACAATTGCTTCAATAAGTCAGTTAAAAAAAAGATATCAAAGTAAATTACTGCAGTAAGAGCTGGGAAACACAGCAAAGTGCTGGGAACAAAACCGGGCAGAGCATTGTTGGATTTGGGAAGTTCTTCTCACCCTGGTGACCCCAGGCTGTGCTGCTGCCTCCTCAAGGATCCAGCACAACTTCCAGACCTCTCCTCAGCTTCTCATCGTACCAGGGGAAAGGGAAGCACAAGTGACAGCCACTGCACATGGATGCAGGTCCTCTGAGGAATGGGAACAGTCAAAGCTGCTTAAATGTGTTCTGTAGGGTCCTGTGAAACCGTTCAGGTGTGCTGAGAGCAAACATCTGAGTTACTCAATCAAACCATTTCTCAAGTTATATTTAATTGAGGAATCAGCATGAAGTGTGATTGGAACAGAGGAAGACAACTGAATGTAGGGAAAAAATGAAAATGACATCAAGCTTGCTAAATATGTATTGTTTATTAAGGCTTGTATTCTCCTAGAGGAAAAAGTTAATCTGATGCTGTCCATTACTCCTTACAGGCAGTAACAGTCCAGAGACAGAGTTATACGTTCTAAATACAAGTCTAAATGATACAGATTAAACTTTATTTAAATTGGAGGTCCTTTTGGAGTAAATAGTATTCAGAAGATACTTGCTTTCTAATATAGTAAAAGATCCTCTACAATAAACACGTGCAGATTCAGTGTGCTAGAGCAGCGGACATGAGCACCATTTCCATGCTTAACTGGAACTCCAGTTGGTGACAGGTTCTCCGACGGTCCCCTCACTCCACAAAAACATGACAGCAAATTCAATTTCTTAAAACAGGTTTTTTTACTCATCCAACAGAAAAAAAAAATTAGACAAACACACTGTCAATTTTAAACATCTGAGGAATAATCCATCATATTATCCGTACTATTAGTTCCTACGTTAAAGCTCAGCATTATTGGTATAAAAACTTTAAATGGCATTAGGATTTGGGGGGGTTGGGAGAGAGTAATGAAGGGAAGGATTAAAAATGATCTGCAATTAACTAATAACACCTGAAAGCTGAAACAGGTTTAAACACATTGTTTAAAACCCCTGCAATGTCGATAGCATCACATTATTATTTAATTAAGCTACAAAAACCGTAAAGCAGAATTATGGCTGAGAGAAAGCGTCTTGCTCACCCTCGGCAGGATATGGAATAACAGATGCACACTGAAGCACTGGTTAACAGAATGTGAAAGGGAAATATTTTCCAGAGAAACAATTCCACTGACAATTTGATTTTCTACTAGACAGAAAAAACCAACATGGCGCATCAGCAGTTTTAAAAGAGTAATTGTACAGATAAATAAAGAGGCAGAGCAGCTGCACAAAGTGATCAGAAATGTAGGGGTTTTTTCATTTTAAAATTCTGAAGTGCAGTATCTTAGGAGTTGCTTTTTTTTAATGACAAAAAAAAAAAATCTATGCATGGTTCCTTACTTCTGCCATGAAGAAAAAGGGATTGGGAGGAGGATAAAGGAAGATTTGTCATGTATTCTCCATAATCTCTATATCTGGCTAGGAACATAATTCGTGCCAAAATAAAGTCTTTGGGAAGCACTGACACTTTAGTATGCTCATGTATAGGTCCACATTAGGTTAATATAACTGTTTACCAACTTAAAAAAATAAAAACAGACACACCTTTATTAATGATTTCTACAGAATTTTACATAGAAAAAAGATACAAATTAATGCAGATCCACTTGGGCAAAAATAAACTACAATGTACTTAAAGATGCAACAACTTAATTTCCCCTGCACGAGAAGATATATTGGAACTGAAAGCTTTAGTTTGTCCTGATGCCAGGATACAGCACCAGTTATACTTAATTTTGTTTCTCATAGTCGAATCTAATATCAGTTCTAGTATATATATCAAACTGTTTATGTTTATTCTTATTGTTTGTTTCGATTCTGACGTTCCTGCAAAGAGAAAAAAGTTAAGATTTTAGTCAAAGGAACAAGCAGAGTTTTTAGTAGTTTAACAGAACTAATGTGACCCCAGATAATTACACACTTAAAACAATGCTGCTACATTTTATAAATATACTGTTCATACCCAACAAACCCAAGGATTTGATAATAGAATGTTTTTAAGTGCAGTCTCAGGTGGAACATCTGGATGAATACCTGCAGTCACTTCAAACCAAGGTCACAGAGAGAGAAAGGTATGAAATGTCAACACTCCTAAGGAGAACCAGGATCTGCAATATTCTACTTTCTGGATTATTTTAGCTACTGCAGTAGTAGCACAACCAATACACGAGCAGAAAGCAGATGGCAGATTAGTGAACTCCACAGAACTGGTCTAATTTTGAAGCACTCAAATGACTTTGGAGTTTAGTCACATTCAGTAAAAGCAGGGATTTGAGCTGTCGAGAAATTCTGTCTCTAACTCTTCCCATTCCTTCAACTATTCTGGGAAGCACTGGGAAATACTTGGGGGGTAAGAGATAGAAACAATATCAGGTAGAAGGGAAGTTTGTGCTTCTACACAGCCTGATAAAACCCAGCACAGCTGGACTGACCAACCCAAGGGTGTCCCAAAGTGCTGCTGGGAGGGTCTTTGAGCCTTTTTCCCCAAGTTTCTGCTAACCACAAATACTGAAGCCAGTAAAGGTCACCTAAGGGCTAGAGCTGGGGGCTGCCTGCAGGTGAGCTCCACATCAGAGCCCCTGTGCTCTCCCAGCAGCACAGGGCTCCAGACACCTGAGCAGTGCCCAGCAGAACTGGGCACTTCTTCATCAGGGCTGCAGGAGCCCCACAAGGGCAGAAGTGCAAGGCCAGCAGGACAGAACCAGGCTGCTGTGCCTCAGTCCTGTGCACCCTCCAGCCAGGGCAGCACTGCACATGAACAGAAAGGGCTCAGCCTTCCCATCTTTGCTGCTTCCAGTGCAGAACTGGCATGGAAAGACTCAGTTCTGTACTTAAACACATCAACATAGCACCAAATCCTATTCCAAAGGAAACTGTGAATTAGCCTCAGCACCACCACCAGCCAACTCCTGAACTAACACCTTCACATTTTGTTTTGTGGACTCATTCTGTAAAAAGTTCACCTCAGAATTGTTTCTGTTGTGATGTAAAACTTACTTGCTAATATACCAAACATTGTAAATGTAACAGACTGCATTTGCTGCTTCAGCTGGTCACAGGATGAAAACCAGAAGAGATTTTTAAAAACTGAATATATTGATTTCTGCCTCCAGGCAGAAATCAATATATTTTGATTTTCATAATAAAATTAAGCCAACAAAGTCCAGAATGAAATATTAATATATAATTTAAGACAGAAGTAAGATAGCAAAGTTGCTTTATCAAATCAACAAAACAAGCTGTGTAAAGTGGTAGAATTTATTATAAAAATCTATTCCTCCTGTCTTTTAACTCTCAACTATGATGAATTATCAGCAAAAGCCATTTCCTAATGGCAGTGTCAGAACATTACATGTTGTTCTTAATAAAAAGAGCTTATGTCTGCCTGACATTTCAAACAAAAGGTGGTTACAAAGTATCTAGAACTGAATCATATCAACTCCATTTTCAGGCTCCCAAAAAGAGTAATTGTTTCATCCTATTTCCAACTTCCATTTCCAAGGTGGCACATCCCCTTTACAGGTCTACCAGGTTCATGAGCCCACTCTTTCCCACTGCCACCTCATGGAACTTATTTAACTTATTTTTAGTTTTCTGTGTAGTAATCCACTGACCTCCCTAATCCCACTTTCTTTAGAAATGGAAGCTTTCCATTCTCATGGCAAAAAGAGGCAGGCTAGCACCTGAGACCTCCACCTGAAGTGCTCATGGCATTCAGAAACTCAGCTCAGACTCTAATTCAGTAAAAAGTGCTCTTTACTCAGTAAGTTCCCAAGCAGTTCCTCCTACCTTGCTTTTTGCTTTCTCTCTTGGGGGCTAATCTGAGTCTTCCTCTTTACAAATGTCTGAAACCACATAAACTGATGTAACAGTTCTTCGTGCTCTCGAGCATGGCTGCTTTTTAGAAGCTCTAACTCTCAAATTCTCTTCCTTACTGCTATTTAGCACTACTGCAAGCAAGCACAAACAGTTTTGTAAGCAGCTAACAAAGCTGTGCTCATTTTGGTTCTGAAGATCCGGAGCCTTCAGCTTCTCTTCTCCAGTGGAATACTCTTGATATCTCACAGGAGAGCTCCAGCTGCACGCTTCTCCTTCAGGACACTAATCTGTATGGTCTTCAGACACAGGGAAAACAGGTTTCCACAAAACTTGCAGAGATTTCCACCTTGGAGACACTCATCCCTGTCAAACTTCTCTTCTCTTCACCTCAGGCTAAAGTAGCTTCAACTTTCCTACTAAACTTGGTTAAAGTCAGATCAAAGCATTCATCTTCAGACACAAAAATAGAAATGTTTTCTTTATCTCAGGAACACAGTATTAATCTTAAAATATGTTTTTTAACTAGAGCTTTGGAGGAAGGACAGTATTCCATCCTTTTAAGTTCTGTGACTGTGTTCACAGAAAGCTCATCACTGAAAGGCACCACCCAGTGTTAGGAGAAAATGAGTATTTCCAAGTAGCAACACACACCAGCCAACACTTTTCAGTAGTTAATCACCTAAAGCAGAACTGGTAATCTTGGTGATTCAGGAGCTTTCTGAGCTGTGCAGCAATGCCAACACAACACCAAGGTGTAGAGCTGAGTGCCCTGCCTGGATCAGAGGTGGCAGCTCAGCAGCCCAGTACAGCAACTGGGACCAACTGGGAGCACGAGCTGCTGACAGCTCATCTGTCACCTGTGAAGGACAAAGATCTGCAACAAGTTTGTCTTCACAAGCTTTTAAACTTTGGAAAACAACTTTGTCAAGGCTCTGATGGCATGCTTTTAGGAAATATTAGTAACTAATGCCACATTATACTCTAATTTTTTTTAAAGAAGCTCTCACACATCACAACTTTTTTACAGTTTTCTGAGCATGAGCTTTGGTGACAGAAGTAGCTCTTTGTGGGCACTGTAGCAGCTCTGGAACTGACTGAGAAAGGCTGTGAGGGTCAGCTGAGAATTCATACCACTCACTGTTTTGCTATTTCATTCCAGACCCCAATACCCCAATACTCCCCTCCCAGGTTCTGGGTCACCAGACTGGGTTAAGTATTTCAGTGTGGCAAACCTAAAGCTGGACTTACACCCCAGCATCTCTCAGTTCTGGAGGGATACCTTCTTTCAGCAATGCTGCAAAGTGATCAATCTTTGGCACTTGGAAGAATTTCATCCAGCACTGTACCTGTCAAAGCCTCCCTGGATGATCTGGCACTGACACTGAGGCCCCTACATCAGTTAAACCCAGCAGCACAAGCTGGAGCTGGCTCTGCACACAGCAGCCATGGAAATGCTGGTTAGCAACAAACTGGAGCCATCTAAAGAGCTGAATGCCTGTGGCTTGCCCTGCACAGATTACTTTATTATTCTCTACTAAATATTTGTGTATAAATGAAATTGTATCATTTAAGCTCTCCATGTATGGCTTTTTGAGAATTGTGTCCCTTAGTAATCACAACAGCAGTGAAATGGAATTACAAAATTTCCAAGATTTTACAGCTAAACAAGAGTATAATGAGTTAAACCCAGCAATCTAAAAATCAATTAAGATGGCACATACACCAACAACTATCTGAAAATGTCAATTAGGTTGCAAGACATTTTAACTGGCAATAAGATTCTTCAAAAATTACTGTCATAGGAAGATTAACTTTGTTAACAGGAAGGTTTGAACTTCATTAGCACAAACTTCTTAAAAATAAGAACTTTAGGTGTGTGTATATCCTGTAAAAACCAAACTCTTCTAGTAATCAGCTGGACTTCTAAAATTCATTTTATCAATGAAGAGGAAAAAAATAGAGATTTTCCAATCAAGTTTTATAGAGTGCAACCTGACAAACAGCATCTTATTTTTCATTCCTTCACTGCTGCTCTGCTTTAGCTCTCTAGCACTATTACCTTTCTCGCTGTACTTTGCTATTGAGAGGATTCTAAGAAATATTAAATTAGACTTCATAGTTTACTTTCTGAATGTGCAATACAAACCAGAGCCTCTGTTTTAAATGAGGAAGAAAAATGCATTATTTTGAAAAACTGATCCTGTTATAAATAAAGCAGTGACCTAGGTAAGAATATTTTTGCAGATAGTGGGGATTTGTTGCATTTATTAAATCAACCCAAAATGAGATCAGCCCAACAGTCAAACACCAGCCCTCTGAGACCCCACAAAGCACAGGAATTCTGCTGTTTGTGCCACCACTGGGATCTTGCTGAGGGCAGGGAGTTATCTGTGCAGGAGTAGATCTGTTATCACTTTCCCTGTGCTCTCACTTCTTAAACACCCACAACTCTCCCCTCCAGCCCTGGCAGCAGAGCACAGGGAGACAGAATTAAAAACCCAAACCAATCACACTCCACTACACCACAAACACTGGGCAGAGGAACCCAGGCTGCCTCACTTTGTCAGGACTCTGTCCTGCATAAGGGAACACCTCTCCAAGATACAGGCCACATTAAATATTGAATTGTTAATTATCCACTGAAGGAATGAAGTGTTCAAGTAAAGCCCTCTAGGTTTTACCTTGTGGAACCCCACAGGAAGTACACAAGAAAAACTTGCAATTTTAAGCTGTCCTTCCCTGCTGAGCTGAGGTCAGCTATGCACATCTATCATGGCCAGGAAAGGTTCTGTCACAAAGTTTTAAAGACACTGAACTCCTTTTCTCACATAATTTAAGGGTAGAATTTATGAAGACAGTTCAAAGTAATTTTATCAAAACTTTTGAAATGGCAATTTTAGAATTTAAGCTACAGGAACATGCATTAAATCCCTGCTTTAAAAGCATCTTAAAACAAGTGTGAGCTACCCTAAACTAAACCAGCCTGTCAAACAAATGCTGTAATTGCAATGCTATACAAAAAAGGTCTAGGAAACACTATCAACACCAAACAAATTTAAGTGTTACTTCAGTAGCAACTACACATCCTGACACCTATCATTTTGTCAGGTCATTACTTCTAGACTGCCTAATTAGAGAAAGGCATTCTGGAAACTGAGGAAGTGGGATGGAGAGGGACAGAGATCCCTTGTGACAGACTTAGAGCCATGAAAGTGTATGCAAAGTTTTACTACACTCTCCCAGTTACTGCCCAGACTTCTCTCACTACATCTTCACTCAAAACTTCAAGAATTAGTAGACAGATTAAACCTGGGAACTGAAAACCTTTATTTATCCAAATAATACATGTGACTTCAGCAGCATAAATGCACTCTTTCTAGCACTATTCCAGCAATATTATGCAACTCTTTCTTTTCCAGAGAAATAAACTGAATAAACAAAATCAGGTTTTCTTATTTTTAAAGGTGATGTACAAATTTCAAATACCAGTACAGGTATCAATTTTGATAGCCCAGTTCCAGTCAAACAGTGTTTAAACACCTCATATTTAAGGCAAAAAACTTAAGTGACAATCACTGGCAGAACCCAATTCTGAAACAGAAACTATTTTCTATTAACCATTTTAAGATAAAAAAAATAAATCAAACTCCAATAAACTGGACATGAAGTCCTTTACCCGCATTACTGCTTAGCTTTCTGCTTTGAAACTCATTGACCTGTGAAACTTTCACAAAGAAATTTGCATCAGATTTGTGTTGCTAAACACACAAGAAACCATCAAGTTGAGATGTATCAAAAACATTTTGAAATCCTACTTACATTTTTCCACCATAGCAGCCTTCACAATTCATTTTCCCCATATCTGTGTATAAAATAAATTTTTTAATAAGTTTACCTTCCGCACCACCTCCTCCTCTTCCTGGCGCTTTTCATAATGAGAAAAGTCATCAAAGATGGAGGTCGTGTGCTTGTAAGTAGCAATAATTTTAAGCACTTGTTTTGCTTTTTCTAAGGGCACCTCCTGTGTATCACGGGAGTTTGTAACGGGTTTGTTGTCATTGTTCTCCAGCCTGATGTGTCTCAGTTGGTTGTTGGGCACATCCTTCACAAAGATCCACTTGACATCAAATTTCCCCTTCCACTTGTCCTGAGACCAGACACCTGCACTGGTGCCATAGTCCACAGGTGATTTCATCTCTGCTACTCCACAGAAGTGTCCACTGCCATTGACACTGAACAGCAAGTACACGGGGCCCTTGCTGTTCATGGAGCGGAAAGCGCTGTCCAGGCGTTTGTTGCCGTGCTCCGTACTGCACCAAATAGAATATTTAATGGAACGATGAATATCATCCTCGGAATAGCTCTTTATTATGAACACACGTCCATTTTTAAGGTTCCATTCGAAATCTTTAGGGTTATAGCTGTGAGCAGCTTTCAGTTTTTCAAGGACAGGATGGGACTCACCGCTTGGAACAGGGTTGGGCTGGGTGCTGCCAGCTGAGTTGGTGTCATTCCCAGTTCCTCCACTTTGGCCAAAAGCTGCATTTCTGTTGCGAGGAGCAACCCAGCGGTTTTGGGGTGGCTGCTGAGGGGTCTGATACTGTGGCTGAGTCAATGGAGGAGGCTGAGCTGGAACAGGCTGAACAATTGGTTGCTGTGGCTGTGGAACAGACTGAGGAGAAGGTATCTGTTGGGGGGCAGGAACTTTTGCCACAGGACCCTTATTGTCCCAAGTACCTATGTCCATATTATGCTTTATAGGGGGAGGAGGCAACGCTCCTCCGATTACAGGTCCAGTTTTTGTTTTCATTTTAGGCTGTGGTTTTGCAGGCTTGCTGGCAATAGCAGCCCAAGAGGTTGGTTTAGATACTGGCAAGTTTACATTAGATCCACCATTGCCAGAGAGGGCGCCTGTCATCCCGGCACTGTTAACAACAGAACCTACTGTTTTCACTGCAGAAGTTGTAACATCTCCACCAATCTTAAGTCCAACCATTCCCTGTTCAATACTGTTCATTCCAGGAGCTTTATTTAATGTATCATTATGAAATCCTGTTTGTCCATCCACAATGGTACCCCCCAGAGAACTGGGTGGGTAGCTGTAACTGCTCCCATATGCTGAGCTTTGTGTCTGCTGTCCTTGGGATCCGCTTGTTCCCCAAGCTGAGAAGGCAGGATTTTCAGGGAAAAAGTTAAAGCGGTGTTGATAGATATTATTTCCCAGACCCCCAGGCTGTCCAAAAACGGCATCGTGCATAAAATGATGATCCCCATTACTGAGCTGTCCATAGGTGGTGAGATAAGGGATAGGAGGATCTCCTCCTGTAGACCATGGTGCTTCACTGAGAGAATAGGGGAACCCAATAGATGGTGGATAATAACTGGACAGATAAGGATCAGTCATTGATGGATAGCTACTGTTCTGTTAAAGAGAAAAAACAGTCACCAGATAAATAAACTCTTCATTTATAAACAGCCACAACACCAAACAGAAAAGAACACTAGAGACAAAGTAATGTAATTTCTAATGACAGATCTTAGTTCACATTCCAAGAAGGATTCAGGGCTAACATGAATCTGGGCATTTATAATACCCCAGGACTAGGGGCTCACATCGAGGGTAGTACTTGAGATGTTGAAACCATGTAATCTCACACTACTAAGGTTATTTAGTAGCCAACACCCCAAATTATTGCAAGGAACTTCTCTAACAATATTTTGTAGCTCACAGAACTGAGGATATTTAGCATTTCTAGACTGCTACATGGAAGAACCTTTAGACTAAATCACCTTAGTATGACAATACATATAAAATACTGTTACAATCCTCATTATGGAGCTGTTCCAACAGTCTCCAACAAAATCTCACACCTCAAGCAGTAGAACATACACAGGTTACTTCTGACACACATGCCAAGTTTGCCACAGGCAAGAGATACAAACTAACATTACAGGGCCTGGTGCACCAGAGGCAAATCCATGCCCAGGTGACACATGACACAGGCCAGCCCAAATCTGGCAGAAGGACCCTTTCCAGCCTGCTGCATAAGTCTTTTCCTCCCTCAGTGGTAAAGTTACAACTGTGCAGGAGTGTTCCTGACTGTCCTTCCAAACAGGACATCTCTCCTACTCATGAAATTAGAGAGCAAACATTTATAAACCAACAGACCTCCTCTGAAATTTCCTCCCCTTCAACTGTTAAGTCTTACACCAAGCTGAGAACATACTGTTACAATGCTCATTATGGAGCTGTTCTGAGGAGCCAACAGTCTCTAACAAAAATCCCACACCTCAAGCAGTAGAACATACACAGGTTACTTCTGACACACATGCCAAGTTTGCCACAGGCAAGAGATACAAACTAACATTACAGGGCCTGGTGCACCAGAGGCAAATCCATGCCCAGGTGACACATGACACAGGCCAGCCCAAATCTGGCAGAAGGACCCTTTCCAGCCTGCTGCATAAGTCTTTTCCTCCCTCAGTGGTAAAGTTACAACTGTGCAGGAGTGTTCCTGACTGTCCTTCCAAACAGGACATCTCTCCTACTCATGAAATTAGAGAGCAAACATTTATAAACCAACAGACCTCCTCTGAAATTTCCTCCCCTTCAACTGTTAAGTCTTACACCAAGCTGAGAAGCTTTTCCTCTCACTAACACTTGGCTGGCACCTGATTTTGAAGCATTCCATATGATTCTTACATTCAGCAGTGCAAAAGAACAAAGCCAGGATGTTCTAAAGTGGGTTTTATTCCTCTTCAAATCAACTTGAAGCACATATATTGGAGACCTTCCAAAGTGACACTCCAACCATAATTACCAGAGAGGGGGTGGGAAGGTCAACATCTCCTGTTAATGAGTCAAACAGTAGCTCGCCTTTCCTTACTCATAAAGACTATTTTAAGAAGAGGAACTCTTCTTTCAAACTGCTAGATTTCAAACTTGAAAAGAAAAATCTATCTGCAAAATTAGGAAAACTGCACCAGAACTTCAGTCATTTTTCTAAAAATCTGATTCTTTCTCAGCTTTCCAAGAAGAAAAAAAAAAGCAAAATCCTCCCCTTAGTGAAGATAAGCCTAATATCCAACTGATAGAGAATCATTTTTACTGCTCATTTTTCAATGACCTCTTTTCCATGATACCCCAAAACCAGAGTAATTCAATAGCCTTATGTTTCATACACAGAATTATACCACAATATGCCTCCAAGACTTCCATACAGTACTGCGAACACTTCAGAGATTGAAACAGCCTAAATTCAATGTTATTGACTCAAAAGAAATTATCTCTGCCACTGTTCAAGCTGCCTTTATTTACACACAAATTCTATCACTAACAAGAGGTACAGAAATCCCCTTTCTATGAGATGATCCTCTAAAACACACTGAGTATCTGAGCCTCCCAAGCTAAAGTAATCAATATTTAGCATAAAAATCCATTTTTCTGAAAGACTTTGACACTGCTGAGTGTTATATTTTAAAATGTTAATTTAAGAAAAAAAATGTAAAACAAATGCAGATGAGAGGGAGGAGATACAAGCAGTTCTCTGAGATACTTATGATCATAAATTCTTCAAGTTTAGAATCTAAGACCAAAAAGAGTAAGCCTAGAGAAAAGCAAGTGTTTTGTCTCAGAAATATTTAGGCTAAAAGATTTTAGACAATTCCTGCAGCTGTCATTTCTTAACACAGCCTGTAAAGTCTCTACAAGGATTCTAACAAGATTCAAGGGAAGTTGCAGGAGCCATCCTTACCAAACAATTTATTTTGACTGGCTTTATGCCAGTGTGTAAAATAAACCCTGACAGAAGTTCTTCCCTTCAACAGCAGAAGGTTTATTTCAATAAACTTATCCTTGACCTTTCTGCACCTTCTGTATCTTTTTTATTAAAAATCCTCAAACAAAACCAACTCAACCATTCTGTTATTCCCCAAAATATGCTCCTTGCTGGTGACTGCCTGCTCCACAGGAATAATCTTCTGGTTCTCACTGACTTTACAGGAGGATGCTTTTCTTGCTGACTGTAAATCTGTATATGAAGAGCCTACTTGACTCAGTTTCCTCTGCTCTTAAAAGTACTTTTAACACAATATTACTCACCTATATTTGACTTTTGATGTTAAATATATTATTGTGTCAGCTGGGGCTTCAATTTCTTAAGTTTACTTAAAATATCCAGTTGGTTTCAAATTTTTTTAAGTCATCTGTACTTTACAGTAATTTTCAAGGGCTGAATAAATCTGACTGGATAACTGGATAATAAGGCTTTGTTCAGCAACATGGTTGTCTTCAGTACAAAATCTCACAGTCCTAATTAATGCTACTGTCACTTTTCACTTAAAATTGTAAGAGGACCTACACAATTGTTTCTTGTGCCATGCCAATTTTTCACTGCAGCATAAATAAATTGGTCAATGGAGCTCCACTTTCATAAAGAAAACTTTTATTATAATTATGGAAATTCTAACAGCCATAGCAATTTTTCTATTTAATCCTAATAATTTGGCTTGTTGACAGCAAACACAAATTTCCCAGAATAAAACTGTAATAGATGGGTCTATTTTTTCTATGTGAACATTCAGTGTATTTCAAGTTTAGTTTTAAGTCATTAAAAAATCACATACAAATGTGATGAAGCACAATTTAAAAAAATCAGAGGGAGGTGAAAACCTCAATTTCTTTTATAATTAATTGTGCATTAAAAATTAAGATTTTGCTTCCCTTCTTCCCCACAAAGGCTTTTCTACCTTCCACAGCACATTAACTCCAAGAGAAGGAATGCCTCCCATTAAATTATTTTAAGTCTGGAGAACGTGTCTATGCTGCAAGCAAGCTCAGTGATGTCATCAATATTAACACTGGTTCTATCACTAACAAGAGGTACAGAAATCACCTTTCTATGAGATGATCCTCTAAAACACACTGAGTATCTGAGCCTCCCAAGCTAAAGTAATCAATATTTAGCATAAAAATCCATTTTTCTGAAAGACTTTGACACTGCTGAGTGTTATATTTTAAAGTGTTAATTTAAGAAAAAAATGTAAAACAAATGTAGATGAGAGGGAGGAGATATAAGCAGTTCTCTAAGATACTTATGATCATAAATTCTTCAAGTTTAGAATCTAAGACCAAAAAGAGTAAGTCTAGAGAAAAACAAGTGTTTTGTCTCAGAAATATTTAGGCTAAAAGATTTTAGACAATTCCTGCAGCTGTCATTTCTTAACACAGCCTGTAAAGTCTCTACAAGGATTCTAACAAGATTCAAGGGAAGTTGCAGGAGCCATCCTTACCAAACAATTTATTTTGACTGGCTTTATGCCAGTGTGTAAAATAAACCCTGACAGAAGTTCTTCCCTTCAACAGCAGAAGGTTTATTTCAATAAACTTATCCTTGACCTTTCTGCACCTTCTGTATCTTTTTTATTAAAAATCCTCAAACAAAACCAACTCAACCATTCTGTTATTCCCCAAAATATGCTCCTTGCTGGTGACTGCCTGCTCCACAGGAATAATCTTCTGGTTCTCACTGACTTTACAGGAGGATGCTTTTCTTGCTGACTGTAAATCTGTATATGAAGAGCCTACTTGACTCAGTTTCCTCTGCTCTTAAAAGTACTTTTAACACAATATTACTCACCTATATTTGACTTTTGATGTTAAATATATTATTGTGTCAGCTGGGGCTTCAATTTCTTAAGTTTACTTAAAATATCCAGTTGGTTTCAAATTTTTTTAAGTCATCTGTACTTTACAGTAATTTTCAAGGGCTGAATAAATCTGACTGGATAACTGGATAATAAGGCTTTGTTCAGCAACATGGTTGTCTTCAGTACAAAATCTCACAGTCCTAATTAATGCTACTGTCACTTTTCACTTAAAATTGTAAGAGGACCTACACAATTGTTTCTTGTGCCATGCCAATTTTTCACTGCAGCATAAATAAATTGGTCAATGGAGCTCCACTTTCATAAAGAAAACTTTTATTATAATTATGGAAATTCTAACAGCCATAGCAATTTTTCTATTTAATCCTAATAATTTGGCTTGTTGACAGCAAACACAAATTTCCCAGAATAAAACTGTAATAGATGGGTCTATTTTTTCTATGTGAACATTCAGTGTATTTCAAGTTTAGTTTTAAGTCATTAAAAAATCACATACAAATGTGATGAAGCACAATTTAAAAAAATCAGAGGGAGGTGAAAACCTCAATTTCTTTTATAATTAATTGTGCATTAAAAATTAAGATTTTGCTTCCCTTCTTCCCCACAAAGGCTTTTCTACCTTCCACAGCACATTAACTCCAAGAGAAGGAATGCCTCCCATTAAATTGTTTTAAGTCTGGAGAACATGTCTATGCTGCAAGCAAGCTCAATGATGTTATCAATATTAACACTGGCATCTGACAGCTTCAGGCTGAATTATAAATTTCCTATTTAAAATGTAACACTTAGCCATCCCATCATTTACCTCTGCTAAATGTTTCTCTCTGAAATGGTGTTTCATACTTGTGAATGAAAACTTTTTGCTTCTCCAGTTTCTATACATTTTGCTCCCTTTAAAGATTTGAATGTGAAGTCAAAAATCACTTCAGAGAATACTTTCAATTATAATGGTATTTTAGCCATGGATGTTGATTTAATGATTTAATGCACATTATAAAGAGAGTTTACATTACAGTTCCTAACTCTTAAGTAACACACCTTTAATTCTCAAAATATATCAGAGGACATGAAGAACAACATTTGCTGAAGTGTAAAAAATGGGACAACTCTACAAAGTACCTAGAGAGCATCCAATTCAAATCTCAACTACGTTAATTTCTGTGATTATATAAATAACAGAAATCAGGAGAGTCCAAAAGCAGAATTCTTGAGTCCCACAAGCAACTGGCCTATCAAAGAGCTGTAAGATGAGGCTCAGTCCAGCCACACCAACAACCTGCAAGGGGAGGAGGAATCAGCTCCAGCTCCTTGGAGCATCAACTTCATTTTCACTTGTGGCCATCTGGAGATGCAGAGTAATATTAGCTTTGGGAACACAAATGCTGGTTGTATCACCAAGTAACACAATATGCTGTCATTTCTTTTTCCATTTCTATTTAAGGCATTTGCTCCCTCCACACAATCCTATGAATGGAGTGCCAACAGCATGCCTAAGGAAAAAAAAAAAAAACTAAGTTAAAAATACACTAACCTGATTTGACTGCCCGGAAAGGTAAGGTTCAAAATCGTTGTCATGAACTGTGTCCTTCTGATGTAATGAACCATTTTGTACTACAAAAAAAAGGGTTACAGCACATTATAACAGCAGCAGCAGCAGCATTGAAGGAGTGATTTTCCACCCTGTGCTACTTTAGGAAAAGCCATGTTTCTTCTGCAAACCAGAAAGACTCATAAAAAGACCAAGGGATGACATTTCCCACCCCCCAGATACTGTCTCTTTATATTACTGCTTATAAAACAAAGTTTGAATAAATTTTAAAAAGTAGTAATTAAAAATTCTACAGCTGAGAGTGAGTAAACAACTCATGTGAATTAACTCCCAACAAGAAATAATTACTGAGAACAATTTTGTGAAAAAAGATTGGGAAACAACATCTATTGTTCTGGCCCATAATTAGAACACACAAACTCACAGTTCTCCCAGCGTGTGCTATTCACTGCTTAAGCTGGCTAAAATAAGATGAGGTGAGGTTACATTTAATTATGAAATGAAGACTGCTAAGAGCTTTGGCATCCTGATATTTTCAGGAAAACTTAAGTTTCAACATTCTCATCTGTAAAAAAAGAGATATCTGCCATAAAGTCCTACTTCAGCATAAAAGAATGTCTGATAAGCATTTGAAACCCATTACTGAATGATATACAAACCCAACACAGCTATTAGGTCCCTTCAAATAATTTCCTGTTTGCTTTAAATTTTTTAAAAAAAAGGTCAAATACACAGTGTGGTAGTTGCTGTATTTACCTATTTCATACAACAGCTGAACTAAATATAATACTACACCAAATAAAGTGTTTAGCAAACAAGTTTGGGGATTTAGCAGAGTATTTCTGCAAAGTTTATCAAGGGGAGTAGAGGTAAAAGAGTGTTTACAAACACAGGGAGATGTGTTCCTTCAACTAGAAGGAGCTGGATTTTCAAGGCAGTTTAAGATGTATTAAAAAGCATTTATGAGTTGGATATTATTACTTTCTAAGTCTTAAGAGTTACAGACTTGTTAGCAATCATAGTAAGAATTAGCGTATTTTTAAATTACTTGTTACTAAGTTTAATTTCAGTTGAAGCAGAAGTTATAAAAATGCCTATTATCTCAACAGAAATTAACCATCTTTTAAGTTCCCAAAATTAAGTTTATGGGCTTAAGTAAATATCTCAGCCAACAGCAGAGCAGCAACACAACTGCATTCACAGAGCATGCAAAAGTAGGCAAAAATACATACATTGTACAGGGATATCCTTGTGACTGTACACAGCAACCTGCTTCATCTTAAACCAGGGGAATTATTTAATACCGACACAGAGTCCTTCCCACTGCAAATGCAGCAGCATTAAGTGGGATGCAGGCAAGCTTGGATGAATGGCAGTCGATGTTATTTTTGAAACAAAGCACACATTTCATTCCCAGATGTTTTCCATGCAGAGTAACAGCGATACATTTCTGCTCACCTACAGGTACCTGTGTAACTGATCTCTTACAGTAACAATTTAAACGACCAGATCACAGCGCGATTTCTCACCTTTATTATCCTGTCCTTTCGGTCTCTGGGAAGCCACGGCACGTGATTACGGGAGAAAAAAAGAAAAGGAAAATAAAAAAGTTAATTTTAGAAAAAACGCTTGTATTATCGTAGGCACTGCAAAGCCCACAGCTTCTGAGGACGGGAAAGAGACTTCTAAAAATGGCCAGCAGCATCTCAAGGTTTGTTTGGGCCGCGGCTGGAGCAGCGTGTTCCACGTATCACTCAGCACCGGCCTTGCTGAGAAATGGCCCCGGCGAGGAGGCGGGAACGTGCTGTGCCCACGGGGGAAGTTCAGGAGAACGATGGAGGTCTACAGCAGCCGAGGGGGAGAAGCAAAGCCTGGCGGGGCCTGCAGCCGCAGGCCCGGGAACCCCCCCGCCCCCGGGCCGCCCCGCCACTCACTCACCTGAGGGTCAACGCTTGTGGCAGACATAATTCATGCACAGGGCCCCGTGGTTCAGCAGAGAGCGCCGGGGGACGAGGCAGGGCCGCTCGGCGCGGCGCGGAGCTCCGGGGCCTGGCGGAGGGGCGGCGGCGGCGCCTCCTCTCCCCTCAGGCGGCGGCCGGGCGGGGAAGGGGCCGGGGCCGAGGGGGAGGGAAAGGGGCCGCCTGGCGCCTCCTCGGGGCGCCTGCTCGGGGGCGGGCGGTGCAGGCGGCGGTACAGGACATCTGGTGCGCGTGCGCGGGAGCGCTGAGGGGGCGCATGGCGGGCGCGGCTCCGCCCCAGGCCCGCCTCAGAGCGATCGGGCTGCCCGGGCTCGGCTGCGGCTCGCCGCCGTGTGCGACTGCCCCGGGAGGAAAGGGGTTCTTCGCCCACAGGGTGGTCGGGCAATGGAATGGGCTCCCCAGGGATGGGGTCGCCGGATTGCTGGAGATCCCCGTGTGGGTACCCGCTCGATATCCGTGTGGAGAGCGGCACATGGAGGGATTCCTGGGTGTCCTGTGCAGGCCCAGGATGGGACTCGGTGATCCTTGAGGGTCTCTCCCAACTGAGAATATTCTCTGATTCTCGTGCTCGGGCAACGGAACGGGCTCCCCAGGGATGGGGTCGCCAGATTGCTGGAGATCCCCGTGTGGGTACCCGCTCGATATCCGTGTGGAGAACGGCACATGGAGGGATTCCTGGGTGTCCTGTGCAGGCCCAGGATGGGACTCGGTGATCCTTGAGGGTCTCTCCCAACTGAGAATATTCTCTGATTCTGTTCCTCCCTCAGTCTTTGCAAGGACTCTTTGCCCACAGGCTCAGCTGTGCACAGGATCACTGAGACAATCACTGAGCTTCCCGAGCTGGAAAGGACCCAGGATCCCAAATGACTTAGAGGGACCATCAACTCTGAGACCATCAAATCCAAGCTGCACCCAGCAGCTCTGGTCAGCCACACCAGGGCACGGAGTGCCAGGCCACTCCACGGCCTCGCTGGGGCCACCATTCCAATGTCAACTCCTTCTGTGAAGGAATTCCTCCTGATACCCAGCCTAAACTTCCCCAGGTGCAGCCTAAGACTGTCAAGGATCATCGAAGCCCAATTCCTGTTCTGGCACAGGACACCCCCAGCCATCCCACCAAGTGTCTGAGAGAATTGTCCAAGTCTGTTTGAGCTCCATCAGTCTCGGTGCCGTGATCACTTTCCTGGGGAGCCTGTTCTGGCTCACCCAGGAGTTTTGGGAGACCCAGTTTCCCTCACACAGCCAGTCTGACCACTGGCAGCATCCACCCTCAGCGTGGGTTTTTATCAGATAATTTTTTTTTTCCTCTCTTCCAGCTGTTTTGTAGAAGCTGGTTGGGATTTGGGCCCCTTAGGCCAGTTTATGTTGATTTCAGTGGGGTCAAGGTCTAAGTTCTGCTAGTTACAAAGTCTTGTAACATCTCTGTGCTTAATTTTGGGGGTGAAAGTGGCAAATTCTGGTCCTTGTGGAATACACTAAGCAACACAATCATGTTTTCATTTAGACACAGTTAAAACCAGAGTCTTCTCTGTGTTCACATGTTTGGAAACTGTGAGTTTGAGTTTGTACTTACCATTCTAATAAAATATCTGAAATGAAAGTCCGCTTTTGTCCTTTTTCTGATCAGACATCCAGAGATAAGGAAGAAAGAGTGGTGCTTTAATCCTCAGCACCTAGACGTGCCTTGGCTTCTCTGTTTGACTTGGGTAGCAAGTAATAATTGGTATTTTCCTAGAATCCCAGCCTGGTTTGGATTGGAAGACACCTCAGAGATCATCTTGTTCCAATCCCAGCCGTGGGCAGGGACAGCTCCCACCAGACCAGGTTGCTCCTGTTCCAATTCTGTTTGCCTTTGGTGTCATTTTGGAGCAAGTCAATAAATCCCTGCTGTGGGCACTCCCTGAGCGAGCTGGAAAGTCTGTCCAAAAAACAGAGCTTCAAGAAACAGGACAAAAAAGTGATCAGCGTGGCTGGAGAGAGGAACCTGTGTGCAGAAGGAGAAGGGAAAGGCTGGGTGCCTGGGTGATGGGCACTGCTCCCAAGTCCATGTGATTGTGTATGTTCACATCTCGATATAGAAACGATGTGACTGTGAATCATCCTCGCCAGGAGAGCATGTGGGCAGAATGTTGGAGCTCTGTGCCTCAGCATCCCAGCACACAGGGCTCTTAGGCTGTACCTGTTAGGTGAGACCCAAAGGCAGCATGTCACACATGTACATGCATGTACACACCTAAGTCTTTGTGGGAATATTTTTTGCTGTTGCATTTGGAAAATCTGATTTTTTTTTTTTCTTCCTGGTAATGCTAAGAATGATCTTGTCTATTCATTGAGAAGTGCATGGTCTTTTAGAAATAAAAGCAGTAAGATGAAAAGTCTCAGTTGAAGGATATGGATAAGGCAATATTATATTTTATATGTATTCTAACTTAGGATACCCTTGGAGTGTAACACTGTAACCCAGGGGGAAACATGAGGTTTGGTTCTGTCTTAGTGGAATGAAATGTGTTCTTTTAGTTGAAGAAAAAGTTGTACTTATCTTTTTATTCCTTTGCTAACACTTTCTGAAATCTCAAAAAAGTTCTTGTGTAAACTGCAGCATATTTTTGTTGCTGTTTTTATTATTTGGTTTTAATATACATTTTACAGGAATTTTATGCAACCCTCTCTATTATGAGCATGGAAGAAAATCAAATATTGCCATAATGGGATAATCTCCCTCCTGCACCCTACACCCTGCTGAGTGTTCCCAAAGCAAGGATCCAGCATTCACTTCCATCATTTCAGGGTGAAAAATTAAAGCAGACACACAGAGAAATTGTATCTGTTCTCCTCTCCTGTTTCTCATGTCACTGACACATTGTTTGTGAAAACATGAGGAGGGAAATCATATGCAAAGAGTGTGGCCTGTGAACAGATCCCATCTGACATCAGCACCACACATGCTGTTCCCTGCAAGACAAATTCCTTGGAAAGCTGTGGCAAGGAGCTCAACAGAGCAATGACTGAGCACGGGGATTCTCCCCTGCCTCCCTCTTGCTCTTCATCCTTGGCAGCTCCTTCTTGCTGCTCTCTGGGGTTTCCATGAAATTTAAGGTCAGTTTCCATGAAATTTCCGCTCTTTGCAGTGACTTCAGGTTGCTGTGTTGTCTTTCTTCCTCGTCTTTCAGTCTTGCTGAAATTGATTATTGATACAGGGACAAAATAAACTCATTCCAAGCCAATTAGCATGGAGAAAAGCAGATGATTGTAGTGTGAATAGCTCAAGAATAGATCTTTCTGCCTGTTGCCCAAGCAATACTCAGGCAGCGAGGCACATTCTCACAATAAAAATACAGTCTAAACTATAGCAGGATTTAATTGGAAAATCAGATGTTCTGTGATTCTTGATAGCTGATTTTCTGCCAATTATAAAGTAGGATGAGCTCCATTAGAATCACAACAAAGCCTGACAAATCCTTCTTTACAGGTAATTTAATGGCTGAATGGTGGAACTTTGGCCACAAGTGGGTAAGAATCTCTTCTGAGGAGCTGTTAGGTTTATATGTGAATAATTTGGAGTTGCAGTGCCACTCAGTTTACATGTACCTTCGGGTCTTCTGCTCCTCTACCTCCTGCCTTGGAGCAGGTAGAGGGAACAGAGCCCAAATGTGAGGCTCCTCCATGTCAGAATCAGAAGAAATTGGGAAATTATCAAAGTCAATCAGAGGGAGAGGAAGAGGTGCAATTCAACCTTGGGGAAACCTACCAGGTGCTACTTAGGAAGGAAAAAAGCAAGGGAATATAATTTATATTTTCCATACTCACTGTGGGAATGTACTTAGCCCTACAGTTCTCTCCTCAAATTTTAATTTGTGTTCCCAATCCCTGTGCTGCTGCTCAGGCCTCTAAGCACTCCGGTTCCCTGGATTGTTAATCTGTTGAAAACTGAAAATAGTTCATTCAGTTTGCAGCAGCAGTGAATTTTTACAGATTTTTATCAAGTATTCAGAATGTTAGGGGAAACAAAGAAAGACAGCAAATAATGGATGGGGTTGTTCTTAATTTCTTTTTTTTCCCCCTCATGATTATTTGGTTCGGCAGCAAGGGCAAGAAGGGCTAGAAAACTGGATAAAGAGAAAAAATAATCCTTGAAAAAGAAACTCACATTTTTCAGCTCCAGAAGATATTTAGAAAAATAAAAGAAAAGCTATTTTCTGCAAACACTTTCCTTTGAAAAAGAAGTGAACAGTGGTCAACCCACTCTTCAATAGCAGAAATATTTTTATAATAGGCTGAACACTGAAACTATGAAGTTTTTTAGATTTTAAGGCCAGTTCCTCTACTGATTTTTTAGGTATCTGCTGTGCTTTGCAGATTTTCCTTTTCATATGTACTGTGTTCTGTTCTGTGGGCTGGGATATTAATAGGATTTGATTTGAAGCACTTTCATGAATCATGTTGCAAGCTACATTTAGCTATTCCTAACTATTACAATACCTAAAGTTTTGAGGCAATCAAATGCCATAGTAGTGGGGGCCAGGGGAGAGAATTAGGGCAGAAGATGAAAAGATTTGAATCCCTAGGAAATCACCTCACAAAACAGGTATTTGTTACTCACCTGTGCATTAGCTCCAGCAGTCTCTGTGTATGTGCACTTCTTACAAGAGCATGCAGTGATAGATAAGGGAGAATGGCTTTAAACTAAAAGAGGAGAAGTCTGGGTTTGATATTAGGGAGAAGTTCTTTACTCAGATGGTGCTGGGACCCTGGCACAGGTTACCCAGTGAAGCTGTGGCTGCCCCATCCCTGGAAGTGTCCAAGGCCAGGCTGGATGGGGCTTGGAGCAACCTGGGATAATGGAGGGTGTCCCTGCCCAGGGCAGGGGTTGTAATGAGGTGAACTTTAAGGTCCCTTCCAACCCAAACCATTTTGGTATTCTGTGATTTATTTCATAGCAACATTTCCAGGCTTTCTGAATGAATGATTGTTAATGTGGGGAGAAATAAACCATTTATTATAATTAATGTGTTGATTTTTTGTTTTTGTTGTCATTACTGAAAAGTCTGCTGAGGGAAGCGCAGCAAGGAAGCTGTTGATAGGCAGAGAAGATCACTGTAGATGTATGGCAGAACTTGTTATGGGAAAAGAAAAACTTGAGCTGCATGAAACAGCAAAGTGAGACTCCTGAGCTTTGCCCTGCCCTGAGGAAATGGCTCTGTGCTTGTCCCAGGGGTGACCAGTCACTTTTCAGTGTGCTTTGTCACTGTTCACTGAGCTGGATCCTGTTTCCTGTCCGCAGAGGATTTGTTTTAGGGATGCTGTGGAGCTGTGTGTCCACAGCCAGCAGTGTGCTTTGGTCCCTCAGGGCTGCCCTGGGAGGCAGCTGAGCTCCTCCTGGGTGTTCCTGTGGCAGGAGCTCCCCAGAGAGCAGCAGTGCAGGTGCTGCTCTGCAGGGTCAGACCAGCAGGTCCTTCAGGGGAAGGAAGGGGAGGACAACATGCAAGGAAGAGGCAGCCAGAAGAGGAAAAGGGGCCCTAAATGAGAAACAGCAGCAGTCATCTGTGTCTAGGGCTTCAGGTATAATGACTTTGTCTACTCTGCTTCAGGCTGCAAAGCAGTTACATCACAGGGTCTGAATGTTTTATTCTGAAAAATGGATCCACATCTTAATAGTGGCTAACATCTGAGCAAGTGGGAACTATGCCATAAATTTGCTTGATCCCAGTCCCTTTACCCATCAGTGCAGTGGCAAGCTATGGTGTCTCCTTTTGTCTCCATCATTTCTTCACCAATGCCAACTGATACCTTTTTTTCCTCCCGTTATAAAAGCCTCTTTCCTGAGTAAACTCTTAATTTATTGATGAAAGCACCATAGTCTACCTCAAGCTAAGCCACACAGAGCAGCTTCAGCCCCTTACAGCTGTGTGGCACCATGAGGGTGGAGATGCTGAATTCTGCTGGAGTTTTTCCAGGGGCTCCAGTCACTTCAGTGCTTTTGTGCTCTTCATTATGCTGTCTCCAGATATACTCTGGTCCTTGTATTTATTGATTGTTTTCCTTCCGAATCAGGTTGATAATAGCAAGCAGATTTTTGATTAATTATGTTTATATTACTTTCTTCATCGAGTGTTTCCAATCACTGTCTAGTGATGTCAGTGTTGATCATTATCACTGATCTGTCCTGGACTCCTGATTGATGTTTACTGATTCCCACAATTTGTTTATCCCTAGCTCATGACACTCCTCATTTTAAGAAGCATTCAGAAGTTCAGTAGGATATCTTAATGCTCTGAAAAAAAAAACTGAAAATGTATGACTTGCTAAAAAGATCCCTATAAACTGCATACAACAGATTACTGAATATGTTATTTGCTTTCCAGATTTTGGTGTGCTAAAATAAAACCCTGTCATTTATACATGGTGGCTTGTTTTTACTTGCTCTCAGCACCACACTTGGAGTCATTTCATCTTCTGCTACAGATCTCACTGCTCCTCCTCAGCTTTTCTCTGTTGGTGAAATGTTCCCCACAAAACCACATGAGTGTAACCCCACAGATAACCAACCTTCAACCTGGCCTGAAGTTTTTATGATGGAAGAATGTTATGTATACAAGAAAAAAACCTAAAACAAATAACCACTGCCAGAAACAGACCAATGTTGTCAATTAACTTAGAAGCTGCTTTTGAGCTCCTCTGAGATTTATACAGCTTTTCCCTCTTCAACAATCAGGCTGGGGCTTCCCCTAAAACAGGTGGAATTGTGCACACCTTTGAGAAGCCAGGTGGTTACAAGCAGTAGAAGACGAGGTCATTGCTTGTAAAATGCTTTACAAATTCAGAATTATCAATCACTCTTACTAATTAACAAGTGATTTGCTACAACCCATCAGCAGACTCCAAACAGCTTCTGCAGGAGGGATTTTGTTAACTCTGTCCCTTGGATTTTTAGGATGCATTCTTCAAAAATCAGCACAGACATAGAAAAGACAGGACCCACGGAGTGGAAGACAATGTGTAATTCTCTTTATATGTACTTTATTACAGAGAAATTCACTAAGGACAAACCTCCCCAGCACATTCTCTTGTTACAGCATTCTGTAAATGTCATATAAAAGCACTGCCCTCTACTGCTCAGGGGCTTTCATTAGTGAGTATTTAATTAGCAAAAAGCCCAACACTTCTTTTTAATGAGAATGATTGTATGGGCTTGCCTGTAAAAAAAATAAAAATAAAAGGACTCTGCTTCTTTTTATCAAAATAAAAATGCTAATTTATCATTTTTGAGAAAGATGAACCACCTGTGTTCCTATGTTTGCATGGAGAACTGATATTTTGTCAAGAGTTTAGAAGAAGCTTTATGCATCTTCTTGGGCAGCGGTACAGGAAAACACATTTTCAAGTAATTGCACCTTTCAAAACTACCCTTAAAATCTTCCATTTTGTGAAATTGTGACCACAAGAAGGCAAAGGAATAGGAGGAATTCAAGTTGTGGAGATACAGTTGTAGAAAAATACTTGATTCCCAAAGTAAAGGCAATGCAATCTGTCCAAGCTGTCTGGAGAAAATTCTTGTTGCTATTTATCTGCTAATTTTACAGTACATTTTATTAAGAAACTTAAGGTGCCAAACATGTGAAAACAAGCTGAAAAAGATGCAGAAACACTGTTAATAGAGTCACAGCAAAAATAGAGTTGTGACAGCCATTAAATCATAGGAGGCAGGATGTCACACCTAGCACTAGACTAGGTTTTAACAAAATCCAGTATTTTCTGGAAAAAATTTGAGTTTATACCTTTGCCTTGTGACTCCTTTTTATAAAGATGAAATTTGGACTCATTAGCCAATAGAGAACTTCAGCCCATCCCAACCAATTGGGGGCACCTAACCATTATAAATGGCCTCTGAGGCAGGTGGGCTCACTTACTCCTTGGCAGTGTTTCTGTTTTGGGAGAAACATCTGAGGAGAGAAGATTTTTTTGTGTGAAGCTTGTGATGTTGAGAGAGTTTTAAATTATGGAAGCTTTCTGGGGTTTAGTTAACATGTTTCAGGTAAAGTTGGGGTTTTTTTAAAGGAGTATCTTTATTGAGCTAATTGTTGGTATGAACTGTTGTGTTGTTTTGGCTTTGTGTTCCTATGTAAGTAGTGGGTTGTGGTTGAATATTGGTTTTTAGTAGTGTTATAGCTATTTAAAACTTTAATTTGGTTTAGGGAGTCTCATTAGCAGAGGTAATGAATCTTCTACAGAGTGTATGAATATGCAGGTAAACCATAATGGACTTCTTAATAAGCAAAAGTTAAATATATTTGTTCTCCAATGTTGCACTTCTTATTAAAAAAAATATTTTGTGGAAGAAATAATTTTCTTTGTGAAGGCACAAAGCAAAATCTGTGAAGCTTGCTCTCAAGGGCTTTCTAGGTGGAGGAAGGCTAAGGTAACCTTGCCATCATCTCTCTGCAACCCAAAATTTGTTGTAGCTTAAGAGTTACAGCTTTTTCTTTGTTTAGGCTCAAGATGACAGCAGCACTGCTTGTGGAGCTGTGCCTGATGAACAGGCTCCTGTGTTCTGGGAGCAAAATCTGCTGTGAAGGCAAACAATCTGCCTCTCCTCAGTCTGCTTAGCTTGCAAATTCTGCTGGGCATCAGTGACTAATGGCCTCAGAGCTTGTTTTCTCTGTGGCCTTCTCCTTACACCAGTGACACAGTTCTTGAGTAGCTTCTTTATTGTCTTAAATAAAGCACAGTTTCCGAATGAGACTTTTAGTGCCTTTTCTTACAGTCCTGGTTTCTGTCCCTGTCATTATAGAAGGGAATTCTGGTTGCTAATGAGCTTTCTCTTCCTTGCTTCCTTTTATTATGAAAGGTATGTGGTTGAGTGAGCTTGATTTTGCTTTTAAAATCTCACTAAATTTGTAATACCTATGGAGGACAGCTGTGAGTTTTGTGACTAAAATGACCTGTAAGCTTTTTTCCATCCCTAAATGTGCTGCAGCCCTTAATTAAGAGATCTTCAGAGATGCTACTGGCCTGAGTGTTTCTGAAGCCTCCTCTGAGTCTCTGTGGTGGTGTTTGCTGCAGAGTAGCTGCTGTATCTGTGGTCTCCATTGTTTGTATTTTACTGTGCAGTGCTGTAGTTAGCTGTTATTTTAACGTGCTGGACCAGCCTCATAAAATGGTACCTTTAAAAGTGTGTATTTATATTTTTTCCCCTTGATTTAACATTTTCCTATGTGATATTTTGGGGACTGTGCTCTAGTAATGCTTAACCCTGATAACCAGTAAATAGGAAGCTGCACTTCCTTGAGTTGAACTCACCTATTGAGTTGGGAAGAGATTTGTAGGGCCCTTAACTTTAAAAAAGGGGTTGATTGCACCTTTCACTTAGTCACATTGTGTAGGGACTTCTCTCCAAAGGAATTAAATGGTTCCTCGTTCTCAGCTGTGTCATTGTAGGGCTTTTTGAAAGTGTCTTTGCCAGCCATAGGGAAATGTTGGAAGCAGTGGCTGAGTTGCAGTTCAGCTTAATTGCCCAGGGAAGGGCAGCGTGAGAGCTTGGAGAATCAAGCACTTGATAACTTCTTTAATTTCATTCTTCCTCTTGCACTGAAGTAGCACAGACAGAATATGATAAAAACTAGAAAATCCTTGATTTAAGGACACCACCTCCTAGAAACTGTCCCTAATTATTTTAGGCCGTGGCTTGGAAAAGTTTTTGTTTATTAGAGCTATTTCTAGATAATCACTGCTCAATAATCATGACAATAAAAACATGAGAAATGTGATGTTTTGTGTGATATTTGGCTGTAAATGGGAGATCGAGACATTATTTGTTTGGGTGTGGCTGGTCTGTGTTTTGTTGTGACACGTCTGGTTTAGGGAATAAAAAGCAGAGCCTTTTTCATGCTAGTTTAAAGGCTTAGCAAAATGGTTGGGGATTTATCTTGCAGATCAGACGCCAAAGGCTGGCTTGGTTCAGCTTGGGAGGCAACACAGGTTTTGCCCTCCCCTCTCTGTTCCATCTTTCCTGTAAATTGGCAGAGGGCCTTGGAAAGCGCTGGATTCTTCCCGTCAGACACCAGTGAATGCTCAGCAAAAGTACAGAAACACCAGATCTGTGCCTGGGCTGCCATTCCCAAACAAGCTGGGCTTTGTTGTGAGCAGGAGCTTTCTGGAATGGGGAATAATCCCGCGGGGTGAGTGCTGCCTGGGGCTGGGGATGCAGCTGACTGCCCTGGGCTCTCCCATCCTCTCTTGCAGAGCACGGCCATGGGGGATGCAGAGCCACCAGAGCCACTGGAGCCCAGGGCTGCTCGCTGCCAGCTCTTCAGTTCCAGCATGAGGAGCGTGGCCAGGAGGCTGAGGACTTTCCAGCAGTGGCCCCCCACTGCCCCTGTGTCTGCCCGGGACCTGGTGGAGGCTGGATTTTTCTACGTGGGCCCCGGGGATGAAGTGCAGTGTTTCTGCTGTGGTGGTGTCCTGAAGGACTGGAGACCTGGTGATTGCCCCATAATAGAGCACGTGCGTTTCTTCCCTTCCTGTGAATACATCCGTGGTGAGGATGTTGGGAACCAGGAGATGCTGTCCCTGCAGGAGATCTTTGACACTGTGGATGGGCAGTTCCTGAGTGTCTTGCAGGGGATAGTCAGTGAGGAGGCAGCCCTGCCCAACGAGCCAGAGTACCCCGAGATGGTGACAGAGGAGATGAGACTGTCTACATTTGAGAATTGGCCACAAAATTCCAGCATACATCCAGAGCAACTGGCTAGAGCAGGGTTCTTTTACACAGGTAGGTATTCTGGGGAAATGTCCTTAACTCTTATTCGAGTTAACTTTTGAAAGTTTCACTGTTTTATTGTTCTTACAAATATCTTTGTGAACATGTATTGTAGTTAAAAACCACATCCTTCCTTCTGCCTGTGCTGTTCTTCTTGCTGCTTGTGCAGAATTCATTTCAATGTTTAACTCCTGTTTGGGTACCGAGGGGTCCACTAGTAAATACCTCCTTGCCAGCAGGAGAGGAAAAGGTGATGTGTTTTAAACAGATGTTTTACAGACAGAAAAGTCTGTGCTTTAAGATCCATTGAGTGTATTTATTCCTTGCACTTCTAAAAGGACTTGAGCTGGCTTGGTGTGTCATGTTTTAGATAGGCTGTGTCTTGCACTGAAGCCTTTTCTTCTCAAACCCCAAACCTGAGTGACAGCTGTGTGGAGTCAGCCCCTCTGGCTGTTGCTGTGGCTTGTTCCTCTAAGGACTCTTAATCTGAAATACAGAAATTGGATCCCTTTTTTGTTGAGGAAAATTGGCAGTATTTATTGTAATCACATGCATGTGAATATCAATATAATGTCATTCTTTCCCTTTGAGAATGATTTGCTGGTTAGGCAACAGGTTTGAAGAAATACTCCTCTCTGAATTGACCAGCCAGAGGAAATATTTGCTCTATGGCAGATTGTGGTTAGTGAGCAAAGTGTGTTTGCAGGTGTAACTAATTACAGCTCTGCTCCAAAGGCAGGCAGGGGGATTGGCTGGGGGGGTTTGTGCATGGGAGCTTAGCTGGTCCCATGGATGCTGCCTGTTAGCTTGTGATCCCCTTCTGGAATCATCTCAGCCAGCTCTGGAAGATCAGTTCCTGCTCCTGTACAATGTGCACTGTGTTAGTAAATTGTCATGTGTTCATCTCTTCTGTCCAAAGCTGTGTTTTGTGCTGTCTCACCCAGGGTTAGTGTAGGGCATGTAGTGGCTCAGGTGTCAAACAATCTCTTGCTCTCCCTTTCAGGACGAGGAGATGTAGTGAGGTGCTTTTACTGTGATGGAGGCGTGAGGAGCTGGTCCTTTGGAGATGATCCTTGGAGGGAACATGCCAAATGGTACCCAGAGTAAGTCAGTCTTGGTTAACAAATACCCCTCTAGCAAGGCCAAAAGATAGATCATGCATTGCACACTGATCCTTTTCTTTCATAGGATAGAAATGTTTGTAACCTCTCACCTTAAAAGCAAAATAAAATGTTCAAGCTCAGGTGGAATGGCACAGTTCAGACCTGAGATTCTCTAATTTGACCTAGAGTTCATCATCTAGGAGTTCAATTAAAATAACTTTCTTTGGCATCAAAGAAGAGCTTTCATTTCTTGTACCCTGAGGTACAAGAATAAACGTACTGTAAGCCTTGGGTTTCTGCAGCAGTTCTTGTTTCTTTCCTGTGAACTGCTCTCTCATCACAGTTCCTGTGGTCTATTCTAAAGCATGTTACCACTGAGCTCATTTTGGGCCAAAATGAAGACTGAATTAAGGGGGAGGGATCACGATCCTCTTACTGTCAGCCTTTGTGCAAGAGGTGGGCAGGTGAAACACCTGATATCCTATCTTTAATGTATATATATGTTTGCTCATTGCCCATAACACCCTTTGCTTCTAAATTTTAAACTGCTACTTGCACTTGGGAGAGCCTGTACTAATGTATTTCAACTTTTCTGCTCCTAGGTGTGAATTTTTACTGCACTCAAGGGGGAGAGAATTTGTTAACAGCGTTCAGGCGACCTTTTCTGGCACCCTGCTGGCTCCTGTGAGTCGTGAACATTTTGTGTGTAGTGGATTAGGTTTGGTAGATTGGAGGGTTTTGAACACGTGCTTCTCTTTCTGTATCATTTTCAGAGGCATTCCTGGGATCAGACTGAGCAAGACTCCTCTCCTTCCCAAGGTCAGTGTTATAATTCCATGGTGTTGCATCTTCTGGTGAACGTGGTCTAGTCTGAGTTCCACCAGTCCACCTCAGCTGCTCTGCCCTCTGTAGACATGGTGCTTGTGAGATGTTTTGGTATTCTAGAAGCTGTTTCACTTTGGTTTTAAGAAATGGTCTCTAGCTCAAGAAACAAAATTACTTGTTCTTGTGTGACCTCTTAGTGAAAGGCCAGAAACACTTATCTAGTCTGAATAATCATGTGAGTTGTGAGTGCTTCCCTAAAATACCTTTGGCTTTTGATGCTCTTGCTGTTGATTCTGTCTGTAAAGCCCTTCCCTACAACACTTTAAACATGCTTGATAAGAAACCAGACAACAGTAGAGGGTCTAGATGTTCATGAAAATGTTGTTCCTGGGATTTATTCCCATTTATCAGTTGCTCCCAGAAATGTAAGTAGGTGAAGTTTGTCTCCCATAAGCTTAAGCAAGACTTGAGCCTTTGAAGAGACTGCCAGCTGAATTTCCTACTTCTGTTGTTACTGATGAATGGTGGAGGTAGGAGAGGCTTCAATTGGGATGTTCCACTTGATGCTCATGAAAGCAGTTCTGAGGCTTCTGTTCTGGGATGTGAAAACAGAGATAAGGATTCTGGAGTGATGCCAAACACAGGAGACTGTTCACTGATAAAGTGAAATAAACCATCCAAAACAAGTGTCTGGGCTTTTACAAAAATGGCTTTGATTAACTTCCTTGTGAATTATGATTTGAAGTAAAAAATAAATGTGGAAGTTAATCTAGCTAAGTAGATGGCTTGAGAAGTGTTCTAGGATATATTAATGCCATTTTATGTAGAATACCTTCAAGGAATGGCACTCTTTTTGCCCAAAGCTCTGCCTTTTTGGTAAAGCACCTGTTCACTGCTTTACAGATCCTCTGAGGGACTGGAAATTGCTGGCTCATCCTTCTGGGGATCAGAGTCTCATAGTGCAGAATGTCCTGCAGATGGGCTTTGACCCCACCTGCGTGGCAAACGTGGTAGAGCATAAATTTGTGCTGACTGGGACTTCCTACCTGTCTGAGTCTGAGCTGATTTCAGACCTGCTGCAGTCAGGCTGGGGGGCCAGCAGCAGTGCAGGAAGAAGGAGAGGTAGGCCTGACTCACAGCTGGGCTGGGGGGTGTTTAACCTCTTCCTCACTGCCCCTGGAGCACTGCTGAGAGGGTCCTGAGGGTCTCCTTCACTCTGCCCAGGCTGGAATTGAGGGGTAATGCCCCCAAGCCTGCCCTTCCTTGGGAGCCTGAGCAATGAGGGTCTGAGTTAGAGAAATCTGGAGAAGCTGTGGTTGCTGGGATGTCAGTGGCTGTATCTGCCTGCACTGGGCTCTGGTGGGGATATCCTTGGTGTTTCCTGCTGCCCTCAGACCTGCAGTAATTGGCAGATCCATGATGTACAGGCTTGTGCACAAATTCACAGCTGATCCAGACAGAGGCAGGTGTCTGAAGCAAAGTTTCTAGGCTGGATGATCACTCCAAGCCTATTCAAAATTGGAATCAATAACCTGCTTAGAAATAGCCATAGATCTTGTCTAGATAATATATATTTTCCTTAACTTCTGTCTTGTGTTGTCTGTTTTGTGAAGTCCGTTGGCCAAGTGAAATTTACCTGAAGATGCAGTTCCAAAGCTCCTGCCTCCACAGCATGGTCTGCCACTTCTGTAGCTAACATGGAAAAAATTCCACAAACCTGAAATTTTGATTAAATAGTAGCACGGGAGCTGGAATGACCAGCTGCTGTGATAGATAAACCACCTTTGAGGAGAGAATGTGAAGTGGACACAGGCCTTGGCAAGGAGGTGAACATACACAGCTGCTGAAGCACCACAGAGAACATCAGCCATGCCAGGCTGAGATAAGCAATTTTTAACCAAATGCTTCTGAAGTCCAGGGTATTTAATCTTTTCACAAAGCACCATCAGGAAAGGGATAAAGGAGGTAGCATTGAATACCATCTTCTTTTCTGGTTGTACAGGTGCTGTTCAGAGAGAGGCTGGAACATCAAGACAAGAAGTGCGACCTGTGCAGCAAAAGGAATCAGGTGCTCTGGGCTGGCAGAGTGGGGAATTGAGCTTAAGAATAACTGGGAGGAATTCTAGAATAACAGTATCAGTAGTGACTATTCTAACTAATTTTTTAAATTTTGAAGGGGACTGTGTGCTAGTTTGAGTGGTACCTGAGCACAGGAACCCTTACTCATGGATTGGAGTGCCCCTGTGAAGCAGCTGTTACCAAAAAATCCAGTTTATGGGGGTAATTTGTGTACCACAGTAAATGCTGTTGATCTGTGTCCCTGCTCAGTCCAGTGGGTGTAGATAAGCTGAACCTTGTGTAGATAAGCCAGTCTACAATAGCTGCAGTTTTTTAGCTTAAATGAAACTTGCCTGAGAGGTATTTTTGCCATCTTCACAGTCTCTGAACAACAATGGGCAAGTTGCAGTGTGACTTCCTAAGCTGTCACAACTGGCACTCTGGAGCTGTGACAGAACACTAACAGTTTGGGCTTTTGTTTTGTTTTTTTTTCTTTTTTTGGTAAAGATGAGTCTCAGCTGAGCACAGAAGAAAAGCTCCGCCGCCTGCAAGAGGAGAGGATGTGCAAAGTGTGCATGGACAAAGACGTGTCTGTTGTGTTTGTTCCCTGTGGCCACCTGGTAGCTTGTGAGGAATGTGCCCTCAATTTGAGGCTGTGTCCCATCTGCAGGGCTGTCATCCGGGGCAGTGTGAGAGCCTTCATGTCCTGAGCCATGGTGCACCCAAAGGGGGAAGATAAATCCACACAACTCATTGATAACTCAGCAGAGGGAGAAAATAAGTAATTGCTGGAGCAATCTTATTTGCAGGGTGGCTTGGGATACGTGTAAAAACTCACTGAATGTGTCTCCCATGCACGGTGTTTCTAGGAAGAACTGCTGGTTTGATCTAGTCTTGCTTTAGGACTGCTCCAGGAAAACTCTGCTGGGTTCTTTTGTCCTCCAAAATGAGGCTTTTATTGACAGAGATTCTCCTTCTCAATATTTTTGTGTTCTCAAGTGAATCTTTGCTCTGTGTTGAAATCAAAGACTGTTTTCAGCAGACTCTGTTTTTTTCTCACTTAGCAGTTGTCTAGAGACTATTCTCTTAGAGATTCTTTCAGGAAGTTTGATTGAACATGGGAGTGTTTTTTGTACAAAATGCATTCCATTGGGACTAGAATACTCAGCAACGTGTTGTGGGGGAGGGAGAATCTACCTTTTTCTCTCCCCTTTTTGCCGTCTTTTTTTTTTTTCTCCCCTTTTTGTTGAATTTTCAACAACTGATGAAACGTTTCAGTAATACTCAAATTTGCATAACTAAGTGGAAAAGTCTGGCCTAACTCTCCAAGCTCTCTGCTCTCAGCTGACCTCCCCTGGTGGAAGGCTCTGTGCTCAGGGTCACTGGATGGTCTCCTGGAAGCTTCTTATGGAGCTCTTCCCTGGCTGTTGGGTATTGTCCTGGTAGAAAAAAAGCTCTGGAAAACACTTTTTTAGAACATCTGTTTGCTGGCTAAACTAGTGATTCTTATTTAAAATGGAATATTCTATCATGTAGCCAAAGAGAGTAAGTTTCATTCACAATATCCCTTGTTAAGTGAAAGGAAAGGAAATAAGTTTTTAAAAATAAATTGTTCTTTTTCATGGAATAAAATTTTTCCTTTATTTAACTTGGAGGTCTGAGTATCTGATTCTAGTACAATTCCCTACTGAGGGAGGGGTGTGGTGATGTCCTATAGGATGTTGGAGTGACATCAGGTTGTAAATCACATCTGTCCTTCAGTGCTACATGGGCATGAGTAAGAAAAGCAGCTGTTCTTTCCATCCTTTAGTATCCTTTGGAATTTACCAGACAGCATGTGGTTTGTAGAGCCTTAGAATGGTTTGGTTGGAAGGAACCTTAAAACTCATCTCATTCCAACCCCCTGCCATGGGCACCAACCCCCTGCCATGGGCAGGGACACCTTCCACTGTCCCAGGTTGCTCCAAGTCCTGTCCAACCTGGCCTTGGGCACTGCCAGGGATCCAGGGGCAGCCACAGCTGCTCTGGGCACCCTGTGCCAGGGCCTCAGCACCCTCACAGGGAAGAATTTGGCTCCTCAAGATTCTCTGAAACTGCAAAAGAAGGGATAAGGATGAAGGAGAATAAGGATCTGATACATGAAACTGTGCAAATGCAGAATAATTCTGATCTGAACTCTACAAAGAGTTTTGGTAGGTGACTCTTCAGTGTACTTGTGGCTCTGGAACTGCTTCTCTTTGGTTCCAGCTCTGGTTACTAAACAGCTTTGGGGCTTGCCTATGAGTCACTTTAAGGTGTCATTTATCTGTGGATCCCATGGGGGGGGCAGCTCTCTTCATCCCTGCCCTCAGAAAAAGGGAATATTAGCACAGTTCTTGGCAAATATGAGAGAAATTGCAATTTGAGTGGTTTAAACTCTGCAACTCTTGGAGGAATTGGTTGGGCCTCTGCCAGACAGCAGCTTTCCTAGGGAACAGAATGTCACCACCATGCCAAATTAGGTCTTGTCTGGGTTCAGGATATCATTGGCTTTGTTTTGCTTCTATAAATAAGCACAAACTTACAGTTTAAATAGATGTGCTAATCTGAGAAGGGGAGACACCAGCTCAGTGCTGGGACAGTGTTATTCCTCCCAAACTCACCTGAGTGTGACTGGAACCCAAGTGAGGTGGAACTGCACCGGCTGTTTCTGGGGCTCACCCTACTGAACAATGTGAGAATGGTGAACGGCTTCTCCACCCCAGGGAAAGGGAGCAGCTGGTTTGTTTTCCTGCGGGGAAATGTCCCTTCAGAACCAGGTACCGCGCTGTTCTTTGGGAAGCATCTCCAGCGATGCCTGTCCCCAACAGAGGGCACTCCGAAACTGGAGATAAGGGAACCCACCACCTTCACTGCTCCCGGATCACACGGAGGGTGGGATGGGGTGGGATGGGATGGGATGGGATGGGATGGGGTGGGATGGGGTGGAACGGGATGGCAGTCCCTGCCCTCACAGAGCGCTGTCACTCTGTCACCTTGAGGTACTCAGAGGGAGTCTAGCACAAGCAGACCACGAGAGGGGTTCTCAGGAGGAATGGCTCTGCTAATGAAACCTGGAGGAGATAATTAAGTGTGGAGTATGACCCTTGGTAGCTTTGTCTCTTCTCAGATCCATTTTTTAAAAATTATGATTAATGGCAGTCATTGATACTGTGTGTTATAGGCTTACCTGAACATGGGCTTGGTGTTTATTTTACCTCTGTTAATTAGTGCTTTATGCTACAATGAACAATTGAGTGGTAGTTCTGAAGTGACTCAGTCATCACACTTTTATTTCACTGATCTTTACCAGTGGATATGAAAGCCAAGGGGCAATGCTGTCAAGTGCAGAGTTTGATGCTTTATCTCTTTAGAGTGCTTGGCAAGTGGTTTTGTTCAGTTCAATTGGTGAAAGTGGCATCAGAGCTTGGTCAGTTGGAGAGGTGTAGTGTTAAAAACCTGCAGATCTCAATTCCCAAAGTTCCCTCCTCTGCCCATCTAGAGGAATTGCTTTCTGGAACTACCAGTAAAATGTTTCAGGTATTCAGAGATGAAGCTGTCCTTTTCCCACCACCTGTGCTGAATTTTGATTGCTCCCAAACAAGGCTGACAAAGACTGCTGGTATCTGATTGATAATACTCTCTCTGAGGAAAAGAAATCATATTAAACCCAAAATGTGTGAAGTCAGTGCTTAATGAGAAAAGGAAAGATTAATTTGAAAAGCCCCAAAAAATGGAAACCTTCCTGGGAAAATCTCATTGAATAGAGGATGTGTATTCTTCTCCTTTTTGTTTTTCTACCTCTCCAGGGAACATCAGCTGGGCAGACAGGCATGAGTGTGATCCAGAAAGAAAGTGAATAAAGGAGAGGTGGAGAAAGAATTCTAAGTGTGTGCACATGGCTGTGTGTGATCTCAAAATGGAGACTAGCTTGTGTTTCATTGGTATTTTTTAACTTGGTAGTGATACAATATTACTAATAAAGGAGGTAGGTGTGCTTTGTCAGGCAGAGCTGCCAGGGTTGAGCTTTTTTCTTTGAGGTATTAAACTAGGATGAAACTCGTTGTCTGTTTTGCTCAGTCAGAAGCTGTGGATTTTGGTGCCTAAAAGAAGGGAAAAGACACCCTACAGAAAACACCATTTTTACTTGCAGCTGCACCCAAGCAGAACTCAGGATGTTTGAGTATCTGGAATAGAAGTTGCACAGAAGCAAAAAATACTCTCGGTGCTTATGCATTTGGGTTTACAAAAGAGAAATTTGCTTCCTGGGCCCTGTGGAATGAGACAAAAAAAAAATCTGCATCATTCTGTCTTTGATTTAGCACTTAATGTTTTTATTTTTGTTTTTAATTCTTCCCTCACACTTCTCCCTAGCATGGCTTCAAGCTTGACCCTTCTGAAGAGCATTTCTCAAAAAATGCCACATAATACCAAACAAATTAGGCAAGACAATAATGAATTACAACAGCACTTGAAGTATCAGCCCAAAAATGCCAGGGCTGGCTGACAACTGCTCCTCCTCTGCTTTTGACACTTCACATGCTGGGAGACACAGCTAACCAAGCTGACTTGGTTTTGTTCTTCTTTTTAATCAACTGCTGCAGCTCATTAATGCAACTTAATTACACTTGCATTCCCCCTTCAGCCCTCTCCCTCCCCTCAAAAAGCCTGTCATAAACGAAGCTCTTCCACCAGGCTGTTACCATGGAATAGGTGTGGCTCCAGGTGAAGAAGGCAGGTGCAAACCCACCTCTGCTCCATGAGGAACTGGCCTTTTCCAGAGCCTGCAGCAGGATTCAGCCACCCCAGGGTTAATTTAGTGTAGCTGGGCAGACCCAGAGTAAGCTACAGCTGCTCCAAGGATGGCTGGGCTGGCTGGAACGGGGCGAAGCTGCATGCTGAGTGGAGAGCTGATGGCTGCAGTAGTTTTCAGCTGTTCAGCATTACAGGAGTCGGGCCACAGGAGGCTGAGCTCCGGGACAAAAGCCTACTGCCATGTCTACAGAGAACGAGCAAGGGGTCCTGGCTGCGTGGGGACAAAGGAGGGAAAAGTTCTCACCTATAACTTAGAACCCAACAATGCCTAAGTAACTCAAGTGTAAAGAGCCCCCACCTCATTGTATACAGGCAGGGAGGAGATGAAGTTGTGTTAGGGGATTTAGGCTCTGTTCAGAAAAAAGGGAGGGAACTAACTACAGAAAATATGAAATGTCCCAGGGTGTTACGCAGTGCTTCCTTCCTTCTGGATCCAGGGCACAAGGAAGCAGCTCCAGCTTCAACTGTAGCTCTTGAGAGAGGCTCTTGGTGAACTTGTTCTGCCAGAGGTCTTTAGGCCTGTGCCATTTCTGGGCCAGTACCAGCAGACTGTGGTAGGAAAGGTTCGTCAGGGCACTTGGAGGATTAAAAACCAACTGCGTGGCCATTCTTTGATGTACATTCATTGCGTTTGAAAAGAAGACAAGGAACGAAAAAATGGAGTGGAGTTCACCATCCTGCATTTCCTCTGCCAAAGATCCAGGCCCCAGGGGACTGTTTCCTGCAGCACCTTTGGTGGAGTGCAAGGTTTATCCATCCTCTGGCTCCTCTTCACTTACGCAGGCCTATAAAAGAGGAAAAAAGGTGAAGGCAGGCTGTGAGTGTGGAGCAAGTACTCAATGGCTTTCTTTATGCAGCAGAAATGGTGTGGAAATAATGAGGACAATTTTTTCTTTCCTCTTCTGGACTTTTAAATATGATTTACTACAGATGAGGAATAGAATTGAGAGCTCACAAGTAATGTGGTTAAGTAGGCTTCAAGTCTGGAAAGAATGCAATGCATGTGTCAGACCTGAATATGCTGCAGTTAGGCTCAAGTGTTAGATCTATGGATCTTCAGCATTTGGAGCTGCATAAAATTTGGTTAGAAACTTAAAAAGCTAAGGGTCATCTTTAGGATAAAGAAGCTGCTTGAAGTTGCAGTGATGTGTTTTTGGTGTAGGTGCAGCAGGATAAGCAGATCTACTTTTGGAGCCAGCAGTAAAGGTGAGTGAATGCTTTTGGCTGAAACATCACCTCTTACACATGCAGCTTCAGGATGATCAAAAGAGTTTGCAAATTCATGTTGTTTGTTTGGGAAAAAGTCTACCTAGAAAGAGAAGCAGAAGTGTTTTGTTTTGTGTTTTTTCTCTCCTCAGAACAAAGTGGGATTTTTTCCTGTTTAAGTTTCCTCTGTAAATTATTCTGCTTGTCAAAGTTTGGAGAAGATAGGTGGGAAAACAATCCTAAAGGAGTTTTCCTCCTTCTCCTTTTTATCCCAGTGTCTCAGTCTTGGACTTTGACTTTTTAACTTAATGGTTTTTGTGTGCTGGTAAATACTGGTGTATTGAAGAACCCACTTTAAGCCAGTAAGGGATGATGGTTGTATGGGGACAAGTCCTTTCATGCTCACAGCTGCTTCGTGCCTCTGGCCAGCAGACAGTGGCCCACAGAAGATTGATCAGGGACCATTAAGGTGAGAAATTGCCAACTGGAGCCTCAGATCCCTCAATTAACCAATGCCTCCTGTGGCTGCCCTGTCAATACTGAGGTCTCCATCTGATAAAAGTCACACCCTGTGTTAACACAGGGCCCTTTCCACTGGTAGATCTGAGGGAAGGGAAGTCCATAAAATCCGGCTCAACAACTCAAATTAAAGCTCTGAAGCCCCCTAAAGTGATGCCAGATCAGCTTTAGGGGCTGGAGCCTCACAAAGGTGCAGTTCACTGCTTGGCCTTACAAACACAATCTTAAAAGGCAGGAAGATCTAGTGCTTGTCCCTGTACCTTTTAAATAAACAGAGCACCTCCTGCCATCCAGCAGGTTCTTGATTTAGCACTACCCTGTGTACAAAATCACACTTTGAGGCTATTCTGCTTTATAATTGAGATTGCACAGTGCTGCTTTCCAAAACAAATTTGGAGAGTGATGTCAGGAAACTGAAAGGATTCAGCAGGCAGGAGGGGCTCACAAATGCTCAGGATGCTCTGGGTACTTGGCAGGTAGTGCAGGGCCTTGGAGAGAACAGCTTGAGTGAGAAATGTCGAAGCTGGCTTGGCCAGCACTTCCAGCTATTGGTGCAAAAATGCTTTTTTGCCTCAAGTGATGAGAATTCTGTTACTACAAATGAGGAAACAAGAAGAAAAGCGACCCAGAGCTGAGGTCCTGAGCTGTGCAGCACAAGGGGGGGCAGTGGTGCCAGCAGGTATAACTGAGCTCGTGCTTCAGTTGAGGGAGGAGAAAGGGTTGAACTCTTTCTTCCTAAAAACTCACTGGAAATACTCTCTTTTAGCCTCAGGTGAGCAACTTTGTCTTTCCAGAAGTGATTTACTATCCTTTGGATAAGTACTTTGACACAGAACCTCAGGCACTGAAGACTTTAACATGTCTTCAATCAAGAGTGCTAATAGATTATTATTAAATAATTAGTGTGGTGCCTTGATTGGTAATCAGCAGCGAGTCAAGCAATTCTTTTGTGCAGTAAAACTTCCAGAACAATTTTTTTCATGATAGTTTGAGCCTCTTTTACTTAAGGCTGTGACTTTAAGCAGTAAATATCACAACCAAACTCCCTTGGAGTCTACGAAATGTGGAACACAAGCAGTTGAGGAACTTGAAACAGAAATAACTTTATTTTTAGAATACTATTGTTGCTGTGTGAGTGTTCAAGGTAGGAACTGAGATGAGCACTCTTAAATCTTGCCTTTGTAAACAACAGTACAAAATGATGATTGATTGTTATTGGTGTCTTTTTTAAAGAGAAAAATAACACCTGACTTGAAATATTTGTGAGGTTTTCCACTGACTGGAGGCTGAAAGCTGAGGTCAGGGAGATCATTATGATAAAGCTGGGACATCACTGGATTATAGTGTGGAAACATTATCAGGAACAGTTTGGGGAGGTGTTTTTTCCTCCTGGCAGGAGGCAAAGGTAAATACTGAACTTCTGTCAGTGCTGTGGTTGGAAGCTGAAGGCCAGAATGGGGTGCACAGTTTGAATACTGAATTTAGCAACTCCTGTCATTGTTCTGTGGGGTCTCAGATCTCTAAAAACTCATAAATTCAGGGATATGAAGAAGAGAGACTAGAGAACAATGCAAAAAAGGGCACAGTGGGAGGAAAAAATGGGATCTCATCAGAAAAGGATAGGTAAATCTGGAGTGAATAGGATAATTCCTTTAGGGAATGAAGGAAAGTGATCCTGTTAGAGAAGTGTGGCAGCCCAGAAAATGCATCTGACTGCGGCCAAGGGGGTGATGCCAACCTAAAATGAAAGTTCCTGCTTGCAGTCAGCTCCAAGTCATCAGTTGTAAAATAAATTTGGTTTCATTCACCATTTCCATCAACAAAGAGGAGTTCAAACCAGAAACCCCGTGTTCCTGATCCTTAGCATTTCTTAAATTTCAAATAAGTTGGATGTATTTGTTGTTTCACATCTTGTTGAAGAGGATATTAAAAAAAAAAAAACAAACAACCTGCCTTCAAGTTATCACTCCAAGATTTTCACAGCTGGACAAGAGCACCTGGCAGTCAGTGCCACTCCATGGCACCATAACCTGGGAATGAATTATCCCCTCTTCCTCCCTCACTCCCATTCACACATGGGAAAGAGGCAATAGGCTGAAATAAATAAACTAAAATTGTTATTTGGTGGCTGCTGAAATTTATAGAGGGTCACATTATCTACAGCTCAGCAGCTGTTTTCACCTTCTGTTAGCCTGAAAGAAATATTATTTTGTGCTGGCAGAAAATATCAACAGAGAAGTGATGGGCTGAAGAATGGGAGGGAGGAACAGCAAAATTATCTGTGGACTTGAGCAGCAGCTTCCCCTCTCACTGAGGCCCTGGGAGAAAGTTTTACATTGCTAACTTCTCTTCATATTACACTCCCAATATAGGAATCTTCATTTAGAAGTGATAGCTTCTTTCACTAGCAGAATTGGTCATTTTAAGAAAAAAGCAGCCCAAACCCTGTACTGTAAAAATGTGATGCTTCTTCAGCACACTGCTGCATCCAGCTAGTAAATCAGGGAGCTGCTTAAAGCTGCACAGCTTCTGCACACTATGAAAAATTCCACCCCACTGTGACAAAATGAGAGAGAAATCAATATTTAATCTCCTGTAGCATCCCCTGTAATAACACTAGAGAACCCCCAAAGTTACAGGGAATTCAATGGCTTTGCAGAAATTACTTGTATTCCTGATCTTGTGCTGCAGTGACAAAGTGGGCAGTAAGTCCTTATGAAATTAGAGGGGCACATCTTCCACTCTACCTCAGGGAAGTTTTTCTTCCCTCAGCCCCACTCTTTTCCACCATCCTCCAATCCTTCTTTTTGGCAGGACTCGGGTAACATTGTTCCTGAAAAACAGCCTCCCTCAGCAGCTGCTGTAAAAAACTTCCATGTGTTGAACTGCCTCTTGCAGATCAATTTAAAGAATATAAAATCAAACCTCACTGCTGCTTTAAACACACAGAACTGGCCTTTGTGTTTGAGAGTCTCATTAAGAAGCAGCTTTTAAGTGGACAGAGTGAAATTGTGATCTTGTGCCTCAGGGTAGAAATGGGAATTCAACAGTGGCCCTTCAGTATTGGTACGACAGAAGCTGCTGTGGACAACTCCCCTTTCTGCTCTCACCTAAACTCTTGGGCTGCCCCACATGTGGAAGACTCAGTTCTTGGAGGCAACAGCATTTAAAATTATTTTGGGGCTGAGAAAGGGCAGCTTCACCCCTTCTGGTGTCCATTTGTTCATTCCTTCCATGCCTGAAAAGCCTGCTGGAGAAATCAACCTGCAAGGAGGGCAACACCCAAAGCTGTGGTACCCTTGAGCCATGAAACCAAGAAGCACGTGGAGTCTCTTAGCACTGATGATACTTACAGGTATGTCTGCTTGAACAAAAGGTTGGTGGGTTTTTCATTGACATGGTAGAGAGGAAATGGATCAAATCCACCAATGAAATCAACTGAAAAAAAATCAAAACTCAAATAAACAAACAAACATGGCCAGAAAGTTGAAAGGAAATTAAAGGAAGGCTTGATGGATGTCATGGCATAAACACAAAAATTAGTGAAAGAACAGAAAAGTGATTTTTTTCAGGTATGGATTCCTGGGATCTCCTGGGATGGGCAAGCGTGCCAAAGAGGAGATTTCAGCTAACACAAAACTTAAAGCAGAGCTAACAAAGACTCTAGAAAAGCCCCTTGGGTATTGCCACCACGCTGTGACTGCACGTGAGAGGAGCAGACAAAGCCAGAGGCGAGGGGAGGAAGCTGGGAACAGCTCCTGAGCAATGCCAGGGAGAGGTTGGCAGCACAGCCCTCCCCGTGAAGGTCACACAGCAAAGTGGGAACTTTCTTGCCCCACTTGTCTTTCCTGCAAGACAACAGCAGCTCTGGAGAACTGCAACCAGCTCATTATCTCCAGCTCTGGTATTTTTTGCATCTCCTCTTGCCAAGTGGATTTCTTTTGATTGTGCACAAAAGGGAACAATGCCTCCCTTCTGCAGGGCTCAGGGAGGGCAGCGCAACTCGGCGGGGACAGCTCCGAGTGACAATTCCCTCAGCAACCAGGGAAGAATTTTCCAAGGCTGTCTCAGCTCCCTGGACTTCAGGCCAAGCCTGCAGCACAGAGCTGGCCAGCACAGCCAGGGCAGGAGGGTGTCAGGTGCTGTGATTTGTCACTGACCTCACAGGCCTTGCAAAACCCTTTAAAACTGACCCACTTTGGGTCGTTTTGTGCTGCCAAGTTAGTACATTTTGTATGGGAGTGTGAAAACCATCCTGTCCAACTGCCATTTAAAAATAACTGGAGAGTTTTATTAACTATTTAAGTGCCTGTTTATTTTTCTTTCCTGAAGGTGGCACTATTTTTTTAAATTTAAGCTGAAGATGTTTGAGGTTTTTTGCTGGTCAAATAATAGAAAAAATAATTACTAATATACTGGATGTGAAAAAAATCCAAACTTCTTAAAATATATCTAGAGACCTAAGGACAACAGATTCTGAAAAATTCCATCTTGATGGAGAGCTTCAGGCTGACACTGCAATGTTGGGACAACTAACAGGAAATGGGTGAAATCCGCAGAGGTTCTAAGTTAATTGTGGGGATAATTCCCAAATAGTTTCAGTGAAACTTTACCTTTTCTCAGCCACTTTTGAAAGTGTTTGAGTACTCTAAAATCAAAACAGCACAGACTGCCATTTTAAACAAAACCAAGATATTAACTTTATTGCCTCAGTTGTGGAACACCTAAATTGGGAAACTTTAAAGAACTGCAATTTTCAGTAACTACTGAGTACCCTGAACAAACACAAGTCTTATCATCTGAACACACAAGCATGAGGGCACTCAAAATCCAAGACACTTAAAAAAACAATCTTAAGTGTGCTTCCTTGTGATTCAGTGCATTGCATTAGCACATCTAAAATATTCTTGCCCACAATTCAGCATTAGTAGGTCCCTACTGCTGTGTTTTCTCATGAAAATCACGTTAGCATGAGCTTCCTGATTAATGTGCCTCTGCACTTATAATTACTTCATGCTGCATATCAAAGCAACATTTAAAGGAAACCACAAATGGAAGAGAAAATTAAAACGCAGCTCAAATTTATTCAGGTCACTGGAAGGATCTACCCCTGTGAGTGTGAAATATTGATGGTTTGTCATTGTTAATTATTCAAGCTGGCATTTTAACTCCAAGCTGGGAAACTGGGAGGGAAAGTGAATTTGTTAGTGGGGAAGAAAATACATATCCTGAAATTACCAGCTCTGTGTTTCCTAGATAAAGCTTCCTTCCATGTTGTTGCCTCTCCTAACAGATCTCTACTATAAAAATTAGTTCTGTCAAGTTATTGCTTTACAATATTCAGCAGGGGCTCAGAACTGGAGCTATTTAGCTAATACAAGAGCTATAGCCTAATTTAAAAAATATTACTATAATGTAGCACCTTCTCTAAGTGCACTGCCAAGCTCTAAAGAAATGATCAATAAAACCAGGAGAATGAGTTCAGCCAGGAAGGAAGGAAGAAAAAACCATAAGGACAAGGCAGATAAGTAATGCATCTCCTCGCACTCCTGTGAAAACACATTCTTCACATACTTTCAAATATTCAGTTCAAAGCTGTTGTTTTCCAGCTCTCCTCCATGCCAGCTGCTCTTTAAAACAACAAAGCTATTTGCACAAACCTAATCAATGCCTTAAAATAATTGATACTTGGATGTAAAACCTTTGGATGGGATCCTTTGCCAGAGCAATCTGGCCTAGACCCAACACATTGCCAAACAAATCCAACTTTGCATTTACTTTATGCATCCATTTTTCTCTTAAATCATTGCTCTCAAAGGGCATTTTAGAGGGACAAAACAATCCAGGAGCAGCTGGATACCTGCACAGGTCCCACAGCCCTGTGGGTCTTTACCCTGACACAGTGACTGTCACTGAGGAGATTTGTGTACCCAACACGAGGGAGCTGCCTCCTTCCTCTCGTAATTCAAATACAGCACTTCCTCTGCTCTTAATTTAAGTGGTCAGATTGCTTCTTGGCAAGAACTCTCATGATCTGCTTCATCCTCAGCTTGTGGCACATGAGACTCTGCAGGTCTCCCACTTGAGCCCTGGGCTGAGAGCTTTGTTGTAGGTGCTTTTAATCACAGCAGTAATATTTCAGAGCCATTATTCTCAGGCTGTATGAGCTTGGGAACAGAAGCAGCTGCCCAGTTTCTCTAAGGCTTAGTCCAGCTGAGAAGCCAAAACCAAGCTCTTTTTGTGCTCTAAGTGTAGCAGAATTACAGCATCTAACACAGAGTGACATGGGGAACAAAACCCTCATGGCAAAAATAGCTGATCCTTGAGGGGTAGTTAGTGCCGTAACACACAGAGGCAGAGATGGAAAGAAGTCCGATGGCAGCTCAGTCCTGACAGACAAACATCTGAGCGAGAAATAAAATTTACTAAACCCTTTGGCAAGGGATCTGTTGATAAATACTTACAGCTGTCTTCTTCTTCTGTAAAAACACTAACCACGTAACAGGCGTACACAAAGCCCACCAGCTGGAAAAGAGAGAGAATAAATCATTTTAGCATCAGCCAGTGTGAGCCTGGTCAGAACCCACTGGGCACGACTTCAACAGGCACTATTTACACTCAGTTGGCAGCATTTCTGCAACTGTGGAGCCAAGCCATATTTGCTGTAGGGAGGGAGGCAGGTGTGGGTGTCAGGGAAGGCACTGATGGAGCACACCCAAAGCTCCAGAAAGAAAACTTATAAGAACCATCCTCACCTTCAGAGCAGCACCTTCAGTTGCTTGAATGATTGGCAAGAAGATGGGTTGGCTTTGTTGAAACTGGAACTACTGTGCTAAGTTAAGCCTCTGTAAGAAGTGCTGGGGATACAGGAGAGGGCCTTGTGGGACAAACAATGCACAGAATTTCTATGACAAGAACTCATCAGCTCAGCATTCCTGTCATATGGCGTAAATTACCAATTAGAGGTGAGTAGTTTTTATGCAGATGAGATAGAAAATTAGTTAAGCATAAGAATGGTGCTGCAGTGGCAGAAATGTTCAGACACCAAAATCTTTAGTAACTCAGTATTTTCTAGAAGCTCTAAAGCATCAGAGCTGCCTCCTTCAGGCTCACTATCAAGGTGTTCCTCAGCCTAAACAGAAAAACAAACCCCTGGTACTGTGGGCATTCCAGATGCAGCAGGTCTTATTTTGCTTTGCCTTCTTCCTGTTAATCAAATATCCTCTCCATCCTTCATTTCACATCTTTACATAACACCCCACTTAGCGAGATCTTGGTTGACAGTAACTGCATTAGTAAAGTTATTGTGAGGCATAATTGTTTTCCACTGTGAACTCAATTCCTGGGAACAAGAGTCAGCCTGTAACACACAGTGACTCACTCCAAGTGGAGACAGAATGATGCATGGGAGGGCTTGAAAAGTAGAGTCCATTCATTTCCAATATGACAGAAAAATACATCACGCCCGAAAACAAAAGGCAGGATAATGAGATTTCTGCTGGGGAGTTTTACAATATTTGTGGTTTCTCCAGCTCTCCCTGACAAAACACTCCTTGTTGGGAGCAAATGGAATGTTTTTGTAGCATCAGTAAACCCTGCTTTTCCTTTGAAGATTTTTCTATAATCATCTGAAAGAGAAGGCAGCTCACTCCTTTCCTCTTGGGTGAGCCTTATGGGAGCACATCCCAGAACCTCAGTGGAGGAAGGGGAGCTCTGGGGACTCTCTCATTCCTCTGCTGGGCATTTCTGAAACCAAGGCTGCCTCAGGATAAACTCCTGTGAGCCACAGGGAAACATAAATCCTCTGGCCACATGCAATGGCCAAGATAATTGTACCTGCTGCCTTTCAGAATTGTCTCAGAATAGAACTATCAGTGTTTAAAGCAGACAAATCAAAACCAAACAGAATATCAGAGATTTTTTTCTTTCTCCTATGTAATGCAATAAAACCTGGAGTTTTTTTTTTCCCCCTGAAGTTTGTGGCAGTTTTTGGGCAGGTCAGAGCAGCAAAGCTGGGGAGGGGTCTGGAGCACAAGTTTGATGAGGAATGGCTGAGGGTGCTCAGGAGGAAAGGAGGCTGAGGAAGGACCTTAATGTCCCCTGTGACTCCCTGGAAGGAGCCTGTAGCCACGTAAGGGCTTTCTTCTCCCCAAAAAACAAGCAGACAATAGGAAATGGCCTCAAGGTGTGCCAGGAGAGGCTTAGATTGGATGTTGGGGAATATTTCATAATTAAAAGGATTATCCAACCCTCACACAGGCTGCCCAGGGCAGTGGCGGAGTCACCATCCCTGAAGGCATTTAAAAGACAAGCAGATGTGGCACTTGGGGACAGGTTCGGTGGTGGGCTGGGCAGTGCTGGGGAGCCCGATGGTCTCGGGCAGCTTTCCCAGCCCAAGGGCTCTGCCCAGCCCGGGCTCTGGCCGTGGTGCTGAACCCGGGAACCGCCCGCTCCTCCCTGGGCTGCGGGACCTGGCCCAGGGCTCTTGGAAAAACAGAGCGCATCCTGCACGTCCCAGCACCCCGGGAGATGTCCAGCCAGCCCTCTGCACATCCTGATCTCCAGCATGAAGGCATTTGAACCCAAGTAACAAATTCAGTGTGCTCACACACATCCTCTGTACTTGCTCGAGCATTTTTATAGTTGCAAGATCCAGCCTCTTACCTCAGGTCAAATTTACACTATTTACACACACACACAAGTATCCAGGCAGGAAAGATGCACCCTGAATACACACCCTGATTCCAAGGGAACTCTAGAAACGTCTTCTCCCTCCCCAGATTTCCCATCACCTCTCAGAGAAGGAACTTTGGGTTAACAGCCATGCAAAGTGCCAGCCCTAAATCCACTCACTGCAATTATAGTCTATAACACATAAACACAAATCTCATGTGGTACCTGTGTCAGGAAACTCTGGATAGAATTACCAATGAAAATGATTTACCTGCCCAGTTTATGAGCAGAGTCAGGGGCAATTATCAGCTGTACTGTCACAGCAAACCTGATAAAGCTCTACATTTTTCATGCTTCAGAAGCACCAAGCAATGTGAGTGACTTGAGAAGTTTGTTTTGCACAGAAATTAATGCTCCATAACCCTCAACAATCATTCTGCTCACCCCATACATTTTTCACTTTATGACTAAGGTGACTTTTTTGCATTCAGAAAAACAAACCAACCAATCAAAACCTAGTGAATTAAGTGAACTTCCCTAAATCTCTAATCCCAGCTTCATTGGAGCAGAGCATTTTCTTTTTCGATTCCTTCCATCTCCCAGCTTTGTTTCAAAATCATCTGCTTAGTGTTTAAAATTTCCTTTTTATTGACTTTATAATCCATTCCTTCTTTAGATGTGTTTCATCAATTTAAAAAATTGTTTATTTAGTGGAACTTTTTATTCAAAGAAGCTTTGTCTTGTGATCTGGCCAGAATAGGAGAGTCTCAATGGCAAGGGGGGAAGAGATGCACAACATAAATATGAATTCCAGTTTTTTATGTGCTGACCTAAACTGTAATTAAATACTCCAAAGGATTTATCTGTAATTAAATAACCTCAAATTAAATAATCTCATGGATTAACTGAACTCATGGGAATCCCCATGTCTCACCTTCAGAATAAATTATGAATGAAATACAGCTAAGGAGGAGCTCCTTATTATTATTATATAACAATATAATATTATAAGCTGCTCCTATTGTCCAGTCTTTCCCCTGGAAGAGTCTGCTGGAGTGGGGCATGAGAAGTCTCCAGGAAACACTTGAAATTCTCTTCTGCCTGCATCTTTGATAACGATGTGTCAAACCCCCAAACATCACCCAGTTTATCAGCAATTAACACACAACAGGAAGCTTCACAGAACTAACAATTGGAAATAATTTCACCCTTGCTCTAAGTGCCATCCTGGCTGCTGATTTCAATACAAAGGAGAGGTTTAAGCTCTGTATCCCAGGGAAATACCAATAATTCCTGGATCTTTGCAAATTACATCAGGGAGGTGGAAGAGGAGGGAAAACGTCAGCGATGTAAAATGACACTAAGCCACTGCTCTAATTCCCCAAAGAATGTTCCAGGGCTTTAGCCTCTGCTGCTGTTTCTCTGCTTGTTCTGCATGCGCAGCACCAGCTTCTCCAAGCTGCAGAAGGATCTGATTAAGCTTTTTATGAGGAACACATGTTGAGGGCAGGTGTGCTGTGTCAGCCTGGGAATGCACACGCTGCCCCACAGGAGAGGAGGGAGCTGGGCTGCCCCGAGCACTCTGCAGGCAAACAGAGTGGGAAAGACAGGAGGAGACAAGTGTGCCCCAAGGGAATGGGGGAAACATATGTCTGAGCATCCCCCTGCCCCTCAGCCCTCTGAAGTGAACTTTTTAATAGAGTTGAAAACTGTTCATCAAACAGCAGCGTCGAATGAAGGCGCTGGAGCCAGAAAGAGTAAATTAGAGGAAAAACCTGAAGAAAGGGACCAGCTGGCTGCAAGTATGCAAAATACACAAAGGATGGGAAGGCAAATATCAGGAGGTGTTACTGTAACTTGTGTAAGATCTTAGCTTTAGTCTACCTCTGTCCTAGTGAAGATTCCCCAACTCTTATCTCAATAGACAAACTTGCCACTGTTTTTTCCACCACAGAGAATTGGTGCAAAGACTCCTCTTTCAGGCAGATGCATTCTAGGTTTCACTTCTAATAGAGCCAATGGAAGGTGCACACTGACATCAGTGCAAGAGGGAGAATGAAGGGGGAGGTCTGTTATGAGAAAACAAAAATCCAGCTTGTGAAAGAGCTATTGTGACCAGATAGCTAAAGAGAGGCAATCAAAATCCTTTAATTCCTTGACCTTCTTTACTCTTTGCATGCAATTACAACCACTGAAAATCTACCTTCTGCCAAGAGCAAGGCATCTCTTGCACACTGGTTCTCACATAACATCTGCTGTCAAGGCTTGCCTTGCTGCCTCCCTGGGAACCTTCCAACCTGTCAGTCTGAGTGAAAACAACAGACAGGCAGGCAGCGAGTTCTGGCGCCTGGGAAGACACTTCCAATTTCTATCCCATTCAGTGCAGCCTCAGGAAAAGCCCAAGCCTCCCCACTCCCAGAAGTACCATATGGAGAGCCCAGAGCTATGCCAGGTATTTCAGAGCTGGGAATCACTCCTCTCCCTGCTGGCTGGCGAACTGGGGACATGCAAGATGAATCCTTGCTAAGGAAAAGCAAAGCAGATCTTGACAAAGAAGTTGCTGCTGCATTTCCTACCTGGGTTGTAGGATTATCTTTACAGTTCATTTCTATACCAGGACGACTTTTAGATGTTGCCACAATGAGCTTTTACCTAAGATGTGTTTTGTGCTAAAGCATTGAGAAACATTTTCATACTGAGCCCTACAGCAACTTGTATCATGTGTGGTGACTAATAAGCCCAAGTTTGATTGCATTCCAGATTAAAGGAATTGCTTTTGCCTTCAAGGAGTACAGACAAGCTCTGAGCAAAAGCAGACTGAGACCTTATGTATCCTCAAATGTATGCCCAGGAGCAGGATGATATAATCAGCAGGAGTCAAGCTGACAGCCAACACTGTGCTCAGCAGATGGGTCCAGGTTTGCTTTCCCTCTCCTTTGGCATGCAAGACTGAGTTCAGGGAGCCTTGCCCCAGGTATACAACACTGCAGCACAGTCCCTCAGTAGTCTCAAGGAATTGGAACTTCCAGAAAAAAAAAAAAAATAAAATAAAGTGCTCACAGTTGGGCATTTGATATTCAACAGCATGGATTTCACAGTGCTGTGTCTGGGGTGTAAACCAAACCAAGGAGAACACACGCCCCCCACCCCACAACTTCTAAAAAGCATTAGACAAAGCAAAACCAAACTACTGAAAGCAAAATTCTGCCTGTCCCTTGCCCTTCCTAACAGGGAACTGACTATTCTGGTCTCAGACAAGGAGGGAACGAGGTCATGTCTTGCTGCATCCCCTGAGCCTTCAAGTTGCTGGTTGTGTTTTTGTGCTATTGATCTGTGTCCCTGCCTGTCTGCAGCACTGTACCTGCCAGCACTCTGGGGACAGCTGCCCGTAATAAAACCTGCCTCAAAGTGAGATAAAGAGAACAGAAAAAGATACTGCCAGGGATCAAAGAGTTTGACCCTCAGAGAGCAAAAAGGGAGAGAATTTGCTGACTGCTTTCAGGCAAGGTCTGAGGGAGAAAGACTTGTTTTTTGCCTGACCTCAAAGAAGAGGGGGAAAGCTCCATTCTTCCCACTACATGACAAAATTACATGAGCATTTCAGAACCAGCAGCAGTTACAGACCTGAGGATTCAATACTCTGCTTTTATTACAGGACAAGTAGAAATTTAGTTCACTGCACAGCTCAGCCCATATGGGTTTCTTGCCTATGAGTATTTTAACCCCATTTCCAGGGTTTAGGACTCAAAAATTTATTGCACCTTAAATCTCAGGGAGAAAGAGAAAGTATTTCCCTAAATCCTATTTTGTCTTATATTTCCCTCCTGTCTCTCCATCTGGCCCTTAGTGATGTTTTGCAGATGCACAGATAATAGTCACGTGCCTTTGGGACGAAGCAAAGGAAAAGCCACTGCCAGAGACAGAATTCTATATATCAGAGTGATCACTTAGCCCAGGGCCACGTGCCTAAGGCAGTAAGCTGCCAAAAAATGAAGATCTATTCCGAACAAACTCAGGATCATTTGTTGGCTCAACCTCTGGCCCAGGGCAGAGGGGCTGTGCCAGCTCAGGAGTTCAGGAAGGATGCTAAGAGTGAGAAAGCTCTGTGCTTGAAAAGGGGATGATTGCAAAGTCTGCCCTTGTTTCACCACACTCAGGTACAGCACCAATCCTGTTCCACCTGAAAGCCCCCTCTAAAAGACAGCAGGCTGTGTTCTGCTGGGCACACAGGTCTGCCTTCCTCACACAGGGGCATGGCAGCAGCCCTCACACACATTCGTGCAGATCATTTGGCCCGAAGGAGAACTGAGGGAACATTAGCAGCCAGCACATGTGCCAGGGAGCTCATCCAAGTCAGGAAACAGAAGCTTCTGCCTCTGCTCTGTGACATGGCAGGAAAGGGGCCTGAGCCCTCCCCGCTCCCTGCAGCTCCCTGGGTCACACAGACCAGCCCAGCTAATAGGAAATGCAGGGTCAGGACAGCACCAAAAACGTGCAGAGAAGTACTTGGCACTCCAGAAACGTGAAAAATCTCTGCTATCCTTCAGCATTTAAACTGAGGTGCCTTTCTTTTTTAAGCCAAAACTGAAAGCCAAAATGTGAATACTTCCCCAGCTCATGTTTTTACTTAAAGCCATTAACCCCAAAGTAACAACCCAAAGGAGATTAGAGATGGGGGCTACAAAATGCAAGAGCAGCACTGAAGTGAGGGGCACAACGGATTTTTTTTCCCGTAAAGTTCACAGAAAAGTGAGAAACAATTAACAGTGAACATTAAGGACACTGCATTTTCACACAGTACTTTCAAAAGCCTGAGGAAGGTTGTGATGAGGAAACAGTGGATGAAAACATTTAGGGAATGTATCTTGGGAATCAGCAAAGGAAAAGAAGATGCTTACTGCCCTGTAAAAGCTGATTTCATTTTCTGGAGATTGTTCACAACCAATGTGCAGGTATGTGCTCCACCACCCATCACTGAGCCATGGGGAGTAAGAGCAATCCTTCACAGAAACATGGAATTAAGGCTGGAAGAAGCCTTTTAAGATCAAGTCAATCATCAACCCAGCACCACCACCACGTTCATCTCTAAACCATGTCCTCAAGTGCTATATCCACACATTCTTTGAACACTTCCAGGTGTGGTGGCTCCACCTCTTCCCTGAGCAGTCTGTTCCAGTGCTTTACAACCCTTTATGTGCAGAAATTGCCCCAGTATCCAAACTAAACTTCCCCAGTGCAATTTGACGCAATTTCCTCTTGTGCTGTCAAAACTTTTTCTCTTGACCCTCCTCCAGAAGGGTCTCTGCCCTTGTCAAAACATGAATTCCCACAGCCCAACAGGGATTCAGAGCCCTGTGGGTGCACAGATGCATTACTTCAGGCACCAGGTTGCTGGTACCCATTCCCAACCGTTTCAAGCAGCACTTTTCGCACGAGAAAACAGCAGAACAACCCAACAAAACACAATTACAGCAATCAGGCAGTACAAAAAGCAGCGGAAAACACTCTGTGCCTGGGAAAGAACAGAAGCAAAGCAGCATCTCCTGAGGAGCTGCTGCCCTGGGGAGGCACTCACCGCGATGAGGATCTGGAAGGAGCTGTGCATGACCTCGATGTAGCGGTACTCCAGGGCACAGCCGATGACGGAGACGTAGGAATGGTTATCCAGCCCCTTGATGCCAGACATTGAAGCCTCCTTCCTCACACAGCCGGGGCCATTTTCACTCCACCAGGACTGGTGCCGGGAGATGTTGAACGTCAGGAGCTCGCTGTCCTAAAGGGAGAAGTTGCAAAGAGAGCTCTGTTTACTCTGAGGGTGGCAACCTCACATGGCAGCTCCTCTGTGTCAGCTCCCCGTAGAGGCAAAAGGAAAACAGACTCAGAGCAGCTTATCCAAAAAAAGTTCCTATTTTTAGTTATTAATTTAAAAAAAAGGGAGGGGGGAAACCTTGGGGTGAATATATACCTCCTCTCTAAGTCTTCAGTAATATCATATTCTGTTGTATTTCAATCAATAATATAAAAGTACAATAATCTTATGATAAAAATATTTCTATGGACTCTGAGACATGCTGCACACCTACTAGATATATCCAGCCCGCACTACATCCTGCTTGCAACCACATGCTGTCAGATGGAGGCCATAATAAATCAATGGAAAATTTTGTTTCTGAGATCCCCAGTCCCCAAAAATACTAGAACAGATGAAAGCACAATGGCTTGATATTCCTTCATAGAATCATGGAATGGGTTGGTTTGGAAGGGACCTTAAAGAACTTTCCACTGTCCCAGGTTGGTCCAAGCCCTGTCCAGCCTGGCCTTGAACACTTCCAGGCATGGAGCAGCCCCAGCTTCTCTGGGCACCCTGTGCCATGGCCCCCCCAGCCCACAGGGAAGAATTTCCTCCTATTATCTAATGTAAACATGTGTCCCAGCCAGGCTGCTGTGATAAGAACCATTCCTGAGGCAGCCCTGCAAAAAAATCTATCTCACATCCTGCAGCAGCACAGTTTGGACACAGGCTGCAGACCCAAAAACATTTTGGTAGTGGTTTCTTCATCCAGAAAGGAACCCTCAAGTTTTGGGTTTGGGAGATGAACCCTGTAACTCTGGAGGAAAAAGGTAAACAAGGCAGCACTCAGTGTCCTGCCAGGCTCTTCCCAGCACAGGAATCAACACAAGCACATGGAAAATATGAACTTCATGACCCCAAAGTGAGTTTCAAAACCCAACAGATCTTCCTCTGTTCCTAGCTTTTAACCTGACAAGATCCTGTACCATTTTTACCTGATTTCCTTCCACACTCCCCATGTCTGGTGCTTCTGCATCTCCTGTCAGCCTATCCAGCCCAGCTGACCTCACAGCCTCTTGTAAACTCCTCCCCTGCAATTTCTTATCAACTTTATCTCAAGAGGCTTTTTGTTTTGCTCCCTTGTCTTTCCTAGGTAAATACTTTACACCAGTTGAGGGGGTTACAGAGTGAAATGCCACACAGGGAGCGCAGGGCTTTGGTGTGCAGCCAGGTGCTTATTTAAAAATGACCACACTTTCCTCTCACTTGAGAAAAGCTCAATATTTATAGGAACACTCAGAGGAGCTTTGGGATTTTGAGCTTCCAGGACATGGCAAAGGTAAAAGAGAAACTCAGGACTGGCTGAACAGCTGTAACCCTTCATGGATGAGTGCCAAGAGCTGGCTGCCCCTGAAGGCCTCTCAAGTTCACTTTGATGCAGAATCAACAATTCCTTCTGACCACAAAACAAGGCAAGGGGTCGGAAGTTTAATTCTGAAGAACAGATTAAACAATTTTGAAGGTAGAGAATCTGTGTCTCTACAGAAAGGGATGAATGCTGGATGTCCCCATGTCACCCACCCATTACTAAAGGTTTTAGCACCTAGCCATAAACAATTTCACACTGCTCGTGCCAGGGTCCTGCACAGCCCCAGGAGGAAAGCTGTGGCTCCCAGAACAGCAGCAGTCAGAGCTTGGGGTATTCACACTTCCCAACATGGAAAACCTCACATGGCAGCTCCTTTGTGTCAGCTCCCCAAAGAGTCAAAAGGAAAAACAGATTCAGAGCAGCTTATCCAAGCCCCTGCTCCAAATTACCCTCCAGAGGGAGGGCCTGTCTCCACAGCCAGCACAGGAGCCAAGCCAGGCAGTCCTGCAGATATAAAACAGACACTGAAAAGCATGTCCAGGGCCAAACTCGAGTCACAGGGGCAGGAACCTGAATGCCAGCCAGAGAACCAGTGAACAGTCTGCAAGTGCCCCGCTCTGCACCTCGTGTGGGGACCCTCTGTCCTCCTCAGACACCCCAAACCAGCCTGCAGAGCCCTCATTCCAATCTGCTGCAGGCAGCACGTGCTGAGAAATGTGGACAATTAAGTGAGAAGACAGCTGCCAAGCTCCTGACACAATCACCACAGCAGATGGCATGGGCTGGGCAGGAGATGGAGGAGGGCACAGGGATGGAGTGGAACTGGGGCAGCAAAGACAATGGGAAAAACTCCATGAACAGTTGGGAGTTTAGCCCTCTGCTGGGCTTCACCCTTCAGTGGCCCACGCATAGCTCAGGAAGGCACCAAATCCCAGCTTTTCTGCAAAGCTTGCTCTTTTCCCCCCAAGTTTGGGTGTTATGAGGCTGATGGATGTCCCCCAGCCAAAGCCAGGCCTCCAGGCTGGGCTCTTCTCCCTCTCACAAGGCACTCGCTGCTTTGGCTGGGGAAAGAAGCAAACATCTTTCTCAAAAAACAAAACAAACCCCCACAAACAAACAGAAAGAAACCTCCAGAACAAGCAAGAAAGCCCCCAAGTGAATTCCTGTTTCTTTGCCTGGGGCTCCCCCCATTATCACTGAACCAAAGCTGCTCCCCAGGGCACCACAGGATCTACCCTCAGCCTCAGTCCCCAGGGCTTCCCTCTCCCAGCTCACAGATGGTGCCTCCCCAAACCTTCTGCCTCACAGACAGAGCCCTCAGTGTCCTCCCTGCTCCTTACAGAGGCACCAGTGTGAGTTTGGCAAGGCAAGAAACAGGCTGCTTTCCTTCTAGAATCTCCCTCTTGTCAGCCTTCAGGGATTTGGCTCTGCGTTAACTTTGCTGCTGAACTTATAAATTCAGCCTGAAAAAGCAGAGCAGGTGTGGCTGGAGGTGGGCAGGTGGAGGAGCAGGAGGTCCTAACCAGCTTTTTGTCTACAATCACACTCCAGCTCCGAGCACAAAAAAGAAGGGGGAAAAAAATTACAAAGTTCTACATCAGTGAAGAGCAGATTGGCAAAACGGAGCACATTTGGATTCTAAAAGCACCACAATGCCTCCAGCTCAGGAGCCATCCACCTCACAGCTGTAAAGTGAATACTGATTGCACACTGGGATCAGGGAATGTCTGTGCTCACATCCACCTTCCTGAACCAGCACTGTCTGGAGCAAGGGCAGCAGGAGAGGGTCTCAAATGCAAAGCAGAGCTGTTCCTTTGCTATGTCCCTGGCTGGATGTCCTCGGGGATACCTGTGTGATGGGGCACAATGAAAAGAGCACTCAAGAAAATCCCTTAATTGACCTCCCGTTGCTCAGAGCTTGCTGGGAGACTACATAAACAACTCCAGGATGTCTCCTGTGGTTTGCCAGAATACAGTTGGAGAAAAGCGACCATGAATAGAACAGCACACAAAAATCAGGAGAAAAGAGCCAGTTTCAAGAAGGTTTAGGGAACAGCTGTTTCCCAAAAGCTTCCTCCGATGCATTTGAAATCTAAACACACTGAAATGCTCCCAGAAGTGGAATGTGGGCTGGGAGATGTTAATCAGCCCCAGCAGTGAGCCAGCCCTGCTGCAGGGAAGGGATCTGTGTGTGCCTGGCCCCTCCTCGTCCCTTGCCAGGGCTTTCACTGCCTCCTTAACCTCCAGCCTGGGGGGAAACACTGCCCAGGAGAGACCCAAGCTCCTTCTCTGAGCAGACCAGCCAAAAAACCACATCTCACTCTGAACTGCTGCAGCACCCCTTTGGCACCAGGGTGAGAGGGAAGACAAGAGCACTGAAACTGCAGCACCTACGTTTGCCAGAGCCTGCTTTCCCCAGCGTGGCCCATGGGAAACTCACACCTACCTCCAACACCCACGGAGCCAGCTGCGTTCCTGTGCTAAAATAGCTCCCTGAAAGCTGCTCTTGTTTTCTAAGGGACGCTATCAGAGATGGGTTTATTTCTTGTTGTTAACAGCCTTCTGAACTGCCTCCCCCAAATTTCCTTAATTATCAGGCAAAACCACACTAGGACAGCCCTGGAATAAACTGAACCTCTTTTGGGAGCCACCAGAGCTTGACAGCAGAATCATTTAAAATCTTTTTAGATGGAAACATTTCTTATTAAAATAGGAAATGTAATGTTCATCTTTCAGTCCTGCATCACCTTGAGACACAGAGAAACACTAGAAACACTCCCAGTGTCTCTCTGTGGGCTTGCTGACAATGCCACAGCATTCAAAGCCAAATCCCAGGCTTCCAAGTCCTACATTTAGAAGGAGTTGAGGGACAGTTTTACATACACATGAATTTATCCATCCCCCTGGTACTTTAACCAGGTACAAAGTCATCCTAAGATGCCACCCAGATTCTCTGAAATACAAATAACCCCTGTTTGACTCACAAGGGCTGCTTCCATTTCAAGAGGAGATTAAGACCACCACGACTCTGGATTCAGATCAAAGCAGTGCACAGACAAGAGAGAATATAAAGGAAGGATAAAAAAATAAAAAAGGAATCGTCATTCAAGAAGAATAACTCCAGAGGGAAAAGACAAAGGAATACATTGAAATACAGGACGCCAGTTCCTCAAACCTCTCTGAGCATTTCTCAAGTAGATGATGAAGAGTCAGTCAGCATGGCAGCTGGACAGACATATGCTCATATGTCTTAACAGCAGGATTTTAATAATTAACTCAGACTGAGGGGTTGCAGGAGGGATGTGTTTCACGCTCGAGTAGACAGGGAGAAGCTTAACATATTATTGCAAACCCAGGCTGCAAACTGCAGAGCTAGCTCCCAGCAATTCTCCTACCCAAATGGCCAGATGGACACGGGAAAAGAGGGAGATGGGACAGGAGGAGGAACAGCAACCTGGAAATTGGGCTGAGAGCCCCACCACGGAGCAGTGGCACAGCACTTGGAGCTGCAAGCGTGCTCAGGAGTATGGGCAGAGCAACTCAGCAAGGCAAGGCTGCCAGAAGCTGCTCAGAGCACATCACCACCTCCTGCCAGTGCTGAGAATCAGCCCTGCAAATCCAGGCTGCTCCAGCCCTCGCCTGCTCCCTGGCAGAGCCCTTCCAGGAAAGCTGGCATGGGCTGTGTGCTTGGGGAGCCCCTTCCAGCAGCAGGGGAAGGGCTTCCTCAGACACTTGTGCTGATCCACCTGTCTGGCCACCCAAGGAAGTTCCGCTGGGCCATATTTCACACTCTTACTCCTGCTAAGGAAAGATTCCAAGATAAAAAACCCTGGCAGGATAGAAAGACAGAAATCAAGTCAGTTTGATTAGCTCTTCCAAGAGAAGAATAGATCAACCAGGGAATAGATTCAGTGATCAGTAAAATACATTTTCCTCCTACATTAAAAAAATCAGTATAACTAGTGATTGGTAGCTGGTTAGTAATGAGTTACAACTCCCCTGAGCAGGGCTGACCAGAACAGCATCCTCAGCAATTCCATGGCCAGGAGACATGGAAGGGACATGCTGGAATAACCTGGAGGATAAAGGAGCCCTTCAAGAGATGTGAAAGACAGGAGGAAAGAGAGGGTGAGAAGTGGAGGAAAGATGCAGCAGAGAACAATTCCTTGGTAAGGGAAAGCCACAGCCAAGCTGCACCTACCAGCCCTTATTCTACTGATGACCTGAGATTTATAACTGAGAGATTGTCTCAACCCCTTTGCCCAATCACTCACGGGCTGACAGGGGACTGTGGGGTCCCTGGTTTCTGTTCATTGGATCATCCAGGCACCCAAAGCAAGGGGGCACAACAGTAATGTCCCTGTTCTTGTGAACAGCACTGCCCTGCTCCCATCCCTTCACCACTGTGAAATCAGACCCAGGCAGCAGAGCACAAAGAATTGTTTGCAATGAGTGCACATAACTGCTTCCTGACCTTTTCAATTCCCTGGGCTCCTCTAAAATCTGTTAAATCAGAAACACTTGAATCCTTTCTGTCCTTTCTCACCCCACCTGAGCTATCACCTGTCTCAGCTGCTCTGGGCTGTCATTACCAGGCACCAAATCAACAAACTCCATTCCCTCCAGTTCCCTGCCCTTTCTGCATTCTCTCAGTGTAAGTAAGCTGCTGACAGAGCCTGCCCTGGCAGGCTGCCCTTGTCAGAGCACAGCAGGGTCAGTGCAGGGCTGGCAGGAGAGCCACTCTCCCACTCCCCCAGGCTCACAGGAAACAGCACCCTGAAGACCTGCAGAGCTCTCAGCCCCTTCAGGGACTTGCACAACCCTGTCCAAGCACTCCCCAGTATGTTCATGCTTAGTCTAGTAGTGAATGAGTTCGTGTTTACCAGAGCAGCTCCATCAGCCTCCCTCTGCCAAAGCTCTTCTTCCAATATTTGCAGTTTCCCTGCCCACTGCCAGGCTCCTGATGAGCTTTGACTTGTGGTCAGGACTGGAGGGCAGCCTCCTCCTCTTCAGAGAGCCCTGGGGCACACAGAGGTACCTGCAGCCCTGCTGCCATCCACTCCCAGCTGACACTGCCCTGCCCTTGCCCAACACTTGTACAGCCAAACCCAGAAGCCCTTCTGGGCTCTGATCCCATGACTGACATCAATAAAACACCTGCTGCCTTTGGATCAGGTTTCCAGGGATGCAGCAGGAGAGCCCAGCCTGTCCTCCAGAAACCTCAGCTCCTGCTCCAGGTGGATCTTTTGGTCTCTTGTGGAAGCGAAGATTTGTTTTGCCACTACAAAGACCCAAATTACTTCAGTGAAGGTGGAGGAGGATGGAAAGCAGCATCATTAGTTTTCCTTACAGAACAGCTTTTTAAAGTGAGAATAACTCATTAAGAACTGAGGCAAGGCTGTCAACTACTTTACAGCCAAACAAGCACAAATTCTCTCTTGGTTTTGCTGGCTGCCATTAAATGAACTAATTTCTCATTGCAGCCTGAGAGGGAAGTCCACTGAGTCAGTAACAACTTACACTGCAGCCCAACTCTATAAAAAATGTCCCCAGTCACAAGTGTCACCCTGTAGGCTAAATAAAGCCTCTCTGTGTGCTGGCTTGGCTAAAATGAGCCCCAGCACAGAGCAAGGTAACCAGGTGAAGCTCCTCTGTGGCACAAAAGGAGATTGTGGTGCTGTTTGAACTGCAGAACAGCAACCTGACGTGTTGTACTGCAGGCTGGGATTAGCAAACATGAATATCCAGCTGGCTGGAAGCAAACACTGGCTCTGAGCAGCTCCCAGAGCAGTTTATCAAGCCAACATTTTCGCTGCAGAAGGGAGCATTTAAACAGTTACATAAAGTTCTTTTTTTCAGTCGGTCACAGCCAACATCGAGATCATCTCAGGCTGAGGTTGCAGACTATGAATAATCACTGTTTTGGGCAGAACTCCCTCAAAGTTTATGGAGTTAATTGAGAGGGGAACTGAAGATGAATTGAGACATTAGGAAGTCACATTTTCTTATCTGCAAAGGATTTAGGCTGCCACTCCTGACTTGCTGTAGGCCTGATAAAACCACAGGGCAATTCCAATTATGACTGCAACTCCAATGCATGACCTGGAATTTAGGCCAGATGTGGAGTGCTCTGAAATGAACCTGCATCCCAAAAGCTGAGTCTGCTGTGTTACAGCAACACTCATAATTCATTGCTTACAGCCCAGGCTTAATTTAGGGCCTGCCTCCAATTTTTATTATTTGTGACTCACCCCTCATTAGACAGACAGCAATACTCAGCTAATCTAGTCTTCAAAGAGCTTTGCATATTAACTTAAAACAGCCTGGCCAGCAGCCATGAGTAACTACCACTGTACTTAAAAAGGAAGAAATGAGGCAGGGAAGCCATCCCAAGGAGATGAGCCAGATCCCCCTGGGGAGGGATGTTCTCTGCTCAGCAGACAGAGGAGCCTCTCCCCAAAGGTACAACAGGAAATATTTTACCTGCTGTGGCAACAACCAGGCATTTATCCCTGCTGCTGGGGACTGAAATGCAGCAAGTCTTCAGCACGACTGGGAGGCACAAAAATATCAAGAGAGGGTCAGGTGTAGAGTTCCAGCAAAGTCCTTGGGCCAGGTGAACCCAGGCAGCCCCTGCTGCAGCCCCTCCCTGGACAGGCTGGCAGGAAGGCTCAGTGCTGCACGAGGGCCCTCCCCTCCATCACACACCTTCCTGCCAAGGTGGGCTCAGAGCCCAAGAGGATCAGCTGCAATCTGGTGATCTCCTAGCCCTCCTCAGCATCACTGCTGGGAACTGCCCTCAACCCCTTCTCCCCTCAGGATGGCTCTGCTGCTAGCCCTGCTCCCACCTCTGAAAGCAAAATGCACTCCACTGGCTGTGAGGGCAGGGTTTACTGCAGCCACCACCTGCACCAACCAACCAAGGGCTCCAGAAATCATCAGTGCCTCCTCAGCTTCCCACACAAGCAGCAGCATTGCCCATCCCTGACAAAGCAGCCCCCTGCACAGGCAGGACCTGCTCCCAGGCAGCCCCCACCCCACGCAGCTGCTCCCCCTTTGCTGCAGAGCCTGGCACTCACCTTTGAGAGCCCTCCCACTTCTAAGTAAAAGCAGATGATGAAGATGTTCCAGGTGACCCAGACTGCAGTCCAGATGGCATACTGGGAAGGAATGGGGTTGGGGAGAGAGAAGCAATAAACATTAGGAAATCACTGGAATTAGTGTGTGTGTTTATATTTATATTGCTGTATGTGTGCTCTAGCTGGGGGCAGTGGAATGCCCTGAGTCAGCACTGGAATCCTCTTTCTCCTCCTCTGTTTGTGTTCCATATTCAGATGCTCTCTTGCCTGAAAAGCCACACAGGGGCAGCAGTCTGGAGGGATGGAAGAGTTCTGTGCTGCATCTGTCCAGCCCCTCACCCTCCCTCTGGGCTGGGCAGCGTTTGGGCAGGGCTCCCTTAGCACAGAAAGAACAATCTGAAACCTCCCCAGCTTGGCACAAGCAGCTTCCTGAGCACAGCCAGGCACTCCTGCTAGAACAGGGCTCCTGCCTGACCTCCCAGGGGCTTTTGTTCCGGTGTGTTGTCATGGTGTGCCTCAGTTTCCCTGGTTTCTCCCTGAAATTTTCTTCCCCAGATGTCAATCACCTCTCCTTTCCCCCACCTTGACCCCTGCTGGACACTGTCCATCAACCCAGAAATCCCAGGGGAGCATTGAGTGATTGGCAGGTTCAAAGGATGCTCTCCACGCCCTGGGGGACCATTGGCCCACCCAGGTGTCCCTCTCACCTAAGACCCCCCCGTCTCCCCTCATACCTGGTTGGGGGTCCTTGGCTCTCCCCTCCCTCTCTCCCCTGGGTAAAAGGACAGGCACACCACACACAGGGGGTTCTCATGGAGCTGTTACTGCATTCAGTGGCCATGAAGCCCAGAGTAAAACCTCTGGATTAAAACCTCTGGATTAAACCCTCCGTGAGGACTGACTCCCTCCCCATCATCACCTTGAAAGGTTTCTCTCTACCAACAAGCCCCAGCTGTGAGCACTGGAGCTCGGGACAAGCCTGGATTTATCCCCATGTGCTCACAGTGAGCCAGAGCATCTCTGGGGTGCAAACCCCACAGGTGCCCTGTTTGGCTCAGCAGCAGGGACCAAGCAGTCCCGTTCAGCAATACTGGCAAAAACCAACAGGCTTTGCTGTGTCCCCCTCTCGTGGCACGTCCCCCAGGGCACAGGCTGTGGGTGCTGTGTCACTCACCACCACGATGTAGCGAGGCCGGTACTGGATGGTGCCGAAGAGCCCCAGGATGACGATGATGATGTGCAGGAAGTTGGCGAGGATCGGGGCCCACTGGTACCCCAGGAAGTCGAACACTTGCCTCTCCAGTGCAGCAAGCTGGGGGGGAGAAGGACGAGGAGAGTTACGGGTCTGCACCCACGGTATTTGTGCTCAGGGTGCTCCTGAGCAAAGCCCTGCAGCAGCTGAGGATGGGACTCTGCTCCCAAAACAATTTGCTGCCTCTGAAGCAGGTCAGCAGGACACAAGGCTTGTTCACACATCCCCCTTCCCCTGTGCCCCCATCCCAGCTCCTCTGATGGCTGAGCCCCAGTGCTGTGTGGGGCATTCCTCTGTGGGGCTCGGGCAGAGCACAGAGGGGAGCAGAGGGATGGCAACATCTTAAATCCTGAACGTGAAATACGTTCACAAAGATGTCAGTGTAACTTTCCAGAGCTCATTTGTCAGAGCCTTCGGCATCACTCCATCACTCCTGACACCTCCGTGTCTCTGCTCTCCAGCACACATCCATCAAAGTGAGGGAGAGGAGGAAATTCTCTCCCCCACCTTTGCCCCTCAGAAAATGTTGCCACCAGTAAGGAAATTCTGCCAACACATCAGTTTTCCAGGACAGGCTGTGCTCCTCTCCAGCACTAATAACATGGTTCAAGGCTAGTACTGTGTTCTAGACATAAAACTCCATCACTGCTGCAGTGCTGGAGCTGATTTTCAAACCATATCTGCATAAAGATGTGCATTTTACCTGTAGCCATCATCCGTGTATCAGACAACATCTGGTCCCCTGGCCCTGAGCCTCTGTGCAGCTGAAAGAGCACAATGCAATTGCCTGCTGGCCTTTGCATGCCCACAGCCTTTAAATGATACATCTATAGGAGAAATACAGTGAGTGTAGGGGGGAAAACTGCTAATGCAGGTTTGTTCTGCTGTGCCCAGCCTTGCATAGAGATCTTCTCTTTTTTTGTCTTTATTAACACACTGCAAGCCCCTCCATGGACCTGTGTCTTCCCTGTCAGTACAAGATCTGAAAGTATGTTTAATTATCACAGTAGGCCATTGGGATTGCATTATGACATTTCATATTTATTCTTGGCTAAATAAATAATTACAATTTACTATCGACAGTCAATATTAATTTAACTCCTAATCAGGCATTAACCACGAGCAATCCTGGTCTGCTGTGTGTAATCAGCTATGTGACACCTTTTCCTGGCTGGGATCTAAGCAGCAGTGCTTCTGTGATGCCTTAAAGCATTCAAGGATGTGAGCGGCAGCAGGTTCCTCTCAAGCCCCAGGATGAGAGAAGCCACATCTATTAAATGGCCATTATTCCTCCTTCTTCCTGGCTCAGTGGGGAAATTGCCTTCACACCTCTCTTGGGCTAGGAAGGTATTGCAATTCCCAACGCTGCTTTGAAAGTTCAATAAAAATCTGTATTTCAAAGGAATCTGTGGTTGAGAGCAATCAGTCAGGGAGGGGGTAGGCAGCTTTCCCTCTACAGAATCTTATTCCCAAGTAAAGGAGGACAGAGAGTGGGGAAGGAATGGAGGCAGTCACCAAATCTCTCTCTTCTGCCACATAATCTTCCCTTAGAAGCAACAGATCCTCTGAAGCACCTGGAGATGCTGTGGCCACAGAGGGGCTGTGGGGCCAGTGCTGCTCCCCCAGCACAGCAGGTTTGCCACACCAGCCACAGGTTAAACACTTAATCCTTCAGGAGGGATTAACGCACATACCTTAATGACACGGGGACATTTGGGATCCTGACTGGCTGGCAATGAGCCCCTTGACTGTGACTGCTTCATCCAATCAGGCATTTAATTGGCTTTGTGTGCTCCAGGAGGAGTGGGAGAGCCTCACCTGGCCCCGGGACACAATGGGGTGTTCACTGAGATACCTGCCCAGCCTCCCCTCCTGCCTGCAGGCTCTGAAAATCAGGATGAGCACAGATCCTCCTCCCCAGCCTTCTGCCATGAGCTCCCCACTCCAGAATCAGGGCAGGCCATGTCTGGAGGAGTGTTTTCTTCTCCATTCTACTCCACAAGTATTTGTCATTAGGGCTGTATAAGTTTATGCTGCCACAGCCTCGTGATGTTTCCTGGTGTGTTTGCACCAGGAAGAGATTGGGCTGTAGGTGACAGATAAATTATCACCCTGGAGATGGACCTGCCAATCTACACAACTTCAGATTTGGGCACAGCTCCTTGAGAAGGCTCTGGATTTTCCCCCATAACCCTGAAAATTATCTTCATGCCATACTTCCTTCTCCCTCCCCTCCCTTGTCTCCAGGTTCTTTTCATCCTCATTTACTTTCTTGTGCCACCTTGCCAGCATTATTAAACTGGTTTTGTGCATTATTAAACTGGGAGCTGCAGGCATCTCAGCTGCTCCAGAGATGGGCTGTGCCCATCTGCTGGCTCAGGGAAGGAGAGGGGATGTGGGATGTGTGAGCTCACACAAGCTGTTTCCTCATCTATTTAAAAAAAAATTCTGATTTTCTGTAAAACATGTTGGTGACAAGCAAATGCTACTGATGAAACTCCAACACTGTTTTAGTGACAGCCAGGGAGTGAGTCTGTGCTGCAATCCAGCCATTGGAAATGCAGCCTGAAGTTATCCTGAGCTTCCCCCTGTTCCCTCAGGAACTTACCATAATGAAGGAAACATTTGCTGAAAATAAATCCAAACACCCATTTCACTCGTTACACTGCAGGTCTGTGTGCACAGCTTACCCCAAAATGCTGCTGAGATTGCAGACAAACAGGGCTGATGCTGGGGCCGAGCTGGCCTTGATTTGGGGTTGGCACGTGAAGAATGTCACATTGTCCTTCAGCCCTGCTCCCTGCAGTCCTGCTCAGAGATGGCAGGGTCAGGGTTTGTCTGATCTGTCTGTCCCCTCTCTGGGTGCCCCTTGCTGAGCAGGGAAATGCCATCTTTCTCTTGTGCTGCCAGGTTTGTGCACAGCAATATCCTCTCTGTGGTGCTCCTTACAATGATTCACAGTGTCCTATTGAGAAAGCCCATTATATTCCAGAGATGCTGGTTGTAAAGAGAAATGTCACAGATTGTGGCACAGGTTTCAACTCAAAGCTGACAGGACCTTTCCATCAGGGGGACAACTTTTTCTTCTTTATGACTGTTCTTATTAAAACCAGGATTCCTTCTGCTCCTTTTGCTTCTCTAACCCATAGTATACTTTTACCTTTCATTCTTTAAATTAAATGATTTATTGCAGTACTAAAATCAGAAGAGTTGTGGCAGAATTTTCTCTCCTGAAATAAACCCCATTTCTGCTGATCTGAGTGAAACTGGAGTAGCAAATAACCACGTGAAGCAATTGTTAGCCAGGCAAACGACACAAGCCAAAGCTCTCTCTTGGGCCATCACTCATTTATACCGCTGGGGAAGAGCTGAGAGGCAGAGGGATGTTCTGCAGCTCATGGAGCCATCCCATAGCCCACACACAGGCAGCACAGAGAGCCCTGGACATGCTCAGGGGCATCACACATAAAACTTCTCCAGAGAAGGAAGCTGTACCTGAGCTGGAGGAGTGCCCACAGCAAAACAGCAAAAAAAGTCCTAGAAAACATTTCAAATCATGGGACAGTTTCTCACTGGGGGTTCAAACCATTCCAGTGGCTCTGGCAGGACAGATGTCACTGGAGGTGTCACTGCCAGCAGGACACTCCGAGCTGGTTCAGCTTGGCCTGGGAATGCTTGTTTAAATTCCAGTCCCTCAAATCTTTTCTATCCCCTCAACTTTGTCTTCTGTTGCTCCTCTCCTGCTGATAAGCTGGAGAGTCCAACCTGTTCCCCTGTGCCCCCATACTGCTGAGGAGGAAGGGATGCTGCTCAACAGTCAGGTACCTGTAATGCCTTAACTCCCTGTCCTTTATAGCCTACTATCAAAGCCATGTTATCAGCTAGATTTGCTCTTCTTAATTTATTAAGCTTTTAAAGCCTTTAATCTTATTTGGTTTGTATCTGTGTCTTTCACTGCATTTCTGAAATCAATTGGGACACAAAAGAAAATATATCAGTCTCAAGACATGTTGATGTGACTCATCCAGACACAGGAAAGGTGCTCAGAAAATCCCACAACAGGTACAGTCACACATCCATTTGTATCTGTTTCTGTAAGGAAACCTGCTTTTCACCTTTCCAAGTTAAGCTTCAAAATGAAATGCTAGAAATAAATATCCAAATAGGCAATAAAGGGAACAAATAGGAAAGGCTGATCCTACTGCTGCAAAAAAGAACCTCAATAAAAGAACAAAAAAGAGAAGAAAAAATGTTTTACCCAGAAACCCAGGCAATTTTCCACTTGACCTATAAGAAAACAACCTGAAAACTCCTTTGCTACTCCTTGTGTCTCAGTGCTGTGAGGACTCAGCAGCTCCAGCTCTTGCTCCTCCTCCAGCTTCAGCTGGGACTAAAGTTGCCACTTAACCCCCTGTGTGTCCTTTCTCTCCAGCCTGAACCCAGCAAGAGCCTCAGCTGCAGCCCTGGGTCCCCCCTGCGCTGCTGGGATGTTCTGGCTCCTGGCTGATCCCACTGCCCTGATCCAGGCTTTGATTTCCTGCCAAGTGCCTTCGCTTTTTAAGATGCTCTTTCTTTGTCTGCTGTGCAAACACCACGGCAGCTTTCACTGGAAAAGGCCTTTTCTTGAGGAAAAACTTGCACTGGTTTCCTGAGGTGTTTTGGCCATGGGATGTGATGGCTCGAGCTCAGGGCAGTCTCAGTGCCATGACCCCTATGATGGAAATTTACATCCTGCTACCTGAAACAACAGGAAGAAATTAAAAAGTCTCAGATTGCGTAATTTGAAAAGTATATCTATTTAGGTTTTCAACACAAATATCTTTTTTTTTTTGGTTCTTCCACATGGTCAAGTTTGGCAATACAAAAGACCTGTCTGCTATTTATTATTATTAATATGATGATATAATGTTTAATTCTACACAGCTTTCTGTATAATTCCTTGGACTTTGTAAATGCTGGGACAATGCTAGAACTAAAGAATCCTAAACCCAAGCTGCTGTGTGCTGAGACTGTCAGAAGTGAGCAAAAAAAAATCCCTTCTGTGCCAGTGCTTATTCAAGGTAGAGAAGATTCTGTGAGTAGAAAAACAATTAAACAATGTCTACTTTTACCACAGTGGCTGCACTTCTAAATAAATATGAATGGTTGCAATAGCTCTTTAATTAAGTTTATCTGGAAAAGCAGCTCAGTGAGCCATTACTTCCCATCCCCAAATGGAGGGGCTGGTTCTGCGAGGTGCCACGTCCTTGTCCCTCCCAAAGTCAGCCTCTCACGTGCTCACACCCGCTGCATTCATGAAATCTCATTTTTCTTCAGTAAGTGTTGTCAAGGAAACCTTCCTTGGGGCCTTGTGATCCACAGCTCCTTTCCCAGCATCCCTCTCCCCACCACAGAGGTCAAGAGACTAATTGCACAGGAGGTCTCTGTTTGTCACTTGGTCTCCCAGGCAGCTTTGGTCACTCTGGCCACTGTGCACAATGTGCCCCATTCTCTGCTCCTCTGGTCTGTTTTCTCCCCAGAAGCTTCTGAAACCTCTTCTGTTCACACAGACCTTGGAGAGGCCTCCAACAGCAGGGCTGATACCCTGAGGTCATTTATATTTCAGAGGAAAACTGGTGACTGTGCTGGCCCTGCCAAAGGGCCCCACGGGGCAGCAGGGCAAGTCCCCAGCATGGTCCCACACCAGGTCACTCCCTGCAGCTCTCCAGCAAACACAACTTTTAGGCTGCCTTGTGCCACATCCAAGGATCAGGACTTCCCCCAGCCCAGAACCATCCTGTGCAGAGCCTGGGCAGGTGGAAAACCCTCCCTGTGCTCATCACAATTTCTCTGCTGAAGCCTGGAGCATGCTGCTGTTAACCATGCCAGTGCTGAGCCCTCTCCTCCTCATTCCCCCTGGCCTGGCACCTCAGCTCTGAGTTCTCCCCTCCCAGCATCATTCTGTGTGTGAGCAGTGACACTCTCAGGAATGCCACTGCTGTGACCTTGAGCCCTGAGCTTTTGCTGCCAAAGCCTCCCAGAAACATCTGAGCTGCAAAGAGATGTCATTACTCAGTCCCACATGCCCAAAAGCTGCTTAGCATTCCAGGGAAGGCACAGTCCTGCTAAACAGAAGGGATGAGACTGGCACTGAGCAGTGCAGAAGGCTGCTTGTGTCTGGAGCTCAGGCTCTGGCTGCAGAGGGACTGAGGTTTCCCGAGTGCATCTTAAACCACCAGATCTGCTCAGCTGAAGACACAGGCCGTGGACAACAGTCCACAGAATCATGGGATCCTTTAGGCTGGAAAAGCCCTCTGAGATCATTGAGTCCAACTGTTCCCTCAGCACTGCCAAGCCCAGCACTAACCCATGTCCCAGGTGTCACATTTGAACATCTTTTAAATCCCCCCATGAATAGTGACACCAACAGTGCCCTGGGCAGCCTGTTCCACTGCTTGACAACCATTTTGGTGAAGAAATTGCTCCTCATATCCACTCTAAACCTTCCCTGGAACAATTTGAGGCACACATCCAAGCAAACCTCTTAAGCCTTTTCACTCCAAGTGTTGGATTGTGCCATGGAACTGGCAAAACATCAGGAGCTGGCAGTACTTTTCCTACAAGGCACCACAGCCCATGGCACATCCACAGGTGTTCTCTCCTGATCCACAGCCTTCTCAGCAGGGTGGTCAGCAAGACAGTGAATTAACTGAGGTTCTGAATGGTGCTCAGAATCCAGCTCCTGGGAAAAAGACTGCTTCCTAGGAGGAATGCTTCAGGAAAATTATTGCTCTGGACTGTCTAAACTTCTCCCAAATCAGGGCCAGTCACATGTCTGATGAGGCTTGTGCTCTGTACCCCTGACAGCCTCTGGCCTGTTTGGTTTTATGGATCCCATCTCCCCTCGGGGCTCTGAGCCCCGGGGTGCAGGCAGCACTGCAGCTGTGCTCCCTGTGCTCCTGCCTGTGTCTCCTGGGGCAGCTCAGCTCCGCTGTGATTGCTGATTGCTGAGAGCAGCACTCAGGCTAAATTAACAAGCAGGTGCCTTTGTGATCCAGGCAGAAAAGCACCCTGGCAGGAATGACAAACTTGTTTTATTTGCAACCTACGTCAACACTCCAAGCTAAGTTGCCCAAACATAATTAAATTCATCTGTTGTGCCCACAATGTTCTCCCCTAAGCCCCTCCAGTGCTCTTCTCCTCCCTGAGTTTCATGGCTCAGCTTTGAGTCTCCAGCTCTGGGACAGAGGAGGCACTGGGGTGAAGGGGATGTGACTGCATTTGCAACAGACATAAACCCCAGTGAGTTTCTTCAACAAGTGACTGATATTTTTATCACCCAGATGCTCAGGCTCCACACTCCTGGTTTTCCCTCACCTGTTGAAAACTTTCTAAGCTATCTTATCCCACCTGATGCTGCTGATCCTGGGCAAACATCCCAGCTGCTCCCCTGAACAGCATCCTGGTGTGGCTGACAGCTTCAGCTCTGGGGGAAACCTCTCCCACCAGGAGCACAAATTTCCCTGTTGCATGAAATAATATATATTAAATGTGTGCCATTAACTCAGCAGCCATTTCCCTCTGGAGATCTGCTAGCAGTTATGAACCCATCTAAACACTCCAAAGGCTGTGAGGCAGAGCAGTGCTGGAGATCAGCAGGAATTTAATTTTCTAATAGAGAGATTTATTCCCTACCAACAGGGCTTTTTATTGCGTGATCCCCACCTCTGCTCAGCCAATCTGAAGTTTGGGCTTGTTTCCATGAAAGGGATGCAGGGAAAAAAGTGAAAATACTTGAAAATTAGCCAAGGGGTTGTTGTGTCTAGGGAATAGAACCTATATCCTTTTGACCTGCTATCCTAGGCATCATCTGCTTAGCTAACAGAGAAGGGAAACCATCGACAGGGCTGCCACAGAAGGCACAAGGCTGCCCTGAAGCACTGTTGGGGCAGCCCTGCCCAGCCTGTCTTCTCCTGATGCAGCCCTCTGAGTCTCCTGGGTGTGGGAGCAGCAGAGTGTGAAGAGCTCAGAGATCCCACAAACTCTCAAGTGTACTAGAAAGAGTTTAAATTATTCAGGGGTCTGACCAAAACTCTCAGTGTGTATAAAGCCCATGAGACACCAGCTGGACTCACCCAGTTTAGGAAAAAATTCTCTCTCTCTTTGCTATTTTATAGGCACTTACTGCAAACTGCAATTTTATTTCGCTGCTGTTTACCCCAAAGCAGAATTGTGGCTGTAAATACACCACTGGCAGCTTCCCCAGGGGAGCAGTAACTCTTGCTTCAGGCTCAAAAAGCCAAGCTCAGTTTTCCCTCTGTCCTGTCCGCACACAGCCTAAGACTAAAGACTCACTGTGACACTGAGACCAGCCCCTGCTTTTGGCTTTCTGAACAGAAACGTTCACTGGTGTCCCCTGCCAGTCCAATTCATGGCTGGCACCTGCAGCACCTCCTCTTCAGGAAAGGTCAGCTGTGGCCTGAGTGACAAAAAGGCAAAACACCTGCAGAAGGCAAACACCTGCAGAAAGGCGCCTGAAGCCCTTTTTTCTCATCCAGCAGAAGGTGAGGGTGACAGTATTTTGGTGGCCATGGAGCACAGCCAGCAAAGACCCACTCTCTGCACAGCTCTGTGTCACAGCAGCCCTCAGGATGGTGGCCACGGAGGACAGCTCTGTGTCACAGCAGCCCTCAGGATGCTCCCAGCACATGGGGGAAGTGGTCCCTGTGCTGCTGGACTTTTGTAGGAACCCCTGTGAGCCCAAGGTCCCTGCTCTGTCCCCTCCCTGCACCCACAGCTCCCACCCTGCTCCCCAGCTCAGCTCCTTCCTGCACATGGCACGGGGAGCCCCAGCAGCTGATCCCCTTAATTAGGTCACAAATGGATCACGTGTGGAACACTTGCACCAGCCAGATCTTCTGGAGGAAAAACACGCAAGCCCTGCAACTGGGGTAAAGCTCGGGAGAGGAAAGATGCCAAAGCTGAAATAACTTCAAAACTTTGTCTGGAGGAGCCTTGCTTCAGTTTCTGCTCGACAGCTGGGCCCTGCTCCCTGACACTGGAGCTAAGTGGTAGCTTTGCTTTAATTTCCTCTTGCTTCTGCTGCAATGCCAGATTGCTTGGATATTCGTAAACAGAAGGAATTTAATGAAAATTATAATTAGAGCCCTGCGGTGCTCTTGCAGGTCGCCTTTACACTGGGCTGCCTATTTACATTACAAATCAGGCTGGTGTCACTGCAGAGTCTACAGCAGGAGAGGAGAATTCATTAAAAGGGAAGCACAGGGTGGGTGAGAAATAGGGGAGAGCGAGAAAATGATATTGTTATTATTAATAATCTAGGAAATTGGGATCTGCCACCGCCTTGCCGCAGCTTTGCTCCTCCAAGGAAGGCTCATCCTAATCAGCCTGAAGCAGGAGGGGACACAGCACAGTCACCCAGAGACTTCCATGGCAATTACTGTACAAATGGACCCTTTCTTCATAGAGCAAGGCTTTCTCACCTCACCACGACGCAGAGAAGTGCTCTTAGCACCTAGCTGTCAATTTGGGGGTGTTAGGAAGAGACACCATGAAGCCAAAGGGATGCAATTCCCATTATTTTGCAGCTTTCCCTTTCCACCTACCAGCAGCTCCTTATGATGCTTTTTGCCCCCTGTAACACCATGGGTAGCAGCTCCTGCTCCTGCTCCTTCCACCAAAGCCCTCCAGCACAGCTGGGGACTCTCTGTCTTCCCATCTATGCAGTGAAATTAGGAATAACAACCACATTTTACACAGAAGATTGCTGAAGACTTGCAAAAAGATTTTGTGACATTCCACACCAATAATTCTGCCTCAGCACTAAGAGCATCTTCACTGCCATTGTGGATTTTTGGATACCTACCTGCCCGTGGTGACAAAAAGAGATGGCTTGAGAACGTCCCATAATGACAGCAACACCAACCCTAACCTCTCACCTTTCCCTTCACTGTCACATTCTCAGCACAGAGAGGTGAACTCCCCCTGTTCCCATGCCTGCATCCCCCTGATGAGAAGCTGGAGGTATTTTAGGAGTTGGGCTGCAAACAGGCCAAGTGGTTTGTTTGCATTTCATCCACACTATCATCATATAAAGTGACCCACACTGTGACAGCTGGGTTTTAATCATCACCAGTAGCACTTTGCCCAAAAAAAAAAAAAAACCAAACCAACCAAAACACAAAAATGTGTTTATATCTGTTAAAAAAAAGGGCAAAATGAAAAATTATAGTGGAAAAAAACATGTAGCCATTTTTTCAGCTGAAAAATAGGTATCACTGAAGAAATACTGACCAACTCTCCCCTAATGAATGTACCAGCAAATTTCCAGGCCTGTCATCAAGCATGAAATGAAAAAAGAACTGGGAAGAAAATAGTATTTTGGACAAGAAAAACATTTAGCAGTTCAGCTTCTGGTTCCAGTAAAATGCTTCTGACAGGAAGAGTTTTAAATTGGAACAAACAGGAAAACAACGATTTTGTTCAAAACAGGCACTGTCAGAGGCTTTCGGGATGTTGAAGGAATTTTCCAATAACCACAATCCCCACAAAGAACTTCCCTCTCAGAAGTGGATAGAAAATGAATCAATCACTATTGATTTTCATCATCTGATTGCTTCTCTGGAAGAAAATCAGTCCTACTTAAGCAACTGATTCGTTACCTTAGCAATTACAGGTAAAAAACCCTGGCTTTCCTTGCCTCCTTCGAGGCATGCCAACTAGGGCATATTCCATATATTCCAGTTTTCCAGCCATTTCAGGAGGCAGAGCCAATTTTATGTGATCAAAGATGAGTTCTGAGCTGGCACCAGCGTGGTCCCTCAGAGGTGAGGAAGGCTGGGCACCTCCTGAGCTTCTTCCTCAGCTGCACCTCCCCACGAGCAGTGCAGGCTGCAGAGCAGAACCCCAGCTCTATTTTCCTCAAATAAAAGCAAGAAAACAGAGACACACAAAGTGCTCAAGCAGATTAATCCAGTAAATACCTAAAGAGGGAGCTGGCAAAAAGTTTAGGCATGATTTGAGGCTGAAGATGTGCCTCCCTCTGACACGGGTGATGGAGCAGTTTGGGAATTGCAATCTGCTCTGGGCAGTCATGGAGGGGTGAGAGCACAGCTCTGCTGCAAAATATAGTCTGAGTGCTGGGAATCAGGGCTCCAGGGTGGATTTTCTGGGATTCACAGCGTGAGAGGGCTGTGGGGGAAGTCACTGTGGTTTTCTCATGCCCACTGTCCCCTGCACCGCTGCGTTTCCTGCTGTACTTGAGAGGAGCTCAGCAAAACCAAAGATTCCCATCAGGGATTTATCAGCAATACAGAATCACGCTGAAAACCCTCTAAGGTTTACCAAATTCTCCCACTGGCACTGACAGCACTGACCACCTCACTTTTGGTGCTGCATGCCCTTTGTTTTTCTCCTCAGCCCAAGTGGATGATGAAATGAGAGCCGTGACGTTCACTTTGATAGAGGCGAGCTGCTGGCTCCCCAACAGGGTAAATAGGGATTCAGAGCCTTTTAAAAAGCATTATTTTTAAAGGAAAGCCCTTTTGAGTGAGGGCTAGAATGGGGTTATTTTCCACATGACCAAGCACCAAAGGGAAAGCAGCAGCCCAGTCCATGCTCTTATCACCCTCCCTGAGTCACCCACTGGATAGATTTGTCACAAGGTGAAATAAGAGCAAGTCCTCAATTTATTATCATTTTCTATTTGTCCTCCTTAATGCAGTTCCTGCCAGGATGAGTTTGCTGTGGGAAAGTGGAATGAAACCAGGCCTTTCAGTTTGCTGCCAAATGGGACTGGGGGGAGGAAGCTTCCAGGGGGGAGGGAAAATCTTCCTCATTAGAAGGGGAAAATGTGCAACACAGAGTTTTCATCGGATGCTGCCCAGCCTCCCAATTAGGGTGGTTGGGACAAACAGTGGTGTTATTATATGTAACTGCTTATCCAGTGTCACTCAGCCATTGTTTATTTTATGAGCATAATTTATCTCCTCCGTTGTGCTACCCAATTTGTTTGCATTTTCAGCCCACTCGAGTGTCTCTCTTTCATTGTACACATCTTTTGGCCTCCCACCAACCAACTCTCCAAGTTTCCAGGAGTGTCACACAATGGCCAGGCCCCTCCTGTGCTTCATTTTTTGCATGACATTTTTGTCCCCTTATTTCGGCGCTGCCCCTGCCCCTCCCCTGCTGCACACTCACAGCTCCTCAATGGCTCATGATTTATTCAACAGCAAAGCTGAATTTCTCTTTTCCTTCTTTTTTTCCACTTTCCCCTCCTTTTGGAAACAGAGGCTGGTCAATAGATTCTGGCAGCTCTGGAGAACAAAGTTCACTTGCAGCAGATCTTTGTGATCCTGTCCCCACAGGGCAAGAGTTTGGTGACCCTGCAGGGGCTGAGTCCCAACCAGCAGCTCACCCATGGGGCCCCCACAGACTCTTGTGCCTCCTTCAGCCATGGAAAGGGACAAACACTTGTCCTCTACTAGCTTGTGACACCAAAGCTTCATCCACATCTGCCTGGAGGTATGAGATGATTCCTCATCCCTGGAACAATGGCATCTTTGGTTTGCTCCTACTCCAAACTTCCTGGCCATTTTTTACCCCAAGTCCTCTGATCTTCTTGCTTGTGGGTCTGGCTGCAAGGATTAGCTAAAATAGAAAAGTGCTAATCCACATTATGGAAATTCAAATCCTTGCTGCTACATTAAGTAATTTCAAGGAGGTTTAATCTGGCAGGACTCAGAGGTGACTCCAGACAGTGACACCACCACCTGTGCACCTGTGCATCACCTCTTCCTCCAGCCTGGTGACACTGCAGCAGGAAGGTGCAGCATTTCCTCCTTATTGTAGCAGAACCCAATTTCTCATGGGTTCTCATGAGCTCTCAGCCTTGGTCTGTAGGTTTACTGCTTCATCCCCATTGAGTGTGCCAGGATTGGGATTCTGGGATTTCTCATAGAAAATCTGGACAGTGTCTCAGCACCAAACCCCAGCTCCATCTGAAATGCCTTTGTTTAGAGGTTAAGGGCCAAAACTGGGAATGAGGAACTTTACATGGCCAAGGGAGGCTTCATGAGGAAAAAAAGCTGGCAGCCATGAAACCTGGGCTACGTCTCATGCAAGGAAAGCATCCTACAGGATACTGCCCTGCCACCTCCTGTCACTGTGAGCTGCTCCAGAAATTCATCGTACTCGAAATGATTCACTCAAGTACCCATTCAGTCTCAGTTCATGGATTGCAGAGCCTTCATTGCACACCCATACATTTAGCACTGGGATAGTTCTCAGCAGCTCTAACAGCCCTGTCATCTAAGGAATAAAACAAAGAGCCATTATTCATCACAAGGGAGACACAGTCTTTATTGTCTGAAGCCACGGCAGAGTTTTTCTATCACCCTATCTATTCTTTCTCACTGTCACACAACTCAGCTTTAAGCTGTCTCAGTGGCAGCCCTGGAGGCCCAAATCTTTTGCAGCTTCTCCCAGTGAAGTGCCCAGCTAATGCTGAGTTGGACTGACCACAGGACTGACCCCGAGCTTGCAGGAGCAGGAGGGGGAACCTTTCCAGAAAAGCTTGAGGTGGATATTCATCTCTGCTAGGTCAGCAGTAAAAGCCAGGCAGGGTTACTTAAAGATATGGGGAAGCACAGCTACAAGGAGAGAAGGATGGATGTGAATTTTGGGCACTGATTACACCAGGAAGATCTGGGTTTGGCCGTGGCCTGATGGCAGAGCAGTGTAGGACACACCAAGCTGTGCACATCACCTGTCCCAGCCTCCCTGCAGCCCTCCCAAGCAGCCTCAGGGTTTCCTTGGTGGATCTGTGTCCAGCATGCAGCTGGAGGAGCCAGCCTGGTTCTCTGGATTTGCATATGGGGGGATTAATGCCTTGGGACCTAAGCATGAACCACCCTCCATCCTGCTTAGCATCTGCCTGACTTGTTTTGTGCCTCTGGGAAAAGCAGGCCAGATTTGGGGCCACAAGATCCCCTCAGGGCAGATTTGGGGCCATAAGACCCCCTCAGTGGTGCAGATGAGCCTATTAAATGCAAACAAAGCAGCACCATTCAGAGAACCAATTACATCATGGTCTCCTCAGGCTTCAGGAGCATTTGAGGCTGTGCCTGTGTCAGAACAAGGCAGGACAAGGAGTAGAGCAGATCCCTCTGAGAAGGTGCTGTGCAGGGGCTCTCACTAGCTGTTTGCAGTAAGGCAAATTCTTCCTTCCCTTGGATGTCTCTGCTCAAAATAATGAGATGGGAAACTTGGAGACCCACAATCCTAAAAAGTGTCAGACATCCGAAAAAAAAAATTGCACTCTCCCAGCTTTTAATTTGTTTTAATGTTGGCAATCACATCTCCAAGCTCACTTTTCTCCACATGCTCAGGCAGCAAAGGGCACAAAACAGCCTGTGAACTCCCATCACACTTCTCCCAGCACCAGCTCTGCTCCCTGCTGAACAGCCAGCAATCTCCCAGGCTAATTAGCCAAACGGTATTCTGCACATATTTAGCATTTCTGAGTAATTAGGATAATCAGATTTCTCCCCTAATTCTGTACATCCACAGTACAAGCAGGTGTATTGCCTTTCCCACAATGATACCACAGAAGAGCCAGGGGTGCCAGCAGCCTGGCAGAGCCCGTCCCCACCTCCCACATGGAATCTGCTAACAGATTACCAGCAGCCGTGGGGAATTGGGAACTGGCTTTGTGCTGGCTGAGCAATCAGTAGTTCGGATATCCATGCAAGTTATCTAAATGCACAGTCCCCAAATCTGGCCAGAGATCTGGATGTTCCCTCCACCATCCTCAGGGATCGGCTGCGGGAGGTGTTTTGTGCTGCAGTTTAACAGCAGGTGTTTGGCCCAGAACTTCTGAGGTGTTTTGGGTTCTGGGGAGGTTCTGGGAGTCTGCCCAAGACTCAGGACTCAGGTCTTGGTCATTCTTCATCATCCCATGGGCCTGGTCTTTATCTCTGTGAGCTGGCAACCACTTATCTGTGGGCTGTGTCACTTCCAAGGTCTCCTGAAATGAATGGCCTTAAATGAATGTCCAAGACAGGCCAGGCCAGCTCGTTCTTGTCCTGCTGATGTGGGTCTTTGATTCAAGAGGAGATTTTCCTCTAGCCAGCTTCACTCAGTAATCCCTTCTCAGGGAAGCAGAAAACATTTGTTCGTTGTTTGGTTTTTTTTAAGTGCCCATGAATATATCCTGGTTCAAGGAGCATTCAGATGTGGTGCTTCCACCAAAGTTGGAGTTCTTAAAGGAGTATCAATGATCCAGCATCTTTCAAAGAAGGAAAGGTTGCTCCCAAGCCCCACAGCATGGAGTTACACTCTCCCAAGTATCTGGACCATAGCAGTAATATTAAGCAAAGACACTGCCACATTCCCTCCACAAAAACACCATTCATCTGCTGAGCTTCAGGTAGGGAGGTGGTTTGCTTGGAGACCTTAGAGTAGAACCCAGTGTACCCTCAACTCAAAGAAGTTTCTATCATCTAGGACAATGATCTTGTTGTAGTACTTTACAATAATATCCAAACTTCCTCAACATGAACAAACCTGAGTAAGGCCAGGACTTATGATTCCTCCTGATCTCCAAGTAGGCCAACCATGCTGGTAGTGAGATTGAGCTCTGGTTACTACAGAGGTAATGATCAGGTGGAGCTGAAGATAGACAGTGACAAACTGTTAATTGTGGGGAGCCTGTTTATCCATGATGGATGACCACAGCACTCAGAGCACGCCATGCAAGGCTACACTCAATATTTTATAAGTTGTGTGTGGGTAATAAAATGCTCCATCCCCTTCCTTAGTGTCCTCTACCTCACCTTCCTGTTCAGATGAAATGGTGCTCACAGATGAACTATCCCCAGGGAACAGCACTTAGAAAATATAAATCAGCACCAAATGCTTTAATGGGTCCAAGGCTGTTGTGAGGGTCACCACAGACACAAGAAAAGCCCCTGGTCCCCTGAGAGCTGTCACAGGAGGCATCTTCCCAGGTTTTGTATATTTGCTGTAACTGTGTATTCATCTGAATCCATTTCTTGTAAGGTTTTAGGACACCAGGAGAAATGGAACAGAACTATCCTCAGTACTGTTCCATGCTTGCTCTTTCCTCTTAGCCCAGGTGACCAGTTGGCCAAGTGCTCACCAAGGAAGGACAGAGTGTGCCCTGTGCCATTCTGACTCAGGTCAGTGATGTCCCAGGTCACAGGGGTGGCACAATGACAGAGCACAGCACATGCAGCCCTCCCACCCCAGCTGGGCACTGGGATGGCTCTGCTGCTGAAACAGGGGGCAACCTCTGCTCCCACACCCCTGAACATCAGGACTGGGCACATCTGTGTGCTTGCTCCACTGGTTCAAAAGAACACGGTGAAGATCCTGGTTTTCTTGAGTTTTGAGCATTGGAGGAAAAAATAGAGGGGAAAAAAAAAAAGAGAGAAGAAAGCAGATATTTTGCTGTCCAGAGAGAGCCTGGAGAGCAGGTGGGAAGCTGCCTGCAGGGCTGGCCAGGAGCTGAGAGGTGGCAAAGGAAGCTGGCACAGCAAGTCCTGACGTCTGCCCGCCTTGAGCAGGTGATGAAGACAAGCTGTTGCCTCAATTCCCACAGTATATTTTCATTAGGCCCAGGCAGATGGCAGCTGAGGTCACTGCTTCCACACCATCATCCTTTCAGCCCAAAGGTGTCAGGGAATCTGACATCTCAATTACTAAACCTGGAATCACCCAAGCAGCACCTGATGGAGGAGAGGGGATCAGAAAAGCTGCACTCCTGATGTCCATGAATTCTCACCTTTGAGAGAAAATCTGGGACGTGCACTTCTCTGATAAACAACAGGGACAACTGGACACATATTTGTGTCCAGTGTTCTGACATAAAAGCAGCTGTGCTAAGAATGAGCCACAGACACCAGGAAAATGGCAATTAAGTCCTTGTGGAAAAGAAACCAAAAAGCACCCCTTGGAAAATACATTTGATGTTAATGAGCTACAGCAAAGTCAAGGGAGGAGATATTGATCTTGCCCCAGCAGAGATCTGCTGCTCTCTCCTCCACAGTCTGTGAAGCCTCAGAACACAGAGCAAAATGAAACTTCTGTTCTTCACAAGGACTCTCAGATGTGGAGCCAGGGCTTGGCTGAGGCAGGAGGAGCCAGAGCAACACCACCATTGACTTTTCTGTGTTCAAGGTGAGACGCAATTCTGACACGCTGCTGAGAAGCAGCAACTCTGCTGAAACATCATCTCAGAGATTTCTGCCAGACACTTCAATCATTTCAGTTCTTCTCCTCCCTGTTATTACCACCTACTCTCCCATTATTACTTTACTACTACTGATTCTTGACTTTTTACTCCTGTTAATCCATACTTTTGTAATCCCTACTATTATCCCTGACGAGAAGATGAAATAAGATGCTGACTCTTAACAAAGATCAATAAGCAAAAGAAGCAGAAGTTGTTTATTCTCAGTCTGAAATCTCATGAACTTTAAGGTAATATTATGACTCTGGAATGATTACAAAATATCTCAGATTCCAATTTCCACAGGGCGTTTATTCATTGAGTTTCCTTCTGCAACAAAAATACCCCAAACCACTGTGAGCAGATGAGTCACTGCAGCAAAGCACCACCCTGAGCAACACCCAAACCTGTGCTTTCCCTTTGAGGACTTTTCTCCTTAAACCCCACCAGGAGCTGGGTTTGGGGGAGACATGATGATGTCAGAGATATCTAAAGGTGAGAAGATCCAGGGTGCACAACACCAATGAAAAAAAAAAAAAAACCAAAACAACAACGAACCTAATTCTTTTTTGGGGAGACTTTTCAGCTGTTTTCAGAAGTGTTTTCAAGCTTCTGTAAAAGTTCAAAATATTTGGGGTTTGGCACAATAAACATCCCCATCATTTTCAGCAAACATTGCTAAATGGCAGGGTATTTTCTTCCTTTTTTGTCCAGAAATGTCATTTTTTCCCTCCTCGTGTTCTTTAGACAGGGAAGGGGTGAAGAATGTGCTACTTTTGAGACAAAAGTTTCCACTTGGTTAAAAACTCTCTTTCTACCAGACTGAAACACAGAAACACAACCTGTGCAGTTGGGTGTGCTCATCACATCTACTGCAGGAGGAGCGGGGACAAAGGGGACATTAAATCACAAATTATCCCTGGTTTTGGGGGGTGTTTTCACAAGAAAGAAAGGTTCAGTTCTACTGACCTCAGAGCCAACGTTTTGTTAATGGGAGAGGCAATGCTACAGCTGGGGCACTTGCTGCTCACTGGATAATATGCATTTTCTTAAGCGCTCAAAAAGCAATGGGCTAGTCCAGGGTTTTCCTGGAGGAAAAGAGATCACAATCTGGCCTTTGTTATCCAGTTTGTTCTCCAAGTTCATACTTGAGGGCCCCTGGAGCGGATTTTTGGAAGAGCTCCACTTTGCACCCCAGCCAAAACGATCTGAGTTTCCATATATTATTAGCACACAATGGAGCAACGTCAGCTCCCTTAACCCCACACCAGCCAGAGGGAGAGGGTCCCCATCAGGGAAAACCAGATCCTTCTCTTCTTCTACTGAGAGGACAAGGGGAAGCCAAAGGAGCAGAGAGTGACCGGGGAAAATCAGAGTGGTCAACAAAGACACTGTGTCAGCCAAAATTAAACCCCAGTTCTCCAAGGAGAGTTGTCTTCAGCATCACCCTGCCCTCAGCTGCTTTTTTGGCTTGGCTATGGCCAAATTTCATTCCTGGTCTGAGTGGGTTTGGTTAGAGGACACAGTTCCTGTGAGTCATCTGCAATCTCCAGCACCACCATAGGAAAGGAGGATGTGGGGAGCCAGGAGACCTGGGCACGTCTGAAACACAGACTCCAAACTGCTCCTCCCTTGTTCTTCCCTTGTGCTGCAGTGTACTGACTCCAGCTGCTCAGGAAAAACAGGGGAAGAAAAGAAAAATCTCATGCAAAAATTCAACTTTTTGTAAGAAAAGCTCCACCACTCCAAACTTAAAAATGTTTGCCAGCACAGCAAACATTTGCCAGCACATTTTTGACTTTTCGCCAAAATATTCTGGCCAAAACTTGGGAGAAAAAGTCAGGATTGTCTATGGAAAGCAGATACTTCTCATGAAAATATTCATTTAGTCAAATCCCCAGGTTTCTACTGAAAGTCAGCTTCAGTGGAAAATGCTGACGAGCTCTATTATTGGCACAGCTTTAATTTTCCTTTGTCTGGAACAGACACGGAGAAGACAGCATCTGTCAAACGCAGTCTTTAGTCTTACGTTATTATTTAGCCTGGAATATTGTTCAAGGACTTCAGGATAGGTTTGAGCCATCACAGAGCTGGGTGCTGTCACATCCACCGAAGATGGCCCTTTCCCTGGAGGGGTTAGGATTTAAGCACAAGCCATGGAGAAGATAAACAGCTGGGGACAGCACAAGGTAATTTTGGAGGGGTCCTGAGCAGCGTGATGAGCCAAGGGATGCTGTGCTTCCCCTTGCACCTGCTCTTCCCCCCAAGGCTTTGTGCTCAGCCACATGGCAGCTGTGCAGGCTCACAGCTCCCTCAGGGCAGCCCGACTCTGCCCTGGCTCCTGAGGCAGCTGCAGAGGAGGGGAGAGACAAGTCCTGCTCTCCCCTCCCAACCTCCAGCCCAAATAACCCCTGGGGTGGAGAGGAGAAAGCCAGGCCAGTAATTTCTACAGCCCCCAGACACTGCAATCCTGTCTCCTCCTCACCCTGGAGAGGGACGTGCTGTGCCACCCTCCCCCTTGCAGCCCTCGTGTGCTGAGGGATCGAGTCAGACAATTGGGGTCACAGAATCCAGGTTTGGGCTGGAAGGGACCCTAAAGTTCATCTCATTCCAACCCCCTGCCATGGCAGGGACACCTTCCACTAGCCCAGGCTGTTCCAAGCTTCATCCAGCCTGGCCTTGGACACTTCCAGGGATGGGGCAGCCACAGCTTCTCAGGGGCTCACTACCCTCACAGGGCAGAATTTCTTCCCAAAATCCAATCTAAACCTACCCTCTTTCAATTTAAAGCTATTCCCCCTTGTCCTATCGCTACATGCCCTTGTAAAATATCCCTTTATTCCAACTATTTTAACTCACAATTAGTTTGTGCCCAGATCCAGCCTTTCCATGGCATCCCACTGCCAGTCTGCCATGCTCCCCTTCTGCCCTCACTTCTCACATGCTCTGCATCATTTTACGCCTCGATCAAACCAATATAACCACTTCAAGAGAGCAGCCAGAGAAGGATCTGTGCTGGTTTCAAATAGCTTCCAGAACTGGTCACCCTCTCTGTAAGAGATTAAAAAGGAATCACTAAGAAAGGAGCAAGACAGAAAGAGAGCATGAGGAAATAAATGAATAAATGAATAAATAAATAAATAAATGTATATAGTTACTTTTGGTTAGTCTTGATGTGCTCTCCCGTCCCAGGGCGCCTTGTTCTGTGCCCATTTGAAGTATTAGTCACTTTTTCCATTAGAAGCTGTTATTCTAGGGGGATTTATAATGTATCTGTAAAATTGTCTCCAGGCTTTGCTTGGCATCTGAGCTCTCAATCCATGGACAGAATGTAAAGAAACTACAGTTGTTTGATTTATAGGGACAGGGCATGGGGAGCCAGGGAATTTTTCCATGCTCAGTGGAAATAAATTCACATAGTGCCTCCGGTGCACAGGCACTTACTGCTCCAGAAAATTCACCAGCTGGGTGCAATCTCACATTGGCCAAGAGGAAAGCAGCAAATCAATGATTATTTCATATCTCCCTGCCTGAGACCCAGCCCTGGTCTGTGGCTCCCCACCAGGACCCACCCAGCCCACTGGTGGGTGTGACAGCCTCATTCCACTCGGGTTCGGAAATCCTGCCCTTGGCAAACCTTTTTCAATTCTAATTCCTGCATGGGGCATTTCTTAACCCACTACACAGGCTTCCTGACAGAAAACCTCATGATTTTTTTCCTGGGGAGGCCTATGGCTCATTTAAACTTTGTTCTTGTCTCTTAATATACGTCTCCCCAAAGGTTGGGAGGGATGAGGAAAGGCTGGTGGTTTGCTGTAGGTGCCAACAGCTCCTGGATGGCAGAGGTGTTTGGGCAAAGTGAGAATGGAGAGAGGGCAACCCCTTTGGGAATCACAAACCCTGGAAAAACACCCCAACACTTTGCTGATGGTCCTTCTCCATGCCATCCATGGCCAAGGAGAAGCTTTTTTGCAGGACAGCCCTGACCTGGGCCAACTTTCCCCAAACTGCTGCTGGAGGTAGGGCTGGACTGGGAAAAAGGGAAGGATTAGGGACAGGGATACACACCAGGACAGAGGAAGGGAGAGCCAGAACCTTCTTGCAGCTTCCCTGCAGCACCGCTCAGCAAAGCCCCGAGCCTAACGTGGCCGCTTCAAGGAAACAATAATCTAAAATTGGAGCACGGCAAATTATTTATTCAAACTACAGCCTTCCCTCCCCCCTTGATTAGCAAACCGCTGGGGAGTCAGCCCTGATTTTCTTCAGACAGATGCAAACGCTCTCCTCCTCTCCCCGTGCCACGAGGCTCAGCCCGTGGGGGGCTGAGGAGCTCGTTGGTATTCGCTTTGTGTAGCAGCTCCTTCAATTCACACGTTGTTCTGCTCTCCGGCTGGAGCACAAACTTTTTTCTTTGGGAGCACACACTGCAAATGATGAATTTGTTTTCTGCCTTTTTTTTTTTTTTTTTTTCCCAGGGAAACATTTAGACTGCAGTGTGCAAACACCTCCCCGCACGCTCACTCAACGGCTCGCACCTAATAATAAAACAATCTATATGAAGCATTGCAACTCAGATCCCCGAGTCAACTCGTTTGGGGGGTTGCTCATGTTTCCATTCATCATTTATATAAAAAGCCCAGTGAAGCTTTGAGGACCAGACACGAGAACATGTAACAGATCTCAGGGGTGTGCTGCAGAACTGAAGTGGGAGATCCCAGCACCGAAATCCTCTCCCCACTTAATTCAGAGGCAAAACGTCCACACAAGAGCCAGAATTTCACCCTTGGGACTTGGGCAGTGAGAGACCCAGAGCTTGGCAAGAAACAGGGGGGGCTGTGAAGGGTTCAAAGTATCAAATGAAGCTGAGTAGAGACATGAGATGAACAAAGGAAGTTCACGTCATTATAATTTATTGATGAACTTGGCCTGATTGCTTCAGTGTTTTGTTTTAGCAGCAGTGAGTCCTGCACATCACTTGGCCGTGCGGATGTGGAAGTGATGGGGTGATTTACAGACAAAGTTTGCTCAATTAAATAAGAAAGCAAATAACAAAGCAGCACGCTGGATCTCACCCTCACCCAAGCTCTTGCTGGGAACTGGCCAAGATCTCCTGACCTCACCCCCACCGGAGCACAGCTCCAGAAATTCCCTCACCATAGTTCACATTTTTCCAGCTCTACCAATTCACCCAGCAAGTGCCATGGGAAATCGCTACAGCTTGAGGCATCCAAACTTGCTGAAGAATGAGCCAAACTGATTCTTTTCTTCAAGGAGGAGGGTCTTAAGGAAAATAAAATGCTGGGGGTTCTTTGTCCCCGTATCTTGGATACAAGAAAACTCCCACGCTTGTCAGAAATCAGAACAGCACCAGCAGTTCATGGCTTTTTCTTTTTCTCATTCCCTCCCTTTTTTTTCCCCAGTGTGTGAGTGTGTGCTTAGAGCAGGATGACATAGTGATGGTTTTAAGAGACAGTGAGTGCTGAAACACCAATTTCTAATGTAATACAGGGTGCAGCTTCTTTCTTGTGTCATCACGGGTGAAAAATCAAAAGAAATAATCCAGGAGACTAAATACACTCGCCAGCCATTCAACTCACTCATAAATATGCTGAGCAAGACGCTTTTGTGCAAGAAAACCCCATCAATTCTGTATTTTGTTTAGCGATGAGTCAAATCCTCCACATTCGTCTTCCAATTGTGCTAGTCTGGGTTCACAGGGGTGCATTCCCACCCTCTTCCCTTTCAATTTTAGGCTGATGGGTATCATTTCAAAACTAGCAGGTTCCCAGTTTTCCTCTCCCACCCTCAGTCCTGTGCCTGCTCCCTGACTCTTTGCAGGAAAAGAAACGTTGTCACAGCACCAAACTCCAAAACAAAGAGTTTTAACTAAACTCAATCCTTGGCACCAGCAAACTATTCAAAAGAACTTCGCAGGAAGCCTGCCCTTTCCTGCGCGCTGCTAATGCTCCAAAAGAAAGCAAATTTGGGGCACGGCAATGAAATTAAAATTCTAGATGGTGTCATTTCCTTTTTAAGGCTGGAGGAGCCCTGGAGCCCATTAGCTATTGACAAGAAGGGGACCCTCCAGACCCAGGCTGGATGCGCAGACACTCAGGGAACAACCAGACCTTTGTTTATCATCTATGCAGATGTCATAAGGATCAGGAACCCGCACCCGCCAAGGACCGACCCATTCCCACCAGGAACCGCACTCTCCGCACACTGGGAAGTTTATTCCTACATAAATATATCCGTATAACAGGCACATTCTAACTAAGCACTTCATCCCGAGGAGGTTTGAAATAATTCCTTCCGAGCCAGCACAAACCCCAGCAGGGTGGGATGCGGGTGACCAGGGTGGGATGCAGGTGGACCCCTCCACGAGAGAGGCTGAAGGTACCGGTGGGTTTGTGCACCTATGAAGTTTGGTTTGGTTTGCAACATCGCCACCGAGGCGCCGGGACTCCTCTCAAAGAGTAATTTTCTTATTTTTTTCAGTTGTATTTCATAAGCACAAACTTATTAATTGAAAACTACTCTTTACATCCCCCCCCTTTTTTCTTTTTTTTGTTTTTTGAGTTTTAAGCAAAATCTCCCCGCAGCGCAGCCCACATCCCTCCACCTCGCTGCTCCGAGCCCAAGTTGCGGAGGAGCGCAGCCCTGCCGGGGCAGCGGGCACCGAGGCGCTTTTGTTCGCGGCCCCGTCCCGGCGAGCCGGACCCGCGGCTCCCCCCGACGCCGAGCGCCTCCACTCACCAGCTGCAAAGTGCAGAGGAAGATGAGGGTGCAGCGGCCGGTGCAGCATCCCATGGTCCCCGAGCAGCGGGGGCAGGGCAGGGGCAGCCCGGTGGCCGCGGCCCCGCCGCGCTGGGGCTGCGCTCGCTCCGGAGGTCGCTCGGTGCCGCTCGCTCGGTGCCGGCTGCCGGAGCCCCTCCGGGAGCCGGGGAGGAGGCGAGCGGGGCCACAGCTTAAAAGGGCAACGCTCCGGCGGCGCTGCCGTCCCGCAGGCTGGGCGGGCTGGCGGGGCGGGGGCTGCCGCCAACGCCGGGATGCGCCCCCCGGGCCCCCGCAGGCGCGCTGGGATGCTCCGGCCCCGGCCCCGGCCCTCCCCCGGGAGGCGGGGGCAGCTGCGATTCCCCGGACCGGGCAGACCCTCGTGTTTGTGCCGTCCGGACGCGGGAGTGGCGGTGCTGGGGCGGAGGGCTGTGCTGGCCAGGTGTGCGTGCAGGACGCACCGCCTGCGGAGCTCCCCTCCTCTTCCCACGTGTGATCCCCCGTGCAGGTGCTGGCGTGTTCACCCTGGACATTATGAAGCCCCAAAGTAACCTAAAATGCAGTGGTTTGTCAGAGAGGATGCACATGGAAAACAAACTCCTAAAGGGCGATAAGACACGGGATTCTTTAAAATTCATGTTTATGGGTATTTTACAGTGTACCCAGGCTTGAGAAGGAACCCAGCTGACTGGGAGCAGAGGGATGTAGCAGAGCATCACTCTGCTTCCAAAAGTGCTTCTATCTGAGCACCTTCTATGCCCCACTCGCTGTACCCTGCAGCTGTAGGAAAGCAACTCAGTCGACTTTAATTGTGAACAGCAGAGCAAATCCACAATCACAGAACCGCCTCCTTTACGTGCCCACCTTCCCACCACCTCTCCTGCTGAAGGAGAAGCAGGATCCAGAAGGCACGGCTCATGCCAGCCCAGCCTGTGCACGCACTTGTGGCCGGCCCGAGGAGCAGGTCACACGCCACACGCTGCGGCTGGGACAGACTTGCTGCTAAGCTCAGCACAACAGGATAAGAAGCTTTGGGAGAGCCTCATCTGGTGACAAGGTCGTCTCTTTGCAATCTCCGGTGGCTCCAGCGTCTGCACAACAGTTTGTTCTGTCGCCTCTGGCTGTCCCTTCTTCCTCTGAAGCAAGTCAGGGTTTCATTTCTGCCTCCCGAGCAGGGTGTGACTCCCCACCAGCAGTGATCGGCTCCACTTCCAGTTTAAATAAGCACAGCCCGCTGCTCCTTGCAGTGGGGTGAGAGGAGGTGGCAGCTGAAATCGTAGCAGCTCTGCATTTCACTCGAGGAAAGCTCTGCCTGCCCATATCCAAAGGAAGCAGGATTGGTCCTCAAGTGCTAGGAATGTTTAAAACCTTATATTAACAACATTATTGTTATTCACATCAGCCATGGGGAGAAAGAGAACAAACAAACAAACCAAGTCTGAATACCTGAGATTAGAAGGCAGACTCTGAATTGATCACAAATCCTTCTGGTTTTAAATGGTAAAATGTATTGATTATCTGACCTGTGCACTGTGCATAACCAAGGCATCAATTAGTGCAATCAGGTACAATAAAACACATTTTATTATAGGTGAAAGGAAAACACCCAGAGAAGAAACACCCCGAGAAGAAACACCCTGAGAAGAAACCAATTTTTTTCACCCAAAAAACTGTGGACCGAGGAAGCTTTGGCAGTATTCATATTCCCCAGAAGGTGGATTTTGAATGGAAAAGGCAACGGAGCAAAGATCAGTTTATTTTTTCATGAATGCAGATAAAACATTCCTCACAAACTACACAGGGAGGTCTCATTCTGCACTGTACGGTCAGGCAACTGACATCAGAATTAGAAAGGAGCTCAAGCTGGCCAAAAGCAGCCTGGGGTTAGGCTGGACTTGTTATGTGCTCTGGAAACTGCTGGGAACAGCAGGGGAAAGCTGGGATACAGCCATGCAGGTTAGAACCTGGCTTTTGTGCCAGTTCTTAAGGTTTTCTGCATCTCTTGTTCCACCTCCTGCTTCTAAAAACCTCCTGTAGGCATTGCTATTTTCCAGCTCAGTTGTACTGCAAAGGAGACACAGTGTGAAACAGCAAAAGGTATTGCTGCTGAAGGGCTAAGCTTGACAGAAATAGGATTTTTTCCACCTGCATTTTTATCTTGATAAGCTGTGGGAAAGCAAGCATGGCTTGGCTAGGACTCCACATGCATGTGAAGGAAAACACACACTTTCCTGAGCTTTTTAATAAGGTTGAGGCCACAGGGATAACACAACCTGTACCTCAAAGAGAGACTTAAAACTACCAGAGCCTGATATTATAATCTTCATTCATATGACTTCTTACCTGTGTATCTGACCATCTGAATTCCTGCATGACTGCTGCAGGACCATGCATCTACCTTGAAAGTTTAATTCATAAAACCAACTACAACGTTAATTTTGCAAAAAAAGAAAGAAAATCAAAATTTCTCAGTACCTTGAATATTTTATTTCCTGAAGTATAAACGCACCGTCAGCTTTTGATGGATGAAATGTTGCTTCAAGAGTTCAGTCTGAATGTTAAGAAGGATTTTTCCTGATTAAGAGGTTCTGGATGGGGTGTGAGTGATTCTTAGCAGGGATATTGGTGTACAGGGATATGTGTGCACAGAGCAGGGCAGTCACAGGCAGCTGCATCCCTCACCATCAGGAGAGGACCAAGGACAAAGAATTGGTCAAGCAGTCGTATTACTGCAGCCCTCTCCAAATGCCAGGCCACAGGGATGTTTAAGAGATCCTGGTTGTTTCTTTTACACTCCTTTAATTCCTGAGGATGTGCCTGTATTTTAAGATTCTGATGCATGTCCTGACTTCGTGGAGGAAATGGAATCCCTCCATGGAGTGGGAAACATCCTCAGGTTCAAATGATGCTGCAAAGGTTGAACATCCCTGCTCTTAGACAGGGTTTAAATCAGGAACCTCTTCCCATCCAAATGTATTGTTGCATGGATCCAGCTGCATTGCCAGGGGTGACTAACCTTAGCTAGTGGGACCTTGTTATCACCTGTCTGATTACATCCAAATTTCTGGGAAGAGTCAGAGGTTTACTTTAGAAGAGATGAAGAAACAAAGTTAGCACACTTGAAACAAAGCCGCAGTACCTTACCACAGCTTGTTATCTCTAATACCTGCAGCCTCCTCGCTCTGACAGATCAAGAGGAGCAGCAGAGGCTGAAAGTATTAGCTGGGGACGTGTCTCTTCACAGCCAAACCCTGTAATTGTCACAGCTGCTGAAGGCTGGAGATGCTCTTACATCCCACGGTACCATGGGGTGCATTATTCCACTCAGTTCATTTACATCCACCTCCTCTCCATTTTAATAACGTCAGCTGGGTCACGGTGCCTTTGCAGATGTCTGATCAAACACAGAGGTGTCAGAGTGTTCCAACCTTTCCATCCACACCCCAAAGGCAAAGGCTGCCTGTCCCAGAGCTAATCAGGCAGCCTGCTCCCCTGCTCCAGGGCACACAGCAGCCTTCCCAAGGTGCCGTGTCACATCCCATTTCTGTGTCACAAGTAGAAGTAAGCCCTACTGCCAGTGGCCTGAGTGATGGCAGCTCAGCACTGCACACAGCAGGATTTCCTGCAGACACATCCAAAATGATCACTGGCAAGTCTGCACATGCAAGGTGGGTGAGCTGTGAAGCCTCCTGCCACAGGACACTGTGGAAGTTTGAAATGTACAATTGAATTAGGATAAATCATGAGAAGGACAGGGCTCTCTCCCATCTCCTCAAGACTAACATTGGATGCAGGGAGAGGATCTAACTGCTGGTGACTCGAGGTTGCCTCCAGTCACCTTGAGCAGCCAGCTCTGGCTGTAAAAACTGAACTCTGTGATGTGTCCCACGTCTTATTGAAGACTTTCAGCATAAAGATAACTGAACCAACTAGAAAGAGAGTATGAAAAAAAGAACAAGAACTCTTGATCTTATTGAAGACTTTCAGCATAGAGAAAGATTACTGAACCAACTAGAAAGAGAGTATGAAAAAAAGAACAAGAACTCTTGACCTTCTAATTTTAAACTTTTAATTTTTCAAACCTGCCATTACCCTGGGCTAATAACTGCTGCTCTGGGACTGAAGCCAAGACTATCATGGTAGAAGACCCAAGAGAGGTGTCAATAGCCCAGACATGTCCTTCTTCTCTCCAGAGGGACCAGAGAGGCAGAGAAGCCCAAACTGAGCAGCATCACAGTGGCACAGCCTCAGCAGGCCATGGCACACTGAACTTTCCCTCCTTTTTCAGCCTGGCAAATTAATTGCTGAAGAAAACAGCCTGGTGACAGCAAAGCACAATGTTTCAGAAATTGTTCTCATCGCTGCACAAGAAAGGAGAAATTCTCAATGACTTCTATGCTTTGAAATGGTTTTCCTGCAGCCCAGGGCAATCTGTAAAATTCATCGAACTGGTGTGTGAAATCTGTCATTTTCTGTCTGATCCCTGTGAAGTCTCCAACGTTGGGGGGAGCAGCTCCTAATCAGGGCTTTTCGTCATTTTTACACCACCATCGTCTTCATTTCACATTTGTAATTCTCTAATATTAACTTGCTGAGCTGCACAACAAATTCTCATCACTCTTTGATGAGCAGGTGGAGGGTGGCAGAGGCAGAAGGCAGATTCACCAAGTTCTCTGGTATATCACAGTAACAGCAAGAGGAACAATTTGTCCATATCTGACTGATGCAGCTGCCTTGTTTGTGAGATCAAGGCCTGTATGAAGGAAAACCGACTGGCATCCTTCCTCCCCTGGATCAAACACATCAGCAGCATCCATTTGGAGTCAAGGTTCAAATTCACACCTTTACAGATTTGCTAATGTGGTAATTCTGCCATAACATCCCACAAAAGCCTCTCACAACCCTCTTTGCTCTATTTCTCCACGGCTATAAAGGAAAAACATAGAGACAGACACACCCTGGAGGCTGTCAGCATATTTGTTAGTCTGAGGGGGTGCCTTGTGCCACAGACCACCTCACCTGAGCAGCAGCACTGAAAATCCTCCCTCATCCACTGAAATTCCTCACCTGTCTTATTGGTCTGGAGACCAAAACATGTAACAACTTCAGAAAGGCTGCTCAAACTAGTGCTGTAGTAGCTCTGGGCAAGGCATGTGCAGGGATAGGACCCAGGGAACACCATGGAGTTGTGTTAGGAGAGGTTTAGGTTGGATATTTGGAACGGGTTCTGCCCCCAGAGGGTGGCTGGGCATTGGAGCAGCTCCCCAGGGAAGTGATCTTGCCTCCCAGACTGGCAGAGCTCACAGAGTGTTTGGACAATGCTCTCCGGCACATGAAGGAATTGTTTTGTGCAGGGCCAGGAGCTCGATGGATCCTTGTACCTTCCAACCTAGGATATTCCATGATTCTGTGTCAGCATTCCTGACAAAACAGGCACAGCCGGGAGCAGAGAGGAGGCAGTGCCAGAAGGGTTAAACCCTGCAGGAGAAGCACAGCTGACACCCCAGCACCTCAGCCATGCAATCCGAGTAGCTGGCACGACTGCAGCCACATTTCCAGCCGCAGTTTCACTAGGCACTGTGACCAAGGAGTAATTCAATGCAGCTGCCAAGGTCCCTGGGTATTGATACCGAGTGATTATTCAAGGTTTCCATGCAACAGTTGCATTTCTCAAATGATATGACAAAAAAGAGAGCCTGAAGGGTGAGAGCAATCTCCAGTTTCAGGCACTGGCTTAGGGTGCTCTCATTTAGAAACACTGCTTCCCCATTTGCTTAGGAATCATTTCTTCCTCTCAAATGATTACAAACTTCCCCCAGCCAATTTAACAAGTCTCAAGTGACATGATGGAGAAGAAATCAATAACGAGTTTCTTTTAGTGTGTCTCTTGAAGGACATCTGCAGCAGTGTGGGTGTGCAGTGTCAGGAGCGGGCGTTTGTGAGTCCTGCCCCAAGAAGGGATGGACATGCAGCCAAAGATATTCCAACATACACACACACACAGACCCAGCTATTTTTCTGCTGTGTTTTCAGTGATATTCTCTCAAATCCTAGGGAGAGCTAAGGCGTATTAAGAAGTCAGCAGTGGCAGGTGCCACCAGGCTGAGGGAGCATTTTTTACACACATTTACTTAAGAAAGACTTAATTGCCTTGGAAATAAGCCACTTGAACCAGCCTCCCAGAGTTCATTCTGAATATCCACAGAGCAGATTCAAGCAGCACTTCCAGGCTTTTGCCCTCTCCTGGACCGAGCTGGCCACTTTGACAGCTTTGACTGACAGTGCTACAGACTGTGATGTGACACACATGGATGTGACATAAACACAAAGTTAAAGCTGCGTGGAGTAACAGCTGCCTTTAAAAGAAAAGGTTTTGATTTCCTGTTTGCTGTTCTAATATCAGAGTAAAGCTTCCTGTGGTCTCATGTAAAAGCTTTCCATATTTTGTTCAATTTTTGAAATGAAAAAAAATGTGCACAGGGAGAAGGACTGATGGGGGTTTATAAATAAAAGTATTTGCTTAAGTTTTGTTTCAGCTCTAGCTCTGAGGTGGAAAAATATAATGAAAGGATGTCTGAGTGACCTGATGGGTAGCAGAAATAGACACATTAAAATGCCCTCCCAGCTGTGTGGGGGAGTGGGCACAGGGAGCTCAATCAGAAGTGATTTCCCTATAAATATGCAGAGGAAGGATGGGGGCTGATTACTGTCCTGATCTTGTCTGTGCTTTGAAGAGCTGGACATGAAATTCAGTGCTGGAGCCTGTGGTGTGTGGTCATGGCATAGGCAGGACTGTGATTTAGCTGTAGGACCAAAGCCCTGCCTAAACTCTGGCTTCTGGTGCCTGACCACGAGCAGGGCTGTGCTGGTCATTAGATGGAGTTACTGATTCATGTCAGTGTCCAGTTAACTGAGGAAATATATCAGAAAACATGGGTTTCTCAGCTGAAAAGGAAGGAAAAAAAGTAATATTCCCTTGTACAAGGAAAGGGAAGAGGCTGTTTTATTAAGTGCATGTGACATTTCTGTAGCTTAATGGCAATATTCATTGTAGCTGACTAGGCTTGCTAGACTGTGACTGCCAAATGCAATGAGTATCAATAGCCCTGAGTGCTATGATTAATAAAAATATCTTATTCATTCAGCATAACAAATACTAATATAAAAATAAACATTTAATAACAACTGGTGTTTCATTCCATGGCAGAAAATATGTCACATACAATTTTTCTAGTATTTTTTAAATGTGACATAAGATTAGTAGGAATCTTCTGTCGAGATTTACAAAAATAAGACCCTCCCCAAAGTCACTGTGAACTCTCAAGCTCTTAAAGTTGAAAATGAGGTGAAGCCTTTGGTGGCTCAGGTGACAAGCTGCAGCTCCCAGGGTGCTGCTCAGAGCAGGCAACACAGAAATACCAAAAAACCCTGCAGGAAAAGGGTGTTACCACAGTCCCATCGATTAACCAGACCTCTCCTGGCGCTAGAAGGGCTGAGTTTGGGGTGGCATGATTATTCACACAGTTCCAGACACAGCTCTGAGTTACAGCCACACTTCTGTGTTACATCCACAGTTGTACTTTATTCACACAGTTACATAAGTCACACACACGGTGACAATGCAGGACTCCAGTGGTGACATTCATCATGCAAACAGGTCCATTCCTCGCTCCTTGCTCCTCAGATTTATTAAGTAGATTTATCTAAGAAGGGATCTGCATTTCTTCTTGTTCCCCTTCAATTTAAGTGTTGTGGCATCCTGATATAGTGGCTCATCTCAGGTGTGTTGGGAGGGAAAAAGGCAATAAAAATTCAGTTTCTCAGTCCATGACAAGTGCTGCTACCAGTGAGGGTTGTAATTCAGCCCACAAAGGCATCAGTAAACAAGTCCAAAAAGGCTTTTGCCTTTAATATTTGAGGCTCAGACTGTCAGATATTCTAGAAGAGAATATTTCAGGTATTTTTGTGCCATTTAAACTGAGAGGTAATGCCGCTTCATTAATGTCAAGGACTGCAATACTTAATAACCAAAATCTAGTCTTATTAATAGATTAGAAAGGGTTTAGTAAATCTGTAAAACAGGAAAAAGTGAAAATGAATGCTCTTTGGTTTAAATCCTATTCCAGAGATTTTTTTTTCTCGGAGAAGTTTCAATGCCATCATACAAAATCATTAGTTTACAAGCAAAATTGCACACTAGGTAGCTTATCTTAGTAAGTTTCCACTTGCTGTTAGTCTTCTTCACTGCAATTATGGTGAACTTATTCATGAAATCTCTGCAGAATTTGGCTCTGGCTGCTTTCTGTGCTCTCAAATCAGACTGACCTTTACATGTTTGCATATTGTCCTTTTGAAGCCAAGCAAAATGATTTCTATCTGGAAAATCTCAACATGGAAAACAGCTCAAGGATACTGTGCCTGCCTTGTGTTATTTTATGCTGTAATTTGTTCCTTATCATCATGTTTCATATGTTCTTGACATTGGGCATAACAATTATAACAATGGCAATTGTGCTAAAAATATTTGTCATTTAGTTTCAAGCTAGAAACAGTTCATAAGCAGATAAAGGGAACAAGCAGGGAAGGCAGTGCTGGCTGCCTTTGCAAATGTTTTTTCTTGGCATTATCTGTTATCTCAGAATAGACATTTGCCACACATTGCAGAGATGGGGAGAGAGCTATGCACCCATCCCAAATTCCAGGAATGGTGCAAACTGGACTTGCCAGGGAATGGCACACATTTATTTGCTTGCTGGGAAAGACAAATGTTTGTGGCATCCCTTCATTCCTGCTGCTCACCAGACAGCCCTGTCCTGCAGCCCTCATGTAGGTGAGTCTTTTCTGCTCACTGTGTGTCTGGGGTTGAGGATGACTCCTGGCTCAGGCTGTGAGCACACACATTCACCCACAACCACTGCAGAGCCAACGCCAACACAAATCCCTGGATTATCTACCAATTATATGGAAAAACAAAGATTAATATGCTCATTAGACCCTGTAACACAGCATTTGTGTAATGGGAACCTCATTGCCTGTTGGTTCACGTTTACCAGAAAATGATGGTGCTTATGAGAAGAGATTACTTTCTTCTTAACTGGAAAAGCAAGTTATTTAAGCCGAGTTTGCTTTCTATTTCATACCCCTTCCTCTGTCAGCCTTACACACACACACTTAAGGGCCCATTATCTTCTCATTGATGTAAGGGCATTATGTGTGTAGCCACCATTAATGGTAATGAAAATGGCTCCTGTTAATCTCCCGTGCACTGATAGTCGGATAATAGCCTACTTATTAAGTACAGAGGCCAGCCTAGGAGTTGCACTGAAATGAGCAGCGTATTGTCTCTGTGGGATTCAGATGTAAACACTAAATCATTGCCCTGTGCCTACAGCTGATGATTAAAATGAAGTTAGCAATAGCATAAATGTGCTCGCCTGGCCTGTGCTTCCAAGCACCACAAAGCAACTCTGGGTGCTCTTTCCATCTGATCCACCCTCACCTTTGGGAGGATCCCTGGAGACAAAGTCCTGAATTGGATGGGACGCACAAGGATCATTGAGTCCAACCCGGACTTTTTGGTGCACAGGAAACCCCAAAATCCCACTCCGTGCATCCCTGAGAGCATCGTCCAAAAGCTCCTTGAGCTCTGGCATCCTTGGGCCATGACCATTCCCTGGGGAGCCTGTTCAGCACTCAACCATCCTCTGGGGGAAGAACCTTCTTGAAAATCCAACCTAAACCTCCTCTGACACAGTTTCAGCCATTCCCTTGTATCTTATCGCTGGTCACCAGAGAGCAGAGACGCTCCTCCAGTTCCTCTCATGAGGAAGCACAGACCTCATTGATGTCTCCCCTCAGTCTCCTTCAGGCTGAACAACCCGAGGACCCTCAGCCGCTCCTCTAATGGCTTTCCCTAAACCCTTCTTCATCCTTGTGGCCTCCTTGGGATGCTCCTTAGTAGCTTTAGCTCCTCCATGTATCGATCGGGGCTCCCCAAACCATCGCAGTGCTCCAGCTGTGACCACAGGCAGAGCTGGACATGAAGCTGGGGGAGGCCTGGGGGTCCGACCAGCCCCTCCATCTGCCATTCCCAGCTTGGGAGCAACACGGGGCACCACCTGAAAACCCTGCTTCGCTCACATCCATAGGTGTGTGAGGAAAAAACACTTAATTCCACATAATTCACCCCCACGGGCAGCCCCCCCTCAGCGATAAACGCCGGGGGTCGTTTTTGCAGCCTGGAGAACAGCGCACGGAGAGCAGCGCTCCCACAAGGCTCGCTGCAAAAGCTTTATTTTAGCTTTGTACAGTGGAAACAAATCCCTTAAACTTCTCTTTTCAGGCGGAGTTGGGAATAATCGAATGTTTTCGGTGCTCCTCGCCCGGCCCGGCCCGCAGCGGGTTAAGCCGCGCGCCCACAATGCCTCGCGCCCTGCAACGTCGGCGGCGCCGGGCGGGACCGGGCCGGGACCGGGATCGGCACCGGGTTCAGGACCGGCACCGCGATCAGGACCGGCACCGAGGCCGGGGCAGCGCTGTTGCTCAGGGTCGTGGTGCGTCCCCGTGGCTCCCCGCGCCGGGGCTCGCTGTGCCGGGCCGGCCGTGCCCCGCAGCGCAGCGCTGAGGTGGCGGCGCTCGGGCCCGGCCCCCGCACAGTCACACAGGACGGTCCCGAGGGCGGGCGAGGTGCGGGTGCCAGGCTGGCGTGGCGGGCAGGAGGCACCACCCTGCCCGCTATTTCAGCTGTTTCTGCGTTATTTCCTTGCCTAGAAAGCAGAGGCCGGAGGGCTCGGCGGAACCCGGCCATGTTCTGAGGGAGGCTGCAGGACGCCACTCGATCCGGGTAGCGCAGGTGTGCCCGAAGGAATCGCCCTTCTCCCGGCCCTGCGAGGCGCTGCGTGAGGCGGGTGAGTGTGAAGCCGCTCGGCTTTAAAAGTATGCACCGGTCTTTGATGTATTTGCGAAGGAGAACCGCGCCGGCTCCATGGAGATGGGCGCAGTGTGAGATTGCCAAGGTTCCTTCAGCCTCTGTGGCCTTTTTGCACTGGTGGGACTCGCAGGGAGCCTTCAGGACCGTGAAGTCACCAGGCCACGTCACCCGCTGACTCTTCGTGTGCTCAATTGCAAAGCTCTTTGCAGGTTGGCTCTGAATTTGCTGCTGTATCAGAGGAGCAAAGTCCTGTTATGTATTATTTCCACTTCTAGTCCACTTCTGCCTTTCTGCTTGTTTAGCAAACTAAAGGTTTCATAACCAGAAAACTCATATGGTATACATCTAGTTTTTGCTCTGGGAGCAGATTGTTTAGGAAATAAGAGTGTGAGATTGGTCTGTGTGAAGCTGTCTATTTCCACTTTGGAATCCTTGTCAAAAATATTTATATTCTTCAATGGAAACTTACTCCAAAGTAAACATTTGCTTCACTGCTTATGTCCATTTCTATTAGATCAAAACAATGTATATTTCTTTAAAGTGGCTCCTTGCTACAGTATTTAGTGATGAAATTAAACAGCACAGTGGTTATATATCCAGTCAGTTATCAGAGCTCAGTTTTTTGGTGGTAATCAATGATGATTTGAACCCTTAAAGCTTTGTGGGAAAATCATTAAAAGTAAATTAGGCACCTCTGAAGATATTACCTATTAGAAAGCTTAGAACATGACATTTTTACTTTGTTCTTTATTTCCAAATGCTTTGGTGGAGGAGGACAAGATGAAAAGCTGGTGCCTTTAGTTACCTCCTCCTTTTCTTGGATTTCATGGTGTGGGTGAAGCTCTGCCTTCCCACCAGACAGACGTGATTTGGGCAGGGAATTTGGTGTGTGTGGAATGGGTGCATGTTCAGACTGCAGCTGGCCAAAGTCTTTCAGTTTTTGCTTAAAAAAAGGTAGTTATGGCAGAACCAGAAGCAATTGCTTCTTGGAGATGGAGATCTGAAACTTGTGCATAAGCTCTGAATATGCACAAACTCAATAATCTGTCTGGGCACTGGATATTGGCTGTTGGAGGATGGATGTAACTTTCTGCTTTGTAGACAATTCTTGGCATGTGCAGAGTTGGAGTGGGAAGAGGTTTTCTTGCTCAGCTCCAGCAGTGCTCATCTGCCATTGAGGCTGGAAGGCCTCTGCAGGTAGACTGCCTCTGTTGGTTATTCTGATGGAAAACCTGTAAAAAAGGAGGAAAAGAGGTAAAGGAAGAGTAGGGGTCAGAGGATTGAACATCCAGCCAAAGAGAGGAGCTTTGGAAGCTGTCAGTAATGTACAGGAAGATGCTGGGGAAATGCATTCCTGAGGAAGAGATGTTGGCATGCAAAGAGCAAGCAGCAGTAATGGCAGAGAGGAGAGCCCAGAGGGTGCACTGTTGTCTGTCTGGCTATTCCTGCTGAGTTATTTACTTAATTTCTCTACTGCAGAGGAAGAATTCTCTATTATCTCACCAGGGACAGATAGTGGAATTGAAGACAGAAACTGGGAGTCATATAAATGTGTTTATGGTTGTTATTTAGGACATGAACAAATGCATATAGTGCTATCTCCCTCCCTGCTCACATGCACATGAGTAAGTCAAGGAAGGCTAAATGTTACTGGAATGCTGTTGGAAAAAGTGTGTTTCATTATATGAGGAGTCACTTGACACACTTTCATTCTCCTGTTCTTAAAGTTACACAATTTTTATTAGATTATTGATAAAAGTAACTGTGCTGAGTTTTACTTTAATGCAGGAAGGTTTTATTCACCATTATTTGAAGTAACTTTTATCACAATTACCTGGTTTTGCCCAATAAAAAGTAATTAAGGCTGAAAAGGTGGCACATTCTAAACATCAGTGAAAGCACTTCACCTTAAATTCCACAGAATTAAGCATTTGTCAGCAAGATGTTTACAGAGGAATAAGTTCTTTAGATAAAAAGCAGTGACTTCTGCTACAAACACCCTCAGCTTTTAGCAGTGGCAGTACGTAGGTACAACAGTGAGCTTTTCCTTTCTGAGTCATGGTATCTTAGTGGGGGATGCTCAGAACTATTTATTGTACTGCTTTGCTTTAGAGATTGAACTTGATCTCAGTCATACAAATGCAATGCTTCCTTACCTGTAGCATTTTACCTTTTTAAACACCCTTCCTTTATTTATTAAAGATACATCTTCCTCCATCCCCTAGGGCTGTTGTATGTATTTACCTTGTAAAATTATTGAGCTTTGATTATTGATGTTCTAAGGACTTTTAATTATTTAGTAATTAAACAGCACAGTGAACAGAGATTTGCATAAAGGTATTTTTGTCTCTCACACTGTGTTAGGTGAAAATACCAACCTGCTGTTTTATGCTTTGTATCTTGGCTGCCCAATAAGCTTGACATTTAGTAGTTGGTGCTGCTTCTAGTCAGCTTGGTGATTTCTGCCTTTTATTACATCTTAGAAGTTCATTTTCTGTAGTAGAATTATAAGATGGAGAGGAAGTAAAAAGGGAGAACAGATGTTATTCATTTGAAGTTAATTTAAATATGATGCTATTAGTTGATAATAGGAATTTATTTTTTATCTAAATTGCAGCCTTATGCTGCACCCTACACTATAGTTCTTCAAATCATGAGTGCTTTGTGTACTTTGGGTTTTTCCAGGCTGTGTACTGTGTGTGAATCACATTTTTTGCCTTAATGTGAATTTTATCCATTGCTTGACACAGCTCCCTGCTGTTTTCTGCATCATAAAAATTAGAGTGAGATGATGTGGTCTGCCTGTGAGACATGCCTGTTGAATTACAAGATTATTTTGTGTAAAAGGTCCCAAGAATTTCCTTAATTTCTTAGAGTTCAGTTGACAGCAAACTCAATATTTCTGGAAAATTACAACTTCTTGTATCATCTAATAAAGGGCTCTTTTAGCAACTGTGAAGTGTAAGAGTTTCTGCTATTTTTTGCATAGGTCTGATGAGTTGTGTGCATGTGATCTGGTGAAATCATGGATGTTAGGAAGTGCTTTCAGGAAGGGTTGTGGATGGGCCTGGGAGCAGCATTGAGTAGAATCTGTTTTGGTACCACTTGTGACATAGAAGAATTCCTGTGTTTATCACCCCCTGCCCACTTCTCAGCCATGACTGAATTACACCTTTCCACTGATGGAGTAAAGATGAATAAATCCCCCCAAAAGTGCAAAGTAAATGGAAAAATAAGCTTGTGGGGTTTGTGGTGGTTTGGTTTGTCTGTTTTTCCTCTTCAGCTGGTTGTGAGTCAGTGGTTTAGATTCTCTCTGTCACAGAGCTGAGCCTGTGGGGTACTGAGCATCCTACCAACATCAAATCCCTAATCATGACTTAGTTTCTTTTTCTCCCTTTGCAGAATCATGGCAAGTCCAAGAACAAGGAAAGTCCTCAAGGAGGTCAGAGCACAGGATGAGAACAATGTGAGAAAATGATGATCTTTAGATCAGTTTTGTAGAATTGCATTTGCTTTTTACCTACTCCAGATGTACACTGGATCTGCTACAGCTGCTGTTGTCTTTGTGCTGTGGCTCACTAATGCTAACATAAAAATTTGGATATCTCATGTATGCATTACAATTCATTGCTGCATATTTGGCACAAGTATTTCAGGAGTTCTAGTAATGCTGGAACCCTTGGGATCTTTTCAACAAGTGGTGTCTGGTGCACAACTTAAATTAAAATAATCCACTTCAAGTAGCTTGATTATACCTTAAATATGATAGTCCATGGAAAGATTCAGTTTTATTTATATCAATGCATTAAGTCTTGAGGGGTGAATCCAATCATAAAACTGAAGTTGTTGCACTGTATGAGCAATAAAGCTATTTCTAAAGAAAAAATTCTGTTTAGATCTGCTACCATTTACTGCCAAACTGTAGTGTGAATGAAAAAATGTTCCAAACTTTAAATATTGCATTTTTATTTTGCCAAGGAAACCTCAAGTATTCAGTTTGGTTACCTTCTTTCAAGGCAATAGAAATGAAATCAAAATTAGTTCTTTGCATAGTAATTTCCATTTGCTTGTCTGTATTTCCTCACTTGGTTTTGGCAGTTGGTGCAGTAATTTTTATAATCCAAGCAGCATAAATAAATACCTGAAGGAAGTTTATGATACCAGGGAAGGTGTTTCCAAACACTAAGAACCCTTCCTTCTGAAATTATTTTTTGTGTGTGATGTTTTTATGATTTGCCTTTTTGAGCTGTGAAAACTTCCCATGGACAGTGATGACAGATTGCAGCAGTAACTGTTTTTCTGTCCCAGGTCTGTTTTGAATGTGGTGCATTTAACCCCCAGTGGGTGAGTGTGACCTATGGAATCTGGATCTGTCTGGAGTGCTCAGGAAAACACCGAGGCTTGGGAGTTCACCTCAGGTCAGCCTTTCCAGCACACCATGGACTGAGTTGCATTAACTCAGGGTTCATTATGGCTGTGAGCAGCATGTGTTGGTTTGGAATGTACAGAATGTCTCAAATCCAACACATCACTGGCAGTTTTGCTTCATGCTCCTCTCCAAAGTGGGCTTTGCTCTCTGTGCCTTGTCTGTAACTAGTTGCTTATAAAACTAGTCTGAAAAACAGCTTTATTCTGTTCAGGAGATTTCTTTTTTCTTTGTAATATAAATGATAGTTTTTGTTGTTTCCCAAGAACTGTGCTCAGCTGAAATGGGGGCCTATGGAAAAGGAACTGTTTTGGGTTCTGGAGGCTCACAGTATGTAATAGGGTCAAAGCACGGAACAGTTACTCACATGAGGAAAGGGGAGGAAGTCCAGGAGGGAAATCACCAAAGCAAGGAGGCCATTCAGAAGTACCTTCTTTGCTTTTCCAGGGGTGATTTGAAGTTCATTAGTGAGTAGAAATTACATAGGAAAGGAGCCTTTTGAACTGTTCTGTGCATAGCATGGAAGAAAAGATGAAATTTCTGAGATGAGGACATAGAATCATAGAATTGCCAAGGTTGGAAAATAACTCTTAAGATCATCAAGTCCAACCATCAAAATACATGATAATAGACAGAAAAAGAAAATTGCAGAGTGAAGTATGGGAAAAGTTTGTTACATAGTGGGCTTGATTAATATCTGGACTTTGAAGGAAGCTGCTTTTTCAGTCACTTGCCTTCTGTTGACTGTCTCCTTTAAATGCCAATAAATGACATGATTTTGGCTTATTTCAGTGAGGATCTGCCCACCTTCTTATGATGATCTGTCTTTCTGTACTTGGAGAGTGTTCTCTAACATGTTTATACTCTCAACTTTTGGGATAGGTTGTAATAAGCTTTTTTTTTGTCACTGTTGATACAGCATGAAATTATAACAAGCTGTGATCTAAATTTTATTCTTTTTAAACCTGCTTTTCAGTTTTGTGCGTTCTGTAACCATGGATAAGTGGAAGGATATTGAGCTGGAGAAAATGAAAGCAGGAGGTAACAGCAAATTCCGACAGTTCTTGGAGTCTCAAGATGATTATGATCCATGCTGGACAATGCAAGAGAAATACAACAGCAAAGCTGCAGCTCTGTTTAGAGACCAGGTAACCTCAGTTTTAGGTGACTCCTCACGCCTATGATCTGGAATATCAGAGTGCTTTGTAAGCACTTGGTTTTGAAAGGAGGGAAATGGCAGTTTTTTGAACCTCTGCAGTGGTTCCGAAAAGGTAAATGTGAGAGAGTGAAGTCCTGGAAGAGTTAATGTAAACCTGAATGAGTTCATGGCTCAAGTATTGGGCAGAAGAGAAAAGGAATGTTGTCCTGCCAGGGAGATAAGGTGGGGTTAGAAAAGAGTGTCTTGGGCAGGCAGGAGCTTTTCTTGACTAATTTCCTTATTTTGAGTAAGTCTCTAATTTAGCCTGAGGGTCTGGTACCTCAGAGCTGGCAATCCAGCACTGCCCTCTTGGGACCCTAAAGGTCCTAGAGTGCTTCTTCCCAAGTCTTGTAAGAGTTTTCTATTGAAATTTTCATTTCTGCATTTAGCTGAGGTAGCTCTGGTTTTCAGTGCTGCAGTTTGTTGCAGGTGTTTAGTCAGTGGAGCTGTCTCAGTCCTCAGTTCACTACCTCAGCTGTACAGTTCTAGCCAAAGTGATTTGATAAATTTTAGTGTATGTAGTAACATACAACAATAATGTAGTTCTGTTCCTCCTTTACTCTGTGATTAGTGCTTACATGTCTTCATTAATCCAGTTTTTCCTCTTCAAACCAAACCTGCTTCTTTGAGGAAATTGTCTAATTTTCTATTTCAGTTGCCTGAAATAAAACCAGTGTTCAATTCAACATCACAACCTGGGAGTCAGAAAAAAAATTGGTTTCTTGTGAAAAAAAGTTAAGTGATCCAGCAGCAAATTGGAAAAATGACTTGTCCTTGTGTTACTGAACCAGTTTATAATTTGTATGAAATCTCTGACCTGGCATTCTTGACTATTCTGCCTCTTGTAGGTAGCTACAGTAGCTGAAGGCAAGGAGTGGTCCATTGAAACTTCTCCTGCCAGGAACTGGACCCCACCTCAGCCTAAAATGTCTCTGTCTTCTGCTCACCGGTACGTGCCCTGCTTGCCCTGCTAATGTTGGTACAGATGCAGCATCAGATGCAGACACAGCATCAAAACCTGATGGTCTCATGCCTGCTGGGTTTACCCTCTTGGTGCTGGTGTCTGAACAAGCTGAAGTTATGGAATATGAGGGAACAGGACTTTCTTTTTGTAATAATTCTCACCCCCTGCACCTGAACCTTAAACCATGTCAGAGAGAAGTGAGCAAGAGCAGGGAGGAAGCCATGCTTGTTTTATCCTGACTTGCAATGCACCTGAAATTAGACATTTGTGTCACTGACAGGTAGTGTGTGACATCCTCACCTTAACTGTGGTTCTGTGCCAGTTTGGGGTTGGATGCCAGGGAAAAAGAAACGACTTTTCCCTTCTGCTGCTAATTACCAGGGGAACATCAAAGCTCTGTACCACAGCAATTCTGTTCTGCTTTTGTATGTAGTGTTTGTTACTGTGTGCATTAAGGATGCAAGTTAACTGCAAAAGCAGTTGTAAATCAAAGGAACAAGAGCTTCATGCCTTTTAGTGGTTGCATTAGAGTTCCCTTCTTGATAGATGAAATAAATAATCAATTTCTAACCTGTGTTATGGTGATATACATCAAGCTGTACTGCTGAGCTGGTGGGTTTTGCTTAACATGGCTTTGATTATTCAATGTTTTATTTCAGTTCTGCTGGACAATCTCAGACTGCAACTGCCTCTTCTGACAAGGCTTTTGAAGACTGGTTAAATGATGATGTCAGCTCCTACCAAGGGTAATGCAATATTTACTGACTTTGAGTGCCTCTCTCTCTCTAGCATAACAAAATGTTTGTAGCATTGAAGAAAAAGTTTGTAACTCGAAATATTATTGTGGGTTCCAAACCAAGGAATTCTGATTGTATGTTGTGCCTTACAGTGATTTGAGTTAAACAGAGGCATTTTTTTTTTAATTATAAAGCTTCTTTCACTCATTTTCTCATTTTCACGTGTCACTTTATTAGGATTTACTCAGCTTTCTGATGTCAGTGATTTGTTAAACCTGGAGAATCATTAAGACCACATTAGCTTGCACAGAGGAAATTACATTGTGCTAGGATTCCTCAGTGGATCCTTGGTGTTTTCATGAAGTGAGTAGTTTTGTATTTTGGGTGCTGGGTGCTACAGGACTTTCTTTTCCAGGTGCAAAACCAAGTGTCATCCTTCCATGCTCTTCAGTTCTTGTTTGATGTTTTTAATGGCTGCATGCTGATACAAGGACTGTTTATTCCTCTTCCTGTTGCAGTGGCCAAGAGAATCGCTACGTGGGGTTTGGGAACACAGTAAACCCTCCAAAAAAAGAGGATGACTTCCTGAATAATGCCATGTCCTCGTTGTACTCGGTAAGGAATTGCTTGGAGCTCTCTGAATTACTGTTTTCTTCTGCTTTAGCCCCTGGTATGGGAGAACATGAATGGAGAGGAGAAACTAAAGACTGCAGGTGGATATGGAGAGATGCAGGGCATTGGTTGTATTCTCAGAAAGTGAAGAAGATACTGGTGGACTTCAACAGGCAAAATGGAGAAACTTGAGCAGAACTTAAGAATTATGTCTGGTATCAATTCACAGAAATAAGTGAGGATATAGCAATGGATTAAGAAATAATAATTAACAGGGCTGAAGGAAAAAAATGTCATTACCTGTATGGAATAGTTCTAAATCTGTTAACCATATTAGGGATGTTCAGAGGAAAACAGCTGAAATGTGTGTGTATGTGGGTGCCAGAAGCCCTGAGCAGTGATGAAAACATTTTAAATACTTGTGACAGGGTGTGAAGAGATAACAGCATATGGCTGAACAGTTGTCGTGATTCAAGTAGAGATAGTGAAAGATGCATTGTTGAAATAAAATGGGAAAAAAGTCAAGAGGCAGTCAGGGCCATACTGGTGCTTTGATACGCTGCAAAGTCACAGTGCTGTATAATATGTGGGGTTTGGAGTCATTTGGAAATACAGTAAGTGATTCTACCAAGGTGAGTGGCCACCAGCCCTCTGTAGAGCCTCACTACCTAAATATTCACACCAGGTTCCACTGTTTATTTAAAAATAATTTCACTAGAACTTACCAGAGAAAGGTAATGCCTGAGCCTTTGAACAGGTTGATCACCATATTCCAGGTGATCCCACAGGCTGCTTGGTATAGATCAGGTAAATATTTTCTAGGTTCCTCACAGCTTTAGGCCAGAGAGTTCAGATTAGAGAGCACATCTGCAGTGCATTGCAGGTGAGCTAAGACAGCCAAGGAGCAGCAACACTGTTCCTGTTCCTGTGAGCCATTCTTTGAGTCCAGGACCTCCCTGAATGTCCTGGATGGAATGCCCTCATGTGAGCACAGACACACATTGCAGTGTGTCCTGGAGTCCTGTATTTCTGGGAAGATGAGTTCCTTGCATGGATGTTCATCCTGGAGAGGAAAACAATTTGTCTTCCACTGCATGGGATGATTTTTCCCTACACTTGTAGCCATTTTAGCAGAGTAACATCTGAAACACTCTGGCTTGTTCAAATTCACACAAATACTGGAAGTTCATCGCTATATTTCAGTTAAATGAGAGGCTCTAATTTTTCTCTCAGTAGCAGGTAGTTCTTACAACTACAGGAGAAGCTGTATTAGAGCATTTTGACTTCAGCTAATCTGTTTTAATGAAAATTTGGTTATTTGCAGTTATTATTCACATGTAGCTCACCACTTTCTTGCTTTCTTTAAAGGGATGGAGCAGTTTTACAACTGGAGCAAGCAAAATTGCCTCAGCTGCTAAAGAGGGTGTAAGTAAATAAAATGTGGTTTAGTTGGCAGTGGAATGCCAAAGGTGGTGGTATGGGTATTCTCTTTTCACTGTGGAATTCTGCCAAAGCTCCTTTACCTTGGAGAGGATCATGCAGCATTTCTAAATGCATGTCTTTGAAAATCAAAGGGTTTATTCCAGGTAAACCTGCAAGTATTTGCTTCTCTTCACAGGCTACCAGATTTGGATCTCAAGCAAGTCAAAAGGTGATTATAGATTTAGCTCTTATTCCATCTAATTGTCTTTAAGTGCCATGTGTTTGCCTGCACCAATTGATTTAGATTTGATCATCAGCAGACCAGTGTGCTTTTCCTTCATAGTGCACAGGAGTGTTTAGGTCTAGCTTTTAATTCCATGGGAATTGCAATCAGCTGCAGTGATCAAATTAAGCAAGAGATAAACAGAGATACTCTGCTCTTTGTTCCTGTTGGATGTGTTGGGGAGGCTGCAGAGCTTGCAAACTTAACACACCCCTGGTTTACTTCTGTGAATCTTAAATGTGGTCCAGCCTGAAGTAGATAGATTCTTGGTGATAGAATACAATGCAAGCCAGCTTCCCATGGCTAAAGCCTAATAAGATGTTGCAAGTGTGAACTGCTCAATATTATTAATAAATCAACTTGCTTGTGTGTGTTTTAATCCAATGACAAAAGGATTTCATTTATCAAACTGGGCTTAAAACAGAGACAGTCAGACCTGATTACACAGAGTTCTGACATAGGCAAGATGTATCTGCAAGGAAAAGTTTTAAATTCAAATGTAAAAATGATAAAAGAATGGAGATTCTTAATTTCCCTAGTTCTGAGTGAGATGCAGTTATTTATAGATGGTTCAGGAGTTTTAATTGAACTCTAACTCTTGTGTATGTGCAGCATTAGCCTGGTTTGCTTTCTGATAGGCATAGAAAGTATTGCTCAAAACCAGTGTGCAGCTGCAGGTGTTCAGAGAGGTCTGTGCACTGGGATATTAATCCTTCAAATGGCCAAACTTGGGCATGTTTGCAACAAAAATGTCTTGTTAAAGCACCCAAACTTCCTACTTCAAATCTTTGAAATATTTATTGCTTGGCTTAAGAAAAACTGAGTTTTCTACCGGTCTTCCTCTTCACTCCCTCTGGAAGTTTTCCTTTTGTAATAAAAGCTGCTTTTTCTTTAGTATTATTAATAAATATAATATTAAGTTTAAAAGCTCATCACATCTACTGACAAGGCCTACAGCAACATGATCTACAGTCTAAGCTGTATTACTGAAGGTTAAATTTTGTTCCTGGAACTTCTGACCCTTTGCAGAACAGATTTAACACATTTTTGATGCACTACATTTATGTGGAGCCCAGTGACCAAATACATTCCAGTGTTTCTCTTGTCAGTAGATGTTAAAAGTTGGAAAAGGTTCATGATACTTAACTTGCCTGAAAAAATGCTGCCAATTTTTTGCTAAAAGCTGCTTCTACCTTCCTTGCTCTTTTCTCTTTTGCTCTCTGGGTAAAGTTTTGGGGCTACAAGCAGCAGCCAGAGCCGGTAACACCCTCACATCTGTTCTTGTGCATGGACTCCCTGTCTGTTCGTGCTGAATATGTGCATTTGCTCCTGAGCTGTCTTTTCTTTCTCTGCCTTACATCAAACCTGTTTAAAATAATGTTGTGTGTTTTGTATGGTAACATTTCTTCAAGCCTACTTAAAATTTGTCAAGTTAGATAGCGATACCTAAGCTGTGCACTGTCTGAAAGTTGACTGTGCTGCTGTCCACACTGATGCTTTCAGGATTTCTGTTTGCATGTCTGCCCCAGGAATGTGCCAAGTGCTGGGTGTTGCTGGAAGGCAGACAGTTGAATGAGGTGTTTGCTGTGGTGGTTAGAGTGCTGTCCTAAATTCAGCAATAGGAAGAAAGGATGAAGTGATTTAGGTGAAAATACAGTTGTACCCAAATCTTTCCATTCCACATTTACAAAAGTGTGTGGCTAAGAGATCAGGTAAGAATTCTTCCTAATTCTAACAGTGACTCCATTGGACACCTGAACTGTTAGTCTGGGTGTGTTACACTGTTTATTATCAAACATAAACACTTTGCTGCGTTCAGTAGACTCCAGAGGGTTTTTTCAAAGGAGAGAACACCCCCTTCTTGCTTTTTTTAAACACTTTGTAGCCTCACTTCCAAAGGTAGCAAGCCCTTTGTGATTTGCATTCATGTTTCTCACTAGGTGGAAGTAGGATTTCCTTTTGCCTTTACTTCTCAAAGAATTTTTATCCTGTGAGGATAGAAGTACTGGAGCTAATGGCTGGGAAAAGGGGAGATCCTGGGAATGCTGTGGCTTAGGGAAGGGCTTCTTAGACACCTAGGAGCCTGTGGAGGAAAGATGTTGAAGGTGCTCCATTCCCAGGAAGAACACGAGTCAAGGCTCACACCCTGAGCCATGGTAGTAATCAAATATGAACCCTTAGGAAATGAAACTTAATCACCTGGCATATTGGCCCTTTTGGATTAACCAGGATAATTCTGGAGGCACTCAGTATTCTGAAGCAATTCTGAAGAAAGTTTAGATCTGTCAAAGGCTTATTCCAGTAGTAGGGCAAGGAATGATTTCAAACTCTTCTAAACCTGCTGTCCTTGTCAGCTTTGCCTTAGGGAAAGTAATTTTGTGACTTGGACTGTGGACTTACATTTTTGTAAGCTGCCTCTGAAGTGCAATATCCTTGTGCATCTTGTTCTGGATTGCAACAGATTTCTGCAGTTCATTGTTTTTTCTCCCTGCAAACCTGGAGCTTTAAAGAAAATATCAAAAATCTTCTGTCACAGCTTTGGCTCTTGTGTATTGCTCAGAAACACTTGGCCTCTTAATAACAGATGATAACTGGAGCACTACAAGACAGAGAAATTGGGGGAAAATCAGCCAAAAAGATCTAATTCTAGGAGTAATTTAATTAGTTTGGAAAAATAAGGGGGGATGAGGACAGTTCTTCCAAATATTCAGCTGCAGGCATCAGCAAGGGGCCCATCCTCAAAACTGTTGCTGGTTGCACCATTGCTTCTGCTTCCAGTGCAAGGTCAGACTTTGCTTGGCCTCTGGCATCTATTGCCATGTGTGTCTGATTTTAATTTATTGTCTCTTAATGTCTCCTGCAGCACTTTGCTGTGTGTGCTTTTCAGCTCATTCTGCTTGTATGAATCAAAGCTAAAGGCTTCTCATGTTTTTGGAGATACTGCTGAGAAATGGGCCTGCAGAAGTTGTTTGCTGTGGGTTTTTATTGGGTTTTTTTTAAAAGAAATTATAACTGACTTTGTTTTTGTTTTGCTTTTAAATAGGCATCAGAGTTAGGTCAGACATTAAATGAAAATGTTCTCAAACCTGCACAGGAAAAGGTAACTTTGGATCTAGTAAATGACTTGCAGAAAAATGCTTGTACTCACTCAGGGAATGGTTGATTCCTCCTGCCACAGCTGCCCAGGGTCTCAGGGGGTCTTTCTGTAAAGGGGAGACATCAAACAGCTCCAAGTTAGGCTGTTATCAGAGAAATGTTAATGAGGGTAAAGTCCCTCCACCTTCCTCTCTCATGTCCACCAGAGTCTGTCACATTCTCTCATTAGATACCATTTTATGGATTTCATGCTTACAATAATGGAAGATTGAAGAAGGGGAAAATGCACCCTAAATGGATATAAAATCAGTTGTTTAAATATATATATATTTATATAAATTAGTAGTTGTGTCTTGGAGTGTTAAGTTCCTAGTGTTTTACCTACCTGCCAGCTTTATTTTAATTCAGTCAAATGTCTTTGAGCCATTTGAAGAGAATGTTTTAATCATATTGCAAACTAATTTCCATTACCTTTATTAATTCACCATTCTTTACATGGCATATCAAACCACAAGAAAAGACTCTTAATTGGTTTTCTATTCCCTAGAATTATCCACAGCTTATTTCAGAGGGCTTAGATGCATTGTTTTCAGGGTTATATTTTAGGGTGCATTTCCTTGAGCTGATTTTTATTTTGTAGAACAATTTAATGATAAATTATGCATTCTGCGTTTAAAAAAAATTAATTTCCCTTAGGATTTTGTGTTGTTAGTTCTAAATAAGTGTTACTTTCTGAAATAAGTATTCTCTATATGGTTATACGAAATCTCTTGCTTTGGAACAACTGCTATTTATTAAGTGGTGAAAGGTACCTGTTGTATTGTGTTCCACCAAAATTCAAAGCCCTTTTGATATTTAAATAAGCATCTATAAAAGATAGAGAATAAAAGGGGTCTGCTACATTTCTAAACACAGTCTTTATATGCAGTGGAATATATTGATAAAGCTTCATGTTTGCAGATGTTTTTTGTACTTGTGTTTTATTGCTCAGCAGTAGTGTAATGATACCTGAACTGTGTTTAAATGCTACCTTTCTCAAACTGGGGGTGATACCTTCCTCAAACTGGGTTTTTAGCCACAGAAAGTTCCCGGAAACTCAAAGGACTGAGCTTCACTCCATTATAGATCAACAGACTTTATAGTTTCTTAACTTAGTTTTGACTTAAATCTATTTTGATTCAGTTTGGGGTTGGGTTTCATGACATTTTAGCCGTTAAGCACAAATAAGCTTGTCTGAAGGTTTCAGTAATAACTTTGTTTTATGACTAATTACCAATACTTTGGTCCACATAGGTGAAAGAGGGGAAAATATTTGAGGAGGTCACCACGGGGGTATCACAGTTGGCCAGCAAGGTATGAGGTGGCCTGCCTGGCTTTAAGGAGGCCAAACAAGTCAAGCCAGTCTCCATATTCTTATAAAAAGAATACAAAACCCCAATGCAGCTTTGGTCTCTGCTTGTGTTGAATAGAGGAATTTAGAAAGTGGAATTTTCAGCGGGCAGCACTTCTGTGTAGGGGTGTTTAAAGCTGCACAGGCATGGTGGTGTCCTCTTAGTTTGAATGAGGACATGGGTTGGTTATAAACATCAAAGAAAATCTGTGAAGGAATATGGAGACAGCTTGTGTTGCAGTGGTTCAGTAAAAGCTGCTAATGCTCTGCACCTTTCTCCTTTGCCTTCCGCTGCTCTCGCTGCTCGGTGATGTGGTAAGTGCTGTCTGAGGCTGCCAAGCACAGAAATCCTGCCCTAACTAACACCTGCTGGGGTAACTTGCATGGTGCTACCCAGGAATGTGTGTCTTCTAGCACTGGGAAAGCCAGCACTGCAAACTCTTCCATAGACCAGCTCAGTGTCTTAGGTTTTGGTACTGTTTGAATAAAATGAAATAAGTTATGTTACCTGTTCTGTTTAGAGCCTGGCAACTCTCAGGCTGGATTCTGGGATTCATCCTCCCTGTCTCTATCTCAGAATAGTACCTTCCATGATGTCACTTCAGAAGTTGTATTTCTAATCCAATCCTAGGACTCAACTTTTGGCCTGTTTTACATGGGCAGTGAAATAATTCTGGAACACAGTAAAAGTAGCTGTGTAGAACAGTAGAAATATAAATACAAGTTGCATTAATCATAAAACAGCAGTGCTTTCATTAAGTTTAATTTTATGTAAGGACTAATTCCAGTACTTTTGTCAAGGAAGTCTAGGAGAGGATTCAAAAGATGTTACAATGGGTGAAAAAGCTAAACCTGACCTACTTCCCACCTCCTCCAGCAGCACAGTGCTGTCAAATATGTGTTCTTTACATCCACCATGTAACTGCCCATCAGAAACATTAATGAGCTCTGAGTTAAATGTGTTTGATTTATGGGAACAAGTGGAGGAATTTATTCTGGCTTTTGCTGTTGGACTTGGCAGGGGTGTTGGTTCAGTCCCACTGAATGGAGTGTCTTTTGGTTTTTTTTCCTCTAGGTTCAGGGAGTTGGGAGTAAGGGATGGAGAGATGTCACCACTTTCTTTTCAGGCAAAGCAGATGATAATTCTGACAGGTAATTTTTTGTTCTTCCTTTCTGTCTCTTTGAACACATAATTTTATCTCCTGTACATTTTCTGAAGTATAGTAGTGAAAGGTAATTTTTCAATATTAAGAACTTATTCTGTCTTTGCTGATAGTCCTCCTCTTTGTAATAGGGAGGAATTCAATATAACTTTTTTATAACTGTTACATATTTTGGTTTAAATATGTTTAACAAACCCTTTTCCCTGGACTTGTTAAATCTCTTAACAAAATCTGTGAATTAGACAGCAGGTTTATGTAATTTGGAGCAATATTTAGTTCTTTCTTTATCGTGAAGGGGTTTTGTTTAAGCAAAGAGCAGTAGCACTACAGTTTTCTTTGGGGTCATTTATTTTTACTGTTATGTTTGGCATAACTAATTTATTTCTACCTTCCTTTCCCCACCATCCCCCAAAAGACCAGCTGAGGGAAACAGCTACCAGAACAGTGGAGGGGAGGGCTACCAGAACAATGCTGTAGATCAAAGCTTCTGGGAGACCTTTGGCACCTCAGATGCACCAAAAGCCCATAAATCTCCAAGCAGTGAGAGCTGGACCTATGTGGACAATTCCACAGAGAAGAAGAGCTCGGATAGCTGGGACGTGTGGGGCTCAGGAACAGTCTCCAACAAGAACAGTAACAGCGACAGCTGGGAAAACTGGGAGACCAACTGGGAGAACACAGGAGGGGAGAGCAAGACCAGAAAACCTCCTAAGGCAACAAAAAATGCGTGGGATGACTTTTAGAACTGTGTTAACCCTGCTCTGCACAGCTGGGAAAGGGAGGCTGTGCTGGTTGATGGAGGGGAGGAAGTTTTACACACACCTGGAGTATCATGGCTGACCTTTCTGATCTGTTTGTGCTTCCCATTCATTCTCCTTCCTTCTACCCCGGTATAGGGAAAAAAAAAAGTAGCATCTGAATCTTTTCTTACATAAAGGTTGCTCTCCCTTTTTTTTAAGGATAGTGATAAGTATATTCTCCTTGCACTTTTGGAGCTGGCTACAGCAACTTTCTTAACACAAATGTTAAAGGAGGGAAATCAGTGCAAGGACACTTCCATGGCACAACCTTGCATGTGTAGGTTAATAGGTGTTCATCCAGTCCTCATCTAATTTAAGATTTGGGGTGTTTAATGCAAACAAAGGACAGGGTGTGACTTGGAAAGACAGCCATTAACTGGGCAAGCTGCAGTTGGATACATCGAGTTCCAATGCCTTATGGATTGCTCTGACTACAGGAGGTCTGGCAATTCAAGATGGTCTTTAACATATTTTTTATTGAAGCTTTGTTTTTAAACATTGTGACGTTATTTTTTTTTTAGTATTTGAAAACTTATTTTTCTCCTTTAGAATGAATCTAGAGCTAGATAATAATTTGTGTAAACTTAAAGGATTGACCTGAGCTCTGAAGGGATATCCAGAATGGCTTTATTTGCCCTCCTTTCTCAATGGATTGAGTTTTCACTCAATTTTAGTTTCTGCTACACAGAAAAGCAAAGCTGTGATGTTTTCCTTCCTCACCTACACCCTTGCCCATGTTAAAATATTTTATGTACTCTCTTTTTTTCTCTTTCTTCCTTCTACCTGTGTAGTATTTTATTAATGCTGTTAAAAATGAAGTATTTCTGCTGCTTGTGTCCTTCTGGACATCTGTTTGGCAACCTGGCAGCAAAAAATATAAAGAAGATTCCAGCAAGAAAAAATGGGTGGAAAATACAAGAGCACTGAGGAAAAAGCCTGGCAGCAAGCCCCTTTCAAGATGAGTAGATGTCTGGATTTAATAGTAAAATTTAATTTAAGCAGATGTTTTCCAAACGGTTCCTTAGTGTATCAAGCTGTATCTCTGTTTCTGTCATACATTTCTCCACATTTTTTCCTGGATCTTGTTAAAGAAACACTATTTTGGAAACATGAGAAACTCTTTGTCAGCATTAAGGACTGGAACAGGAGATTCAGTTATGTGTCAGTTTTGACCCAACAAATCTCTTTGCATGACACGAACCATAACTTCTAGAGAAGAACTGTGACTTTGAACATCAGAGGTATCCTAGGTATCCCATTTTATTTTGGGGGAATGGGTGGTGAATGTACCCTCAGCACAAAAACAATCAGCTCACTTGAAAACTCAAATCATGATGTTCTCTGTGGTCTGCTTTTCCACCATGGAGTTCTTTCTGTGAACCCTGTAGATCCTCTTACATACCTAAAAAGCCTTTTCTTTTAAAAACTGACTAATTTGTTCAGCAACTATACAAAGGTGTCAAAATTACCTTAAATAACATTTCACTTCTTTTACTCCTCACAGAGGTTTTTGAGCAGATAGTAATATCAACAGTTTAAAAAGGAAAGAAAATTAATTTCCTCATAAGTAGCAGATTTTAAAGGCTTAAATCTGAGTAGCTCTGTTTACAGCCTGAGTCTGTATTTCTATTCCTAAGATCTTTCAGATGGTGATCAGAATATTTTTCCAGTCTTCTCTCACCCTGTTCTGTGAGAGTTGGAATTTCTTTTTCCCCCTTGCCTCTCCTAGAGTGTGGTCTGAAGCTCGTGGTCTCTGAGGCTCTGCAGCAGGACCCAGAGCTGCTCCAGGCTGAGCCATTCCCAAGGTGTCCCTGCTGTCACAGACCCTGTGGAAGTGCCAAAGGCACGAGAGCTCTTGGTTTGCAGTGCTGCTCATGGTACCATTGGCAGCAGTTCACAGCTGGACTAAAACAAGGATTTTTTCTACTTTTTCTCCAGTTCCAAGTATAACTTTGTCATAGCTTAGCTGCATGTCAGACATAACTTTGACTTTTTATGCTTACACCTCTGTTGCCTCCTTGTTAATTGTGTCTGCTGCCCAGTCTGAAGCTGATTCAGCTTCTTCTGTACAAATTTATTACAGTTTCTCTTCCATAAATCTCCTGAAATGGCTCGTGGCAGGAGAATATTTATTTCTGTCCACTCAATCAGTGGTAATGTGAGGTGTGTGTGCACATTCTCTTCAGCTGTGAGCTTTGCCTGGGACAAAAGTGGTTTATTTATGTATCACTTGCAGCCACAATTGGCATGAGCCATTTGTTTGTTCTTCTGATTTGATTTTTGTAGCTTTTGAAACTTTTATGTTCTAAATCAAACAGCCAGAGTCCTGCTCAAGCAGAAGCTTTGGGTAAGGATTTTTCCTCCAATTGAGGAGACAGGGACAGAACAATTGCCATCTCGCTTTCTGCAGTGTTGTAGGGAAGCAACAAAATGCTCCAACTGACAGAAGGATGTTACTGGAAGATCCACATAAACCAATATAATGGCAGAAGGTGTAACTGCAGACCCAAAACCAGTGTGCCAGCTGGTCAGTTTGATGGGCAAATGGGCATTTTTTAATGACTTGTCTGAGCCTGAATGTGTGATCATGCCTTCCAGAGGAGAGAAAAAAACAAAGGCATTTTCTTTTTTTGCACACCGACTGTTTTATTGAATTTTATATTTTTCAGAATAGGTGGCTGGGAGCTTTCTGCACTGGGAAGAAAATCCCATCAAGTTGCATGTGCAGAGCAAGTGTTTATGAATCAGAATTTTTATTTTTTAATTCCTTCTCCTCTCCCCAAATCCTCCCCTTTTGGCCTGCTGAGGAGCAGAGGCATTGAGTGCAGGCTGCTGGAGCTGAGGCTGCCTGGCTGAGGGAGGATCCAGCCATGAATCTGAGTGTGTGGTGTGGCACGATGGGCTCTGCTCCCTCTCATCCCACTCCCTGAGTCACAGGTTTAAGTCACACAAGGAAACTGCCAGGAGCTGTGCAGGAGGTGAAATTGCTGCACCAATTGGACATTGCAATGGCTGGTTCAAATCCCCTGGTGACCCAAGCTTTTATTTCTTTGTATGGCTTCAGCTTTGGAAAATACAGAGCAGCTGGATTCCTGCAGGTAGTCTGATACAAGAAAAATGTCAAGAAATCAAAATAAGTGCCACTTGCAAAACAGTGAAAGTCTTGGAAAATGCTCCCAAACATAATTCTGGGAGTTAGGGATTATTTTAAAATGTTTTATTTGTGTATTGAAACCTATTAATAATTAGTACAATTCAAGAAGTGCTTGGCCAGCTCTCCCTCATGGTTGAGACCTCAAGGATAATGCTGCTGCTTTTATTTTCCAGGCCAGACTGTAACATTCCATGGGTTCATAATGTACTTGTCAGTGTAATGGTCTGTGCAATAATTTAACAAGTGTAGATAAAACCTTTGTTTAATCCAGGATACATTTAAAGATACAGTGGTCCTCTTGGAGAGTAGCAGTCTACACAAGTATTTCAGTTCTTAGCTTATTCTGGCTGAAATACTAAATTGCAGTGACCCAGGTAGAGGTTTGAGCAATCAGTGATTTAAACAGAAATCAAGAAATGTTTCCATAGCCATTATTAAGAGTTTGATCCTAATGGCTGAGTGGCCTCTAGCTGCAGAACCCTCTTTCATTTCCATGCCAGCAGAAACTTGGTCAGGCTGGAGTACTGTATCTTTAATTTTCCTGCTGTGTTTTTTTGTGACGTTCACAGGAATGGTGATTTCAGTGAACACTATTCATTGTTCTGTAGAGTGGTTCTGGACTTGAACTGCAGTGTCATCTTTTAAAGAGTATTACAATAAAGCAAAGAGATCTGGAGCAGAACGGTGGTCAGCCCTTTTTCAGGAGACTTCTGCTAATTTTCAGCCCAGGTGCTGGTGTCAGCCATATTCTTCCCTGCCAGTAACAAAGGAGAAAGGAAGCTGCCAACATTAATAGAGCCAAAAACATCTTTGTATTTCATTGGAATTTCACAGTCTAACTTCAGACTCTTACTCAGGAGCAGCTTGGAGACATTGTTTGCCTCCTTATTTAAGGAGAACTATAAATAGAAATTAAAGTGCAGATAAATTAATGTACTCTGAAATTTTTATTAGCTTGTCTACAGAGGCACTTATTACAGCAGAAAAAGTTAACTTTTAAAGCAGTTTTCCTGAAAGAAGAGAGTCCTCTGACAAATCCTTCAGCTGTGATGGGGTTCCACATTCAAATTCCAGTTTCCTCCATGAGCCAAACAGCCACGTGAGTGCTCCAGATGACTGCACTTGGCTTTGTGCAAATTTAAAATATCTTCTATTATGTTCTTGGTCAGCAGGACTGAATCCTACTTGCCATGTAGAGGTAATTTTACTGATTTTTACACCAAAAAATGGCCATTTGTGTTTGATAACATCACTGGTATTCTGTGGACAGGCTGTGTCCATTCTTCCTGTAAGGGCTGCTGTGTGGGGTGCAAAGTTTTCACAAGGGAAGTAAACAGGACTGGTAAATGCTGGTTCTGGAGAGAGGATTTGGGCCCTTATCTGCCAACATCCAGAGTTAATGCCCTAAAAACAAAACACCAAGGAAGCAGTGATGTGTATTCTGGATTTCAGACTGAGCAGTCAGTAAAAGCTGATAGAAAAAGTGGGGTCTAGACCAGAAAACACTGAGACCAGAGGACACAAGGCTTGGACTTGGAGGACAGGTCACTGCTGCATTGCCAGGTCCCACTCTGTGCTCTGAGCCCAGAACCAGCAGCTACTGCAGCTGGAGCTTCCTGCCATTGTTGATCTGTGCAGGTGTTCTCCAAGGCAGAGGCAGGCTCAGAAGGTGACTCTGGGCTTCACAGCTCACTCACTCCACACTACCAACACTCGTGCCCTCTGAGGTGTGCAGGCAGGCACTGGGGATGTGTCCTGCTTTCCCTCTTCGTGCTCTCCTCCTGTTCCAGAAGGTTTGTCCTCAGGAGCCATCTGCAGCAGGCTTTGGCCTCAGCAGCTTCACCATCACCCCCCCAAACTCCGCAGGGACCCCCCTGAGGCTCTGCACCTCCCCACTGCTTTGGCAGCCGTTTGCAGGATGCAGCCATGGGGTGAAAACTGAAAATCCCAAGAGAAAAATGAGATGGAGCTGTGTTGTCCTGTGGAGAAGCTGCAAACCCTGAAGCTGTGACAGACCTGCAGTGTGATCATTCCTGGCTGTTCAGTCACTGATTTGCAGGAGGCCAAGAGAGGCTGCCTGGCTGTGTCAGCTCCAGCCATTTGTGCTCTGTCAGCAAGGAGCTGCAACTCCTCAGGAAGGCAGGAAAAGAAAGATCAGCTCCTCCTCTGAGCAAGGCACTGATGTTTGCTTTAGGTGACATGAAACCATCCTGGTTTTATCCTCAAATACTGCTTTGCCTCCAACCTGAATTTCACCAACGCTGCCCTGATGGCAATGTTTAAACTGGCTAAAAACAGAAGAGATGAAAGAAATACTGAAAAGATCTCCTAGTAGAAGCCGCCTTGTACTTGCAGTGGATGAGAACGAGTGGGAGAGACCGAGTCTCTGGCAGGGCTGGCTGCAAGGACTGCCAAGAACACTCATGTTGTACCTCACCAGGATCATGACTGCTGCTCAAGCAGGAAAATCCAGTGCTATCAGCTCTGCACACTTTGGAAACCAGTTCTTGTCTGTCCCTCTAAGCCCTGCCAAAGTGTGCTCCCTTGGAGAGGCTGCTCAGCGTTGCTGAGGCTGGTGAATTTTACAATAGATGAATCAGCTTCTGCCAGGAAAGGCAGAAAGGCTGGAGTGTGTCTTTTATGAAAAAAATTCACCACTTCTGATTGAGAAGTGCATGGTATCAGCAGTTCTGCACTGGGTTGCTCATCTCGCCTTCAATGGAATGGTGTTTTACTACCTAGGGCAAAAACCATTTGTATATACAATTTTTCCCTACTCTGCTGCCACGGATGGTTAATATATGTAAATTGATGTGCCAGCCTATATAAAGACTGTTGTGATCAAGGTCAAACTAGGAATTTTCCTCCTTACAGAACATCTTCTGTGTGTTGTTGTTACACTGAAGCTTGATACCATTCAAGAGGGAATTGCTATTTTAATTCTGTGTTCACAAATTGCCTATTGACTCCAGCCATCAGCTGTCACTTTTGGGGAGCAGCTCAATGCACTGCACTTGAATTACAAACCTAGTCTGCCCAGACAGGGCTTCACCAGTCAGGTCAAGCTGCCCAGTGTTACTGCAGGGCTGGCAAGAAGAGATAGAATCTGAAGCTGAGGCTGCAACTCCCTTAAGCTTCTTGCCCACACCAAGGTGTGTCTCTGAGCTGGTCCCAGACCTTGGGAGGGAGCACAAGGCATAGCAGAGAAGTGGAATAAATACTCCTTGTGTAATCTAGGCTGCTGGTGAGATCCCGGCTTGTCAAACTAAACCTCTGCAGGACAAACTCCCCCATTCCCACATCTGTTAAATGACTGTCCTCTCTCTGATGCTGGCTGTGAAGGGCTTTTACCATCTGCTAAAGGCCACCCAAACCCTCTCTTGCACTGGGCTTGAGGAGGGACTGGGGCAACACCAGCTCACACAGATGATGATGATCCAGTGAAGGGTCCCTGTCCATAGAGCAGGGGCTGGAACTAGATGACCCTGAAGGTCCTTTCCACCCAGAAGTAATTTTATGATTCTGTGAAGATGCTCCTTTCAGATCTTTGCTTGTCACTTCACCTTCCTTCCTCAGAGGAGACTGTGTCACTGGCTCTGAGGGAACCTAGTGTGAGGTTTGGATAGCTGGATGCAGGGTTGGAAATGTGTTCCTGCTCATGGATCTGTTACCCACAGCCCCATCCTGTCCTCTGCCTGGGACTTTCATGCTGCATTAAGCCAACAGGGGGCAAATTCCTGTCCTGCAACCCCACACAGGTACTCCTTTGTTTTTATTTACAGCCTTGGGATTCCAGCTCCCATCTCACTGCCAGGGTGCACCAGGCTGGATGGAGGCAGTTTAAAGCTTGGGCTGTAACAAATACCAAATATCTGAGCTTTTTGTGATCCCTGGTATCCTGGCCCTTGCTGTTAGACCACTGTAAGCTCTTTCTTTATGAGGAGGAAGAGCAGACTGGCGGTGCAGAGCTGGGACAGGGCTGTCTCACTGCTCCCCACACAGGCTGGCAATAGCCAAGAGCTCTTTTTAATAGGATTACAGTTCCCCTGCCAGGAGTGGCTCCTTTGGCTGTGTTCAGTCCAGGCTAATTGTAACGTAATCAGCACGTTCCCATCACAGCAGGAGCCTGGAGACTTTCCCACCTCTGAAGCCTGAGAGAAATGTGGGTTTAGATTCGGCCATGGCATGGCCCTGACCCAGCTTAGGGTGCCCAGACCATGCTAGGGAGCTCTGAGTGCTGCTCTGCAGCCTGCAGCTCCCTGAATCATAGAATCATTTGGACTGGAAAAGACCTCCTTGAGTCCCGAGAGGTTTCTGTGGAGCTGGGGCAGCAGAGGTGCCTCCCAGAGATGTCCCAGAGCAGGGACAAGGAAGTCTCTGTGTCCCTGTCCCAGTGGTCTGCAACACCTGAGCTGTAAAACCACACAGAAGAGCCTCACCCTGAGGGTGAGCAGGGGGAATTAAACTCCTTTGCCCAGCTTTGAAGTCTCACACCCACACTCTGCTATGGGAGCTAAAAGTTGAGGGCTATTAACAGTTTGAATTGTTTCTTCTGGTGTTGAGGAATGGGGAAGTGGAGGTGACAAAGTTCCGTGTCTTGTTGTGTAAGAGCATTTCTTTTGTTGTCATTTTTTTCTTTGTTGGTTTTCTTTTTTCCCAATGAAACTTTTATTAGTTCATAAAGCAGGTGAGTACTTGGTGGTGTTTTCATTGAAGCTGCAGGTCCTGAAGCAATGCAATCATGGGAGAATTTAATTTTTCAGTGTTGTTTCTTTGTTTGTTTGTTTTCCAAGCTGAAGTTTTATTCCTTGTAGTGCTGGAGAACCAGGACTGAGCTGTATTTGTTTACAATTTTAAGGTCAACGAAGATCCCCCTATTTATTACTTTGAAGCCAACCAAATTATTTTGTCTTGCATTTAATTACTTGGGGTTAGCAGCCTGTCTTTTCTGTGGAAATATACAACATATTGCTCAAACATCCCAATTTTTTTTTTTTCTGGAACAAAATGAAGGACGCTCAATGACAGGAGAGCTCCAGCTCAGATTTATAACTGAGTAATGAGAAATTGCTGAGTACTGTGCTCGTTTTCTGCCACTAGATGGAAATAAATCTTCCACTTTTCTCTGAGAACATGCTGTCCACTCTCAGCCTCCAGCCCAGGAGTGCAGGATTCTCCAGGGTGCAATGTGCTTCCCTGGTGCCCAGCCACCTCAGGCTGGCTTTACTGGCTACAGGAGCATTCCCTGGCTGCTGTGGATGAGGAACCTCAGTGCAAGATGCCCCCAGAATTCCTGATGTGCTGCTCCAAGGGGAGGGGGTTGATGCCAGGTGGCCTCCGGTGTTTGCTGTGGCCCGGACACCAATGAGTTAAGCACAAATAGCCCCGGGGTGGCCTGTGACCTTTACTGGAATAGAAACAACTTTTCCCAAAGCAGCAGGAGGGCCTGGCTCCCAAACAATGCTGGGCACTCTGCTGCCAGCCCAGCTCTGGGCTCCAGCCCAGGTGAGCACACCTTGCTGGGGACAAGGACTTGCCCCCAGGGAAATGCTCTCTGGCAAGGACAGCTGGCAGCTGGCCTGGGGAAGGGACTTTATCAAATCAAATCAGGGATTTTATTTGTTGATGTTGGCAGTGAAATCCTTTTAAAGTTTTTTAGGTTTATTTTTTGTTTTGTTGTTTAAGCAAAATCAAATTTGGTGAGTGGGACAAGCAGCACTGGCTGGCTGCCAGCTGCAGCCTGCTGGCATCAGATGTGCCAGCTCAGAGCAGGAAAAATCTGCATCTGATCTCACCAGACTCTGCTCCCCTGCACGGGAGATTTCTCCAGCTCTCTGCTTCAAATGCAGGCCTGAATTGCCATAGAGAGGACAAAATTTAGGCAAAGGACAAGGCAAGCTTTGCAGCCAGTGAAAGGACGGCTGTGACAGCTCCTGGTGTCCTCTGTGCTCACTCCTAGCAAGATTTACAAACAGTTTTGTTATCTTTTTACAGCTTTCCAAAACAAACTCATCTGATTTCTTCCTGTCTTTTCCTCAGCCCTGCTAGGGAAAAAAGAAGGAAACAAAAAAAATCAAAGGGTGCTGAACTTTCTATCTGAAAACATAGATATTTGGCTGTTTCCAGAGGTTCCCCTATCTTTTCTGAACACTTAATGAGGCAAACGACTTCCTAGTCTATTGAAACAGAAAATTCAGGCACTGCAGCTCCTCTGGAGGGGAGACCTAGGTGGAGGGACTCATTCATTGTAGATTGGACTCCAAAGCCATGCTATGGAAAGCACTTTTCATCTGTAGATTGAGCTGATAACTAATTCAATCTAATTAATCCCTCCCAGATGGGGAGTGGGGGAGGCATATTTAGGGATTGATTTTCCCAACTCTGAAATTCTGTCACCTCCAGGATGGAGTTAACAGCAGCTTGCTGGGTATATTCCCTACATTCCCTTCAAGAAAGGGAACAAAATGCTTTGGGGGAAAGCTCAGATCTGCAAAGGACACTGCTGAGGTTAAATAAGACCTGCTGTGAGCACAGAGATTTGGTTTAACATTCCGTTTCTCCTGAATTGGTGAGGTGCTCTTCCCCTTAAATGTCAGTGTAAAAAGCCCTGAGGTTGTGACATTCAGAGTGTTGAGCTGATGGAGAGCTGAAGTTCTTCCAGGCCTGGATCCTTGCTCTGGTGTGGACCAGCAGCAGAAATCAGGAAAAGAGGAGAAGAAATTGTGAGTGAACTCTCCACTGAAGCATTCTTGCAGCTTCCACCACTGAAAACAGAAGTAATCACCTGGATTTCCATGTTCAATACCAAGACCTGTCCTTCATGAATTTACCTAATCCTTTTTAAAATTAATTTAGATTTTGAAGCTAAACATCCAGTATTGATAATTTGCACAGTTTATGCAGCTGAAGGGGAAAACCCTCCTGTCAAGGAGTTTGTCTCAAGGCTGCTGACTCATTTCATCAGCTTGGCCCTGGTCCTTGTTGGGGAAACAGCCACTCCAGTCACCTCCTGTGTGACAGCTGCAGATTTACAGTGGTGCTCTGTCCTCTCAGGAGAAGTTTTAGTCCATCCCCCTGCCCGTCATCCTCACAGGCAGCTTTCCAAGCACAGCTCCCTGCATCCTCAGCAGCCCTGGATATCCCTGGCTGCTGTGCCCTCACTCTGCTCCCTTGAATGTTCCCCAAGCTTAAGATGGGGAGATAATATATTTTTCATAGTTCTCTTCCTTTTTTGCGTGTCTTAAGTAGAAACATTAACATCTAATTTAAAGGGCACACTTTACAAGGTTATTTACTGGAGAAATAAGCTTTTTTCCTCCTGTGTTTTTCATGGAAGAAGCTGGCAAAAGCTGAAATCCTTTACCTTGTTAGTGTAAAACACTCTCAGGATCGGAGCTGAGTATTTGAATGTATTTTCTTTTAAGGAAGAGAGTTATTATCCAATGATTGAAAATAGTTATGATGATTAAAACAGCAGCAGTTTCTCCATAGTTGAAGCAGCACTGTGAGCAATGGGATGGGCAGATTTGGGGAGCTCTCACCACTGTGCTCACGTTGGGAACAAAGGATGCTGCAGCAGGGCAGGGACGAGCCCAGCCTGCCCTGGGAGCCCTCAAAGGCTCTTTAGCAGAGCCTCAGACACCCCGGAGGGGCTCCAGGAGCCATCCCGAGCGTGGCACGGGGCTGGGCACACAAGGGGAGCCTGTTCTGCCTTTCTGGCCCCGGGCAGAGCTGGAGCTGCTCCGGGAGAGCCTGGACAGAGGAGCCTTGTTGGCACAGCCCATCCCGCTGCTCCTGTTTGCCTTGGACGGCAGCGAGGTTTGTCCAGCCCCACTCGTCACCTCTGCTGCTGCTCCACCAGCAGGGAGCCCAAAGAAACCCAGCGTGCCTCCAGCTACCGTGGTGCCTTTGCCCCGTGTCTCCTGCTCCTTATGCTGCTCTTCCCGAGACCCCAGCACAGGGGGTGGATTTAGGAGCATTTATGGGATGGGGGAATGTAAGCCTGGAATTCCGTGCTGATGGAGACCACAGCAAACTCACTGCCTGCTGATGAATTACTGCCACAGAGGAGCTAATTAAAGACAGCATTTAGTTTATTGATGCTTTATTTGACTTAAATTGAAGCAGAACCTCCTTAGCTGATAAAATTTCCTTCCCTGCCCTCACACCTATCTTCTCCACACTCTCTTTTGGTAGGTTTCTTTTGTGTTTCTGAAGTCTGGTCCCCTGTGCCAGGCAGTATTTTTCACTCCTGATTGACTGATGGAAGCATGATTTTACAGGAACCTGACAGTAGTGATGAGTGTAATTAACCCTCTCCACATCCTCTGCCTTTTTCTGTGCTGGTCACCATCAGTTTTAGGTCAGCTCTGGCCTTGCAGAAAGTTCCTCAAATAATGGGAATGATGAGTGGGAGCTGAGGCAGGTGCCAGTGCCTGGAGGTGACAGAGGTGGCATCAGTGGCACCAGCAGAGCTCCAGCCTCACCAGTGCCAGATCTGGATATTCACAGCCCGTGCTTCTCCATCCACCCCCTCTGGTGGCTCCTGCACAGAGGGAGGGCTCAAGCTGCTCTGATCCCCTTTAGCAAGGGTTGGCCACGGTGTTGTGTGCATCCCACCCTGTGCAAAGGCAGGGAGGAAGATGGGAACAGGCACATGGCTTGCCTTGGGGACGGCACATCTTGAACCCCAGGAAGGTTACAGCATAAGGAAGGAGCTGCTTTGTCCATCTTTGGCTCATCCTCCAGCCCGTGAGTGGTGACACAGGTTGTTCCTGCATAAAGAGAAAAACCCTTTGCAATTTCTTTTTTAAACCATCACAAACATTAATTAAAAGAGTGGCTCTCCGTATTTCCAAACATAGTGAAGAAATTACTCTCCAAACTCACCATTTTCATCCTTCCCTGTTAGTCCATCCTTGGAATAGTGTCTAAAAGACCACAGTGCTTCTCTGGGAGATAGCGGGATGCCATCCCCCGGCCGAGGGGACACTGTCCCGGGCTGCAGGGCCCGCGGTCACCTCCGGCTGCCAGCGGCGGAGCCGGGCTGGGATTGCAGCAGGCTCCTCCTCCGGAGCCGGCCGGGAGGAGGGACGGGCGGGGAGCGGAGCCAGCGCTGCGGGTGCCTCACCTGCCCCGAGCCAGGCCCGGGAGCAGCATCCTGCAGCTCAGCCCATGGGGAGCCGCGGCAGCCCGGCATGGACAGCCTGGGCAGCAGCCTGAAGAAGAAAGCCACGGAGCAGCACTACAGGGCCGAGGTGATGATTGCTGGAGAGCAGCTGAGGTAGGAGGTCCCGGGGTCCTCCTGCCCCCGGGGCTCTGGGCTGAATCCCGTTAGCAGCAGGCTCAGAGCTTTACCCCTGAGCCAGCTCTTCCCCCTCTCCAGTACCTGCTGATCCATCTTTCACCCACCAGAGTGCTGAGCCAGCTCCTCTTCTGTTCTACCTTGTCCTGCTGCTCCTCTCTGGCGTCTCCCACCCTTCACCCCCAGGTACCAGGGGACTGACGGGTCAGTTTAGCTGGCAGCAGATTTCTTTTTGTCCGTTCCACCTTCCCCGAAGCAGGGAGAGTGAAGTGGTGGCACTGGGCAGCCCCCACAAGGTCCCTGACCCTGGCTGGATGAGGACAGCCGCGCTTCTGGGGATGCTTTCGGGGTGACTGGGAAGGGCATTCCACGAGTGCCACGTGCCTGAATGGATCTTCCCTTTCCTGAAAGTCTCTTTTGGGAACTTCTGCTGGTTTGTAGTCCCAGTCCTTCAGCAGCTTCTGAGGGTTTTCTTCTTATGAGGACATAAATCCTTTCTCCTATGCAATGTGTGGCTGAGAAAACATGGGGGTCAGACCCCCTCCCTTGCTTCCAAGCATCTGACTCTGGGCTTTCCTAGCTCTAGAGCAGTTTGCTTGTTTGTATCTGGAGCTGTTCTGGTTTGTTATGAAATGTGGGTGGAAAATAGGAAATATATCCTTGATAATGTAAATAGTCCAGAGCCTGAGTGTGCTATCATCAGATCCCTAAAATTAGCTTGATGTAGATTTGTGCATTCTTAGTGAGCACTGTTAGCTTTAGCTTTATTATTTGTACTGTATCAAGGATTGATAATTTCCAGCTAAGGATTGGGGCCCCATCTTAAACATACAGCCAAGGGACAGAGCAGATTTATTCATATTTATATTTCCAGTAACTTATCTGGAGTGACTGAGGTTTAAGTTGAGCCCCATAGCCTGGGCCAAAGGAAGGGGTCAGGTATTGAGAAAGAAAATAAAATACACAAGCTGTGTGTTAAAACTGTGTTCCCTATGTGGGGGGTGATGTGACTTCCCCACGCCTGTTGCAGGACAGGAGCAGATCAGAGCCTGGACCATTTGGTGATTGTGATTCTAAGCATGAGAAGGGGATAGAGCAAATTTGTTTGTGAACAGGACTTTTCCATTACACTGCACACTGGGCTAAAGTTGAATAAAAACCCCAAAATTTATGTAGTTCGGGGACATCCATCTTTTTTTTTTTTTTTTTTTTTTTTTTTTTTTTTTTTTTTTTTTTTTTTTTTTTTTTTTTTTTCCCATATCTCGTGTTTCTTGTTTGGGAGCTCCCAGAATCTGAGAGTTCACAGTGAGGGAGAGGAGGGTCCTTTTGCTGGGGCTGGGCACACAGCTGTTGCATCCTTCTGCTTTGGTCTGGGCAGGAGCCTGTTCCAGGTGCACAGGATGGGAAGGAGCTGTTGGTGTAAAACCTGGGGAGGAGGCTGAGGAGATGGACACCAGCCTGGAGCTGGGCTGCTCCTTCCACTGAGCCTCTGGCTGGAAGGAGAACTGAGTGAGGCAGAAACACACAGAGTTTGAATTTCTCCCTTGTGTTTTGGGGATCTCACAGCCTGGCAGGTCAGGAGTTAGTGGCATGGATCTTCCTGGATAGCTGGTGGAGAGCAACAGGGAAACTGAGGCAGAGAGGCTGGGTGATGTGTCAGACAACAGCAGATGGACAGGGATAAAAATGTCCACGTCGTCCTCCCCTGCTTTTCCCCAGATGTGGAATACAGAGGCATGGAAAGGAGCCTTGCAGCTGCCCTGAGTCAGTAAACCTCCATCAGCAAATAACGCTGCTGTATCCACACGAAACATCAAACATTTGTTTTTCCCTGCTCCCCGCTTCCTGCCCTGCCTCCCCACTATTACATTAAATCAAACAAACCTTTGCTCCATCTTTACAGTTCTTTGGCTTCCCAGCAAGTTTGCAAATGCCTCAGAGTTTGGTTTGGCCAGAGGGGTGAGTCTGTTCAGTGTCAGGATGTGTTTCCCAGCCAGGAATAGCTGCCCAAGTGAGGGCTGGAGGAATGCTCCGTGTGGATGGCTGGGAATGAAGTGGATCCTGAAGGAATCAGTGGGAGATTGGCCAGTGGGGTTTGGGTTTGCCTATCTGCCAGGGTCCCTCTGCTTCAACGGCTGCCTGTTCCAGGAAGGGGGGAAAAATTGTGTTTTGAATTTCTCTTCAGTAGAAAGACAAAAATAAAATTTTCACTGATATTTTGGCCTTGAGTCTGACAGAGCTGCTGGCTCAGGCTCGTTCCTCACGTCTGCTGTCATTCCTCTTGTGTCAGACGTATAAACTTGCATGAAAATCACATTGGTTTTGCTGGGCGTTGTGTATTCCTGGGTGGCATTCTGTAAGAGAGGCCCAATTAGTCACTTCTAATTGCAACAAATGTTTTATCTACACAGAGAGGCTCTGGAGCAGCTTCCTCGCTTTGCATTCACACCCTGCTGTAATCAGAGTTCCTCAAGTATGGACAAGCCCTGGTGCACTCTCATCTGGGTATTCCCATGGTCAAGAGAAGCAGCTGGGCTCTAATAGCTCTGCTAAGCTGCATTAATCACTCCTAAACATAAAATATACTCAGTAAATTTATATCTTGCACAGGAAAAGTGAGAGGTGAAGGAAGCTTTTTTCCTACAAAGAATAAAATTACATTTTCTGTCACTGTCCAAAACTTTCAGAGCTGGCGAGTGTTTTTTTGTATACTCAGACTGAAGTGCTGTTAAATAAAGTGCTCATACTTTGATGCTCTGGAAATTGGGCTCACTAAAGGTGTGTGGCTGAACATGCCAAAATTTGTATTCTTGCCCAAAAGTCATTTGTCTGCAGGAAGTTTGGTGGTTCTCTGTTGGACTTGGATCTCTTGTGGAGAGCATGACTTCCTTGAGGAATCATGGGGCACTGCTTGATGTAACAGTGAACATTATTCAAAGATGAGGCTTCATGGTCAGAATTACCTTAAAAAGATAATTATAAAATTTCTAGCACTGGTGAAAGGGAGGACTGGGAAGTGGACTTGTGCTTGCTGGGATTTCTTTCTGAGATTTAAGTCTTCCTATACTTATATTTAAATACAAGGAAAATGAAACACCTCAGTACCACTTTGGGTTGTCACAGGTGTGCAAAGCCTGTGTCCCCAGATGTCCTGGTGCTTTTCATATGGGGGGTGATGCAAACTGGGCTTTGCTGAACCCATTTTCAGCAAAATGTGCAGTGTTTGCAGCAGCTCTTTTGCCTGAATGTGCCTCTCCAGCAGCAGCTTCTTTGCAGAAATGCTCCTGTGGCCGTTGCTGCCTTTTAGTGAGCACTTTGTTGTTTTGGTGGGGATTTTTTTTGTTTGTTTGTTTGTTTGTTCCCGTGAAGATAGGAACAGAAAAGATCTTTTAGGTGGTGCATCTTTCCAAGGCCACTCATTTGTGCTTAGCTGCTGTGGCACTGTGAACTAGAATTAATATCCTTGAAAGATCCACCTTGTCATTTGAGATGCTCAAGGTTTGTTTACATGGGAGGTGAGGGAGAGTTTATTCCTCTTCTGTTTGGATGTCCCTTTCCACAAGGTTACCCAGAATGAATAATGATGGCTTTGTAGTGACCTTGACAAAGAAACAATTTGCTTACCCAACACAACCTCCCCAAAGCAAACGCACGTGGAGGCTCTGCCTGCCAAGCCAGGAGTGTTTCATAAGAGCCCATTCTCATGTTCCAGCAAGTGTTTTATCCTGACCTTATTCTGCTTTTTTTTCTTTTTCCTTTTGAAGAAGTAAAGTGTCCACAGGGTGGATTTTGCCATCTAGAAAACTCATAATATAATATATATATATTATTATATATTTGCTTAATCTTATTTATCTGGAGGCATGATTAGAACCCACTCATGGTCTCACCAGCCTTGTTTTTATAACATCACACAAGAGCTGTTACATCCTGTGGCTGAAGGACAAAGTTTGTCTCTTCAGGGTTGACAGGAAACAGTAAACAAGAGGAAAGTGAAAAGTCTGCAAGGACATTCCAGTCGAGCCTCTTCCGCTGCCCTGAGTCTGCAGGACAGAGGGAAAACTCGTCACAAGTTTAAAACAGCCCTTAAGGGCCCAAGATGCTGCTCCAGAGGTGCTGAAATACCACTTAATTCCTGTCCTGGCAGTTGCTCCCAGTCAAATATTTTCAGAATAAATTTATTTTTTTAATTTTTAAATCTTGGTCCTTAGCAGCTTTGCTTCCTAAAAATATTTTCTTTTTAAATTTTATTTATCTCCTTTAAAATCTGTGCAATTTTTTTTTTTTTTGTATTGTGAAACATGATCAAATAAAGGGAATAAAATAGGGGAAATAGTGTTCTCCTAACCAGTTTCTATTCAGGCCTTCTGTGATTATGGTCTATGTATTATTATATGTATAGGGGGTGTGTGTGAATGTAAAAAAAAAAAAATATATATATATATATACATATATATATATATACATATATATATACACACACACACATATATATATTCTTATATATAGACTCCTATATATAGACTATATGTATTCTGTATATAGACTCCTGTAGACTCTTGGTGGCAATAGAGCACTGTTAGAACATTTCTTGTCTTTACCAAATACTCTTCTAAAGTGCCTTCCTACTTTTTGATTGTGAAGGAGAGAAAACATGAAATTGTCTGTGTCTTCCTCCATGGGCAAGGATCCTCTGTTTGCAGTCACTGCTGACTGTGTCTGGTTGCATTTTGACAGTGGACCATGAAATAAAGGAAGAAAAAAGACAAAAACTCTAAAAATAGCAAGGCAGCTGTCTGTGGAGTGTTCTTTCTGGGTAAAACCCATCTGCAGAACGAGTGCTGGGCACATGTGGGAATCAACCTTCCAGGTAAAGAATAAAATGCTGGATATGGACCTCAGGATTTGAGGGAGGTCTGTGCAAGGCAAGGCCAGGAGCTGGTTCTGCATGAATCTTTAGTTTAGTGTTTTAATTGGCAGGAAGGTCTGAAAACTTCTCAGTATTAATTGCAACAATCAATTACTAATGATTCTTCTAACAAAATATTTGATGGTAAAAATTTTAGGAACTTAGTATTTATAAATGTTGCAATATAGGATGATCCATTATTAGCTGAGAGGTTTTTAGGGTATCCAAACTTACTGTGAGATACCTAAAAGTGTTGTCCAACAGGCATAACTTTTCCAAAAAAGAACAAAAGAACTTGAGGCATGAAATAACAAAAGGCTGCAGTGTTTAATACCCTAGTAAAATTCACTGGCCCGGGGCAAAACTGGGAATTGCGATGAATAATTTGAAAAAAAACCATCCTGGAGTTACAGAGATGTTTAATTAATATCTCCCCTCCGAGCCTGCTGCACACACTGGACATTTTCCAGCACGGGTGTTTTGGGAACAGTCATGGCTACAGGGCAAAGGTTTGGCCCCTGGACAGATCTGCTGCCAAAGAGGGCTGGCTTTGGCTGGAGCACAGAGGAACTCTGTGCCTTGTGGCTCACTCAGTTGTTAAGGTCCTTTTGAAAGTCAAAGCTGTGCTCACCTGAGTAACCTTCCCCCATCTACCTTTCCATGGCAGCTGCAGAGCAGCCATAACATTGGGGTTGTTGGGGTAGGAGGGTTGTTTCTGGGTAAACTCTGTCCAAATCAATCCCAGCTGGACCCAGAAAATGCCAGGACTGTTGTCCACTGCTGCTGTGGGTTGGTGGGCACAGGGATTGGGCAGTGCTGGCATCCAGCTGGCACTCTCTGCTTGGACAGGAGAAAGGAGGGCTCCTGTTACTGCTCCCACCTGGAGTTATGAGCGAGGCTCTGTCCTGGGGGCAGCTTTATTCCTGCTTTTGTGGCCATGGGGAAGGAGAACTAGACACAGAACCATGCCAAGAGACATACACAAATACAAATGTGCTATTTGTACATACGAATACATGTACTTTTTGTTTTCTGAGTTTTGTCCCGTCTTCACCCTCTTTGGTTGGCTGCTATGGTTTTTTTTAGAGGCTTGTTTAGAATGAGAAGACACGTATGGGTCAGACTACATCCTCTTTACCCTCTTTGGTTGGCTGCTATGGGTTTTTTAGAGGCTTGTTTAGAATGAGAAGACACGTATGGGTCAGACTACATCTGCTGAGTGGTGGCAGGAGGGGAGAAGGGGATGGTGGGGAGGCTCCCTGGGATTGGCTGGTGCAGCCTGGCAGCGCCAAGGGGTTTGGCTGAATTGATCAGTCCCTGGCTGCTTGGCACCAGCCCCACCACGCCCAGGCTGCTCTCTCCAGGCTGGACAGATCCGGGCATCAGACCCAAGCTCCCGTGTGAGCCCAGCTGTGCTCAGTGGCTGCCTTTCCCCCCAGGCTTCGTCTCCACGACGGGAAGCTGATCAAGGACCGGCGGTTCCACCTGCGCACGTACCCCAACTGCTTCGTGGCCAAGGAGCTCACGGACTGGCTGATCGAGCACAAGGAAGCGCCCGACCGCGAGACCGCCATCCGCCTCATGCAGAAGCTGATGGACCACTACATCATCCACCACGGTGTGTGGGGCTCCTGCTGCCCCCGGGGCGGGCTGTGTGTCTGCTCACCCCGTGTGCCACTCAGCCCGGCACGCAGGAGTCCCTGAGTGCCGCCCTGCCGTGGGTGAGGGCTCCTGGAGAGGCTGGGAAAGGCAGGATGGGGCTGGGTTGGTGTGAAGCTGGGTTGGTGTGAAGCTGGGTTGCTTTGGGGGATCTGCCAGATGCTTGGTGCTGGTGAGGGCACGCCTCGAGTGCTGTGCCCAGTTCCAGGCCCTCAGTTTGGGAAGGATGTTGAGACTCTGGAGCATGTCCAGAGGGGGCAATGAGGCTGGAAATGGGCTTGGAACACAAACCCTCTGAGGAACCACTGAGGGAGCTGGGGTTGGTTACCCTGGAGAAAAGGAGACTCAGGGGTGACCATATCACCCTCTATAACTCCTGAAAGGTGGCTGTGGTCAGGTGAGGGTTGGTCTCTTTCTCCAGGCAGCACTGACAGAACGAGAGGACACAGTCTCATGCTGTGCCAAGGGTTGGCTATCAGGAAAAAGGTTTTTACAGAAAGAGTGATAAAGTTCTGGCATGGCCTGCCTGGGGAGGTGGTGGAGTCACCATCCTTGGATGTGTTTAACAAAGACTGGATTTGGCACTGGGTTTAGTTGAGGTGTTGGGGCTGGGTTGGACTCAGTGATCTTGAAGGTCTCTTCCAACCTGGTCATTGAGTGAATTCTGTGAGTTCCCTGCCCACCAGAGAAGGGGCTTGGGCTGTGCACTGGTAAAATAATGTCTAAAGTGTCTCCTCTTTGAAAGCAAGCTCAGTGACACCTGACCTGTATTCCTGTACCCAGGTGGGTGTTTGTACAGCAGCTGGTCTGGCTCGTGTCTGTGTCACACAGAAGTGGAAGATGAATTATAGCACATTTCACACCTGCACCATAAGACCCCAGTGCTCCTCAGTTCCTCATGCTGGGACAAATAGGGCTGTGGGGTCCACATCACTCCAAGGAAAATTTAATCTGACAGCTGTGAACCTGAAGCTGGAGCAATCCTTTAGGAAAGACTCCCTTAGGATTTAAGTGTGTGCTGCCATTACAACGGCTTGTCTGTGGAACCTAATTAAAAAGAAGTTTTAAAAGGAAGGAGAAAAAAAAAAGGAAGAGTGGAGAAAATCAGCTTGATGCTCAAGCCCAGCTCTTAGCAATACTCAGGTTTTTTTATTTTAAAAACTTCTTTGGAACTTTCAGGAGTTTTGAATTTACTTGGGTCACATACTGAGCTCTGTGCTGCAGAGCAAGGTCCAGCCCTTGGTCCCGACATAACAACAGAAAACAAGTTGTGCTTCAGATGGGCAAAAAGCAATTCCTGTCCATGTGGTTTTCAGGCCCAGCCAGGAACAAAGCCCCCAGAGTGTCAAACAGCCCTGGAACCCTCTGCCATGGGAGGGAAGGGCTGTGGCTGAGCTCTCCTGCTCCCAGGGCTTTGGGGCAGCAGCTGGGGCTGCCTGGAGCTGGGTGCTGCTTTGCCACACGAGGATGTAGCTGAGGAGACAGAAGCAGATGATGACCACACCAAACCAAACCCTCTCCTCCCCCCTCCTCTCTGGGGTCCAAAAATAGCTGCCTTTGACCACTGCAATGCAAACACTCCCTGTTGCCATCTGCTCCTTGTTGAGGGTAATGCCCTTTACATTAAACTGACTTGAATAAAAATAAACTGCTGCTGGGCTTTATCACAAAAAGCTGAAGCAGGGAGTTCTCAGTTAACCATTAACACTTACACCTGATTCTTTTTCCATCTCTCCAGCTGACAGTTTCAAATAAATCCATTAGTTAATTAAACCTGTGCAGCACTGGGTACCAGCACTGTTTTGATTGCATATGAAGACATGTCCCTCCTGCTCCTGTGACAATTCCTGGCAGGACACAGAAGTTGACTTTCCAACTTGCCTTGTGCCCATTAATTTTGTTAGTCCTGTGGAAAGAGCACTGGTGCTTGGCAATTGTCTGGCTGAACTGTTTGCCCTCTTCTCCCCTGGCATCCAGATAATTATCTCATGAAGATCATTGTGCTGCCTCTTAATTGTCTGCTGTTCTTTGAGCTTTGGTTCTGTTACACACTGGAAACACACTGAAATTGGTCTTTAAATAGAAAAATTGCTTTGGTTTTCTATGGGCACAGTGCTGTAGGATTTCATGTTCTATTCCTGGTTGCAATGGCTTTGGAATTATTGTTCCTTGGAATTATGAGGCTGCAAACTTTCACTTAAAATAAAGGTTGTTAAGACAACTTTCTCAATACTGCCCTCGTGCTTGGTGAGTCACAGGCTTTGGAGCCCTGATTGCATCTGAGACAGCTGCTCTGCTCTGCAGGAACGATGAACCCGAGATAATCTGACAGGTTTTGGCATTTTGCTGCTCACCTGAAGGGGAATGTGGTTTTGCCAGTCTGCTTGGAAGGATGAAAAGGAGTTAAAATTTTCACAAGAAGTATTTTGAATCTTTTGAATTTCACTCTAGTGGATGATGCTACTTCAGTGAGGAAACATTTGCGGTTTTTCTTTTTCTCTTTGACTAATTTTCTTTGCTTTCCAGGCATATCCTTTATTCTAGTTTTTGTTGTTTTTTGTTGTTTGGGCTTTTTTTCTTACCACTTAAATTTCTTCTTCTTGCTTCGGATGGGTGCAGCTGAAGGCAGGCTGACTTTTAAGAGCTGAACTATGATTTTTGGGTTGGGATTTTTGGTCTTGGTTTTAGTCTTGTTGTTGTTGTTGTTGTTTTTACTTGTGGTTTAGGAGTCTGTTTCAGGCAGGTTTATCTCACATATTTATTTAAATATTTGGTGTCCCAAATATTTACCTGCTGAAGGTTATATGAACTATTAAGCCATGCATTTACAGAGTGTGTGCCAGTCCCCAAGATGAATCCGAGGCTTTTAATACAGATTTAATTATTCCAGTTGTATTGCCCCTGGCTTTGAAGGAAATTTTCTCTTGAGGTCAGTTTGCCATGCACATGAATTGGGCAGGGCTGGCATAAAATGATGTGGAAAAGTTTGTGCCATTGTTTTTAGCTTTTGAGTATTTTTGATAGACAGATATGGGGGTTTGAGCGCAGTGTGGATTTTTTACCTCTGTCCTCTAAGTCTGCTTACATGTGGCTGTAGCTTTTAAAAAAAACTTGATTGAGGCAATTCTGTTCATCCTCTTTCAGTCTAAATCAAAACATTAACACTTAAATGAAAAAAAAAAAAAAGTCCTGCTTTTTCTAATGAATATTTTAGTGTCTGGAAGACAATGCAGCCCCCAACTCCAGCTTTGCCAAGGTCTGTACTTTGGGATTGACCTCTCCCAGCAGCATGAGCTTCAGGTGTTCACGGGCAGGTAATTTTTGGGGACTGAGGGCTCGGATGCCGATTATTCCATGGGACACATGGGAGGGACATGGCACGAAGCCCTCACAGCTTTTAGCTTGGACACACCACCCTGCTGAGGTGAGCCCCGCTTGTCCCTGACATCCCTGCCCTGTGTCCCTCCAGTCTGTGACGAGCACTCGGACTACAAGGATGCCAAGCTGCTCTACCGCTTCCGCAAGGACGACGGGACCTTCCCCCTCAGCAAGGACGTGAAGGTGTTCCTGCGAGGGCAGAGCCTTTATGAGAAGTACGTGAGTCCTCCCTGGCCCTGGGGCCCTGGGGCTGTGCCCTGCTGGCTGTGCTGGCTGCTGGTGCCCTGCAGCTGGGAGCCCCAGCTCCTGCTGGCTCTGCTTTTCCTTCTCTGCACTCCCTGCTGTCCCACTGGGAAATGCTGCGTCCTGAGCCTCTGCCACAGCTGCAGGACAACCAGGGCATGGGAGTGGAGTTTTACTATGGACTCATGGATGCTTCCAAGGGCTCCAGCCCACGTGCAGGGTCTGGGATCTGCTGTCTGAGTGCTCCTGGGATGAGCACATCCAGTGGCCATTCCCAGCACTCTCCCAGCCTCCTCGTGTGAGCAGATTCCACCAGCTGTATTCGGACTTGTGTCCCACCAAAATCAGCAAGGTGTGGGACTTTGAGGACCCTCGTGGGCGTGGGTGCATGCCCCTTTCTTAGCCTATTAGCCTATTTAGGCTATTCATGGCCTAAATTAGGCTATTTCTTAGCCTAATTTGCAAAATTGTAATGGAAAAGGTTATTGCCAGAGAGTAGAGAAAACTCCTTCCACTTCCAAGTGTTTAATTTTCGTTGTGTCGATTGTTTCTCGTTCTAAATCCAAGCCATCTTTCCAGAGTTTAACCCCAGCCCACCCTCTGGACCAGGTTCCTTTAACAGCCTCTTCACAGCTTCACATCCTCCCCCTCTGGCAGCGAGTCACAAACTGACCCCGAAGGACAGTCCTCCATCCGGCCGGGTGTGATTTTGGGCGTGTCCCTGCCCCTGTGCCAGATATGCATCCCTTGTGCTTTGCTCTCGATCCGTGCCCGTGGGATGGGGAGAGCATCCCGGCCCCGATGGCTGAGCCGGCTGCACCCTCTCGTGGAGACGCTGGATTTCGCTCTCACACGCTGCCTGCTGACCGAAACCCACCTTGTCCTGGCATTGGCACTGCCTGCCGTGTGTTACCCACACTCAGTCTCTCGCTTGGCTTCCCCTGCGGTCTTTAGCCGAGCTCACAGCCCGCCCGGTTTTGCTGGAGATTTACAAAGGTGCCCGACTGCAGCTCCGCGTTCCTCCCTCCCTGCCCGCTGCTCCCCGGCAGGAATGTTCTGGCTGCAATGCTTTGCCCGCTTCCCTCGGCCTTGCTTCACCTGGCTGGGATCCCCTGGGGACTGGCAGGGATGTTTGGCATCACGGGAGCCTTGTCCCACCTCTGTGCCAGGCTGGTGAGCGTGGAAGAGTCAATCCTGAAGGTGAGGGAGGAGAACTCGGTGAAGTACCAGAGGACTTTCCTGGGCTCTGAGATGATCGACTGGCTGGTTCAGGAGGGAGAGGTGGAGAACAGGCAGGAAGCAGTGGAGCTGGGCCGGGCACTGCTGGAGCACGGGATCATTCAGCATGGTGAGCCAGGGCTGGGAAGCGAGGGATGAGCGTGGCTGGGGAGGAACAAACCCCCATTCATGCCAAGCAACAAGTGCTGGTCAAGTGCCCACTTGGAGATGGCAATGGAGCCTTTGAGTTCTATGTTTGGAGCTGGTGACCTTTGAAACTGGAGCAATCTTTACCATCCGCAAGGGCTTTGAGATGAAATCTGAGCTCTTGCTCTTCAGCTCTTCAAAGCCTCCGGCCACAGGGCTGGGCTGCACCCCTGGGTTTGGAGGGCTGGGGCGTGAGGATGTCATGTTTAGCTGCTCTTGGCTGGAGATCATATCCATCTGCTATAATTAAACTTCCAGTTTGGAAGGCAGGGAGTCCTCTGAGTGTCTTGGGACAGGGGCAGGTGGAGGGCTGTGCCAGTGAGTGCCCCCTGGCAGATGGCACCTCTAGGGGGATGGCCCTGCTCTTCCTCCCTCCCTGCAGGCAGAAAAGCTGCAGTAGGGCACAGGGGCATTAAAAACAATTCATGAGGGTCCCTCAGGATATTTGTTATTTCTTTTTCCACCCCCTCAGCCTCTCCCTCCTGCCCTGTTCTCTCCTAGTCTCCAATCGGCATCACTTCTTTGACAGTGACATCCTCTACCACTTCTGGATCAACTTCCGCCGGCGCCGGCGCCTGACGGAGCTGCTCAATGAGAACTCCTCCCGTGCCCTCTCCGAGAGCCCCGACAGCCCCTTCTGCCTCCGCAAGCTCAACCCAGAGCCAGGCAACACCAGCTTCCTCTCTGGTAATGGGATGTGAAAGCAAGGATTAGTTACCCGAGTGTCCGGGGATGAGGGTGTCGCTCCAGCAGAGTTTGAGGGGTTCCTCTGGGCACCCCATGAGGTGAACACCCATCCCACTGGTTTGTGGTGGGTGTCACAATGCACTGACAGTCTCTAGCACAGCCCCCTGTCCCAGGAAAATAACTCAGCATCAGATCAGCTCTTGATCTTTCTTTGAAGCTGGTTTGACTCTTTCTAAGCTCAAATACTTCTGTGCACACACACACCTTTCAAGTGTAGGTCAGGCTTGGGGGGAAGTTTGTTATTTTAAACTAGTCTGTTTTTACACAGAAGTTTTTTTATGTGCCTCTTTCAGTGCAGACCAACAAGGAGATCAAAGTTGTCTCAGCAGTTCGAAGGAGCAGCATCACTTCCCTCTCTGGAAACTCCAACACCTACTTCAGTGCTCCTCCTACCTTGGTATTCCCTCCTGTGCCTGAGTGCAACCCTAAATCAGGTCTGGGCTTCTGCATTGTCTGTTGTTATATGGGAGACATCTACTCCTGCAGGGCACGGGCTCAAGCCCAGCCCCAAACCCATCAAACCCCTCAGCCTCACCTCTGCATCTTGATTTGAAAAGTTGTGCTTGTGTTTGGAACACCCCTGAGATGAACACGAAGGTTTTGGTGTGCAGGAACTGTGGTTCTAACATCTGTTTTCCAGCCCAGGGTGATCCCCAGGCTGCCTTGTTATGCACTTTCCTGTACAAACCCCTTGATTCTGATGGAATCTGTCACCTTCTGCTCTAGTGTTAAAGAGACCTGTCACCACTGAGGAGCTGCTGTCCCCTGGGGCCCCCTATGTCAAGAAAACGCTGACTGTGAGTGACCATTGGGAGTGGCATTGCTAATCCAGCAGCACCCAGCTCCCTGCCTGCTTTTTGGTGGTTTTCTGTTGGCTGCTCTGACCTCTCTGTGCTAAAGCTTTGACTGCTTGCCACATCATCGTGACTTTTTGTTGGTGACTCTCTAGGGGTCAATGTCTTCACACTTTCTTGTGAGTGGAAATGTGCTCAGCCCCTCTGAGAGCTTAATGCATATCCATGAGGTAGATCAGGGGAAAAAAAAGTGTTTTCTGGCCAGAAAAAAACATCCCATTTTGGAGTTTTTTTGCCATTGATCAGGCCCTGGCACAGGGTGCCCAGAGAAGCTGTGGCTGCCCCTGCATCCCTGGAAGTCTCCAAAGTCAGGTTGGATGGGGTTTGGAGCAACCTGGGATGTAGAAGGTGTCCCTGCTCATGGCAGGACATGGTGGAACATGGTGATCTTTAAGGTCCTTTCCGATGCAACCCATCCTAATATTCTCTGGTTTCTGTTCCAACCAGCTCCATGCAAGCTGTAGAATCAGTAAGTCTTGTGGCACTTGGGACTGTGGCACTCACCCTCTGTCACACCCTTTATGCATCTTTCAGGTCCCTCTGCAGATCAGGGGTGTTGATTTGATCCATCAGCCTCTGATGGAGCTGCACTGGGTGGGGGGAGCATCCAAGGGCCACTCTTGCCTTCTTTATGTTGGACTTTCTGCATGGACAAATCTCCAGGATGTTGCAGACATCTCAAGTTTGGGGGTTTTGTTTTTTAAACTCTTTCTAAAGCTGTAGGACTGGTCAAGTCCGCTGGTGGGTGGAAATGCTGCAAGGCAGCTCCTGCCCTGTGGATCCTATTGCACTTGGCTATTTTTGTGTCTCACCCCTCCACTGCCCACCTCTGAAAGGGGCAATCTCACAGAGATCAGTACAGGAAGCATGAGGGCTGCCTTGCCATGCTGCTTTGGCACCAGGAAATGTGGATCAGGTTCCCAAATTAAGTGTGCTGTACAAAGTGGTGGGAAGGAGCAAGAAAAATCAGGCTGGTGATTGGCACGGCACATCTGAGGAGTGCTGTTCATTCTCCTCCTGGACGCTCTTGCCCTGCCCTTCAACTCTGCCAGCCTGGGCCTTTCATGGCTCATTTCCTCCTGCTTAGCTCTGCAGTTGCTGTTATTTATTTATACGGGCCATGTGCAAAGTGCCTTGGGAATTCCTTTTCTCTTTTGGGCACTTCAGAGGGCCGCGGTACCACAGCAAACTGCTCTGCAGGCTGACACCAGAGTGGCAAGGCAAGAGCAGCCCCTTCCACCCAGGAAATGCTCTGCTGTGCCAAGGAAAAGGCACAGCACATGTGTGTGCCCTGGGAATGTTCTCAAGCATGCTCGAGGTGCATGCCTTGCATTTCAGCTTGATGCTGCCTGTGATTCTCCTTCCTGCACAGGCTGGAAATTAATCAGAAATTAGCTTTGTAGCTTTGCAGGGAGCAGTTAATCACTTCTGCATCTCACTTGGTGCACGGCCTTTTCTCTCCTGCCCATACAGGCTAGGATCATGAGCTCTCTGTCTCTCTAGGAGCTGTTGCATCTCCTCTCTCCAGCCCATTCCTTGGTTTTTAAATCCCTTTTGTTTTCCTTGCAGATTGTGGGGGATGCAGTGGGCTGGGGGTTTGTGGTTCGAGGGGGAAGACCTTGCCACATCCAGGCAGTGGATCCAGGAGGACCTGCTGCTGCTGCAGGGATGAAGGTACCTACTCGTGGAGAATAAACAGGATTTGTGTCCTGTTCGAGCTTTTTGGGCTGAACACATCCTCCAGGGTATTCCCACCTCCTGCCCTGGGGATCAGACTGATGGAATGGGCACGTGGAGCTCTGGGAGAGATGGAGGGAGGGATCTTCTCTGCAGCAGAGTGCCCTGTGTGTGCTGGCAGAGTGCAGGATTTGCTTTTTCTAGGGCAGCACAGGGGCTGTGGGCAGCTGAAACTCAAAAAACTCTGTCAGAAGTAAACCATCCCTGTGCCAGACCTTGGAACTGTCAAAATGGTTTGAGCTACTAAAAACAAAGCAGAGAATTCCCAGTTCAGTTCCAGTGACTTTATATAACCCCAGGGAGGCAGGGTAGGAGCAGAGCTTTGTCCTGAATCACAGTTCCTAGAATGCTCAGCTCCTGAGCATTTTGTTCCCCTGCTATTAGCAATGGACTTCTCCATTAAGCTGTTTTCCAATAATATCAAATTGATGCCTTAATTTGATTCATCAAGTAAGTTCCAGTATTTACAGCTCAGGAGAAATGAACTGAGAGCTTGAAACTCACTTTAGGCCCAGGCATGTGAGTTTGGTGTGCAGTCTTAGGCATGAATGAAAGTGTTGACTTTCCCAGTTCCTTACAGAAACCCCAGCAGCAAGGTGGTAATTTATAAAAGCTGATACAAGTCTAAAGTCAAATGAATATTTGAAACAATGGGATTTTTCAGAGGCAGAGTGTGACTCCCTGTTTGCTTCAGGCAGGATTGGAAGGGGATGGATGAATTTGTTTCATTTACTCAAGAGCCCAGTTAATTTCTACTTACCTAATCTCATTTGCTACCAAATTGCTGGATGTTAATATTGTGTTTCATTTCCATCTGTGAAATGAGCCCCTGCTCATAAATGAGTCTTTTTTTCCTCTGCTAGCTCACAGCCCAAATCCCCTTGGTCCCATTTTTATGACACAGTGGTTGCAGCACTGTGATTATTGGTGTAGCTACAGGGTGGTGATACTTGAGGCTTTCCAGGACTTTAACATGAGTTATTTGCATCTCAGCCCCTGGTTCCAGTTTGTCCTGGGCAGGGGGTGCTGAGGGGCTGGGGGTGAGCTGTGCCTCCTCTCCTGCAGGTGTGCCAGTTTGTGTTCTCCGTGAATGGGATGTATGTTCTGCACCTGGACTATCAGACCATCAGCAGCCTCATCATGACAGGACCACGGACTCTGGTGATGGAAGTCATGGAAGCCATTGAGTGAGCCAAGGAGTCTCTTGCCACTGCTCTTTGGAAAGGCAGGGCTCTCCTCTTGGCAGGGATGGACTGTGGGGAGGGACCAAGCTCGACCACTCACTGTGATGTGCTACCCAGGCATTTTGATGTATTTTCAAATAAATACATTTGAATGGACAAATCTTGGATTTTTTATGCTCTTGAAATATTTGTCTCTACCTGCTCTTACAGTGTCTGAGCTCTTGAATCTCCTCTTTGGTGCCAGTGTGAGAATTCAGCACTTAATGAAGCCCACTTTAGAGCAAGCCCTTCACCAGCCAGGCTGTGAGGCAGGTGGCAAAGCTGGTAAGCAGCAAGAAGTTGATACCAAGTGAGTCTGTCTGAGGTGCCCTGAGCTGTCTGTGCACTCTTCCAAGAACACAATGTGCTCTCCAGATGGCCCCATAAGCTGTGCCACCGGCTCTGTCAAGAAAATAAGGAAATGGATACAGGAGTGTGTGTTCCTTGTAAAGTCCAAGGCTCCTGCTACTCTCTTGGCTTAGCCACGCTCACAGCCAGGGCTGGTTGCTGTTCCCAGCTGTTTCTTGAAAAGGTGACACTTTCATGATTGTGCTTTTTGTGCCCTCACTCTTTAATAATGCTTAATTTCATTGATCAGCCTCACCTCAGCAAGGAGGCAGGCAGAGATCCCCAACATCATAGGCTGCCACCAACCTAGAGGGGAGCAGTGGGTAAAGGAGGGACCAAAACCAGGGAGTGCCCAAAAGGAAATGTGTCCTGGTCTGAATGTGGCTCTGGGAAGGAACAAAAATGAGTAAAAGCTACCAAAATCCAGCCCTCTGTCCCCTGCTGCTTGCAGGATGTCTGTATTTGCAGCCAGTGCAAAATATTCATTGCAAACTACCCCGAAAGTGAACTAAATATAGAAAAACAGGTTATAACAAGAAATTAGGGAGGTTTCCTTCTTTCCAGTCCACAGAGCATCCTGTTTGTGATTATTCTGCTGTGCTGTGCATAGCTGGATGATTGCCAGCACTGCTGGTTAGGGCAGGGTCCTCAGTGCAGCTCCTCTGGCCACAAACCAAGCCTTAAAAACACCCCATAAAGGCCAAAGATAGTAATTTAGATTTGTGTTAAAATGGGGTTGACTTTCTTGGAGAGTCTGGTGTCAGCTGTGCATCAGGTATTTCCCTACTGCTGGCTGCCTTTTTTCCCTTGATATAAAGGGGTCTCTGCTCCCCCAGTGCTGGTGCTGAGGTCATGGGACAACCTGGAGAACAGAATTCCTGGAACAGGGTCCAGGCAAGATGTTTGCATTGATAACTGGGGTCCTTCCAGCCCCTAAGTGGAACCAGACCATCTCCTCAACAAACAACAACTCACAGTTGTTATTTGTAGCATTCAGTGCACGAGTTCAGCAACCTCCATCTGCCTTTTTGCTTTGTAAATTCTCTTTAGGGGGAGTTTGGGTGTCTGTGATGTGCAAAGGTGTAACCCAGGGTGCTTGGCTTGCACTAAGGTCAAATCCAGAAGGTTTAGGCATGGTGTGGGCACTTTGGGAAAGGCAGGTCAGGAAACAACACCCTGAACACAAGCACTGAAAACAGCTCCAGAATTTTCTGTGTCAAAGCAGGAATTTTTAATTCTGGATCTGAATTCCTTGGAAGCACAGGAGATAAGTGCTGATATCTTTCTCCTACTTTTAAAGAAACCTGTAGCAGCTCTGAGCAACATCAGAAAGCAGGAATTTCAGAAGAGGTAATTTGTGGTATTTACACAAAAGACAGTAACGACCCTCTCTGCTTTGTTCTATGAAGATTTGTTGCCCACTTTCTGCCCAGAGAGGCTGTGGCTGCCCCATCCCTGGAAGTGTTCAAGGCTGGGTTAGATGGGGCAGCCTGGGATAGTGGAAGGAGTTCCTGTCCATGCAGGGGTTGGAATAACATGCTCTGTTATGTCCCTTCCAACCCAAATCCTTCTGTAATTCTATTATTTAAGTGCTTCCTTTTGGTGTTATCCTTTGGTCTGTACATTGTGATGCTTTTAAGTACTTACAAGATTATAAAACAAAACTGCAAAGAGCTAACAAATGTTTGTTTAATGTGCAAAATATTTTGAAAACTCTGATTTTTTCCCCCATTTAACTTGACACTTCCAAAGGTATCCGTGTTTCCTGCTAAATGTCAATGCAAATATCTTAAACCTCAGTTGTGATGGGAGACTGATGCTGACAGTCCCTGCAGATGAAAATCTGGCCTCTGTAATGAGAAATGTCACTGTCAGTCATTCCCTCCTGGCAACGAGGACAAAATCTGTCCAGAAGAAGTTTTGGCAGGGAGCTGGGGGTCTCCCCCAGGAGCTCCTGGTGCTCAGGATCCCTCTCCCAGGGCTGGATCTCACAGCTGAGGAGCTCCAGCTCACGATTCAGCCTCTGGCCCTGCAGAGCTTCCAGATGTGCTCAATTTCCTAAAGCAGAGGGAGCACACCCCTCCGGGGCTGTGAATGGGAGTGAGCTGGGCCGGGCTGCCTTCATCCCGACTCTCAGGGTGGGCGGGAGCCAGGGCTTGCTGCTGCCTTCTAGGAAATCAGCCTGCAGCCTCCCGGACAGAGATTTGGTTTTATTTCATTAGCAAAGCCCCGAAAAGCCGATTGCTCCTCGCGTCCTCCTGCTCTCCACGCTTCATTCGGCGGCGCGAAGGGGCCGTGGGACAGGGAGGTGGGGGAATCCCATCCCATCCCTCTGTTCTCCCTCCCCTTCCTTATCCCTCCTGGCCGCTGGGAATCGCAGTCTTTGATCGCGCCGAGGAGCGGATGAGGCGCCAGGGCAGCTCCTGCCCCCAGCCCGGGATGTAGCCGGAGCCGCCGCCGTCTCCGAGAGGTCTGTGCCTCCTTCCCCCCGGGGCTGGCTGTGCAGGGATGCCGAGAGGGGCTTTGCTCTTTTGGGCATGTGTGCGTGTGCCGAGGAGGGGATTTCTGCAAGGTTTTGCTCTCTGGGAGGCTTGGAGCTGGTGCAGTGCTTGGGGTCGGGCAGGGGGGACAGGTCCCATCCTTTAGGGTGAGGTGGCTTCAAGGCACATTCCCTGACATCAGGCTAAACACTGCCAGGACTCGGTAACTCTTCAGAATTGTGGCTGTGAGAAATGCACTTTGTTTGTTGGTTTGATTTTTTTTTCTTCTTCTTTTTTTTAATCCTTTCCTCCCACCCTTCCTTTTCTGGTATTTTTTTTCCCCTTCTTTTGTGGTTGATAGTACCAAACTGCAGGATCCTGCTGCCAGAGAGTTCTTGTAAGGGTTTGTCACCTGTGTGGGTTTTTCCCTCCTGGAGGTGTGGGTGGGTTCAGCCTGGGTTGGGGGAGCTGCAAAAGCTCAGCCTAGAAGTGGAACTTGTTCCTGATTTTTTTTTTTTTAACCCACCCTTCCTTTTCTGGTATTTTTTTCCCCTTCTTTTGTGGTTGATAGTACCAAACTGCAGGATCCTGCTGCCAGAGAGTTCTTGTAAGGGTTTGTCACCTGTGTGGGTTTTTCCCTCCTGGAGATGTGGGTGGGTTCAGCCTGGATTGGGGGAGCTGCAAAAGCTCAGCCTAGAAGTGGAACTTGTTCCTGATTTTTTTTTTTTTAATCTGGTGCTGCTTCCACTTTTGTTCAGTAGTGGAACTGAGATAGAGAAACTTTCCAAGAGAAAGTAGAAGGGGGTTGATGAATTTGAATGTTTTTTAGTCTGTTTAGGTCCTTTAACCAGCAAAGCACTTGGGGAATGTGGGGCAGATTTATTCCCTGCAGTTTTCTGCCTGGGGCAGTCCCTGTCTCTTCTGCAGGGCTGTCCCTGGCACTGCTCATGAGTGGGACACGAGGTGACATTGCTTCTGCCAGCACTTCTGTGCAGAGACAGTGATGACCTCTGACATGAGGAAATGTCCCCAGACTGTGACTGTGGAGGATGGAAATAATTCACAGTGCCTGCAAATCCTCACCTTTAGTCCTGCTGATTTAAATATATGGCTGGCATTTTTTTCTTTGACTAAAGCAATTACTTCTGAAATTTCCTGTACAAAAAAAGGCTTCTCTGACTGCCTTAACCTCCAAATCTCCTCTGAGCACACAACTGGAGCAATGGAAAGTGGTGTGTCCCCCACACAGGCTCTGGAAATACTCACCACTTGCTCCATGTGCTGCTGTCTCCACATTCCTTCCCTGGGGGTGAGTGACAGGAGAGAGGCACCAGCGTGCTGTGGGCTCCCTGCCTGCCAGCAGGCTGCTGTCCCTGTGCTCCCCTCAGCCCAGGCTCCACGCTCAGCCTGGCTGGTGCCACCACTGATGGCAGAACTGGATGGGGAGGGACCACGGGGTCCTGGAGCTGGGGCTTGGGATGTGGCAGGTGAGTTGAGGAGAGGAAACTCCTCCAGATATGTGACTTCCACCACTTCAGACAGGTGCATTTCTTATTCCTGATTTGCAGGTAGGAAAATGAATGTTGGAGAGGAGGCAGAATGGTGATGGGTTTGCCTCTGAGGTGACAGAAGAGGTGAAGTCCCTGTTTCTTGCTTTAGTCATGGAAAAGATCCCACCCTGGGGTCTAACCGTGCCCAGTCTGGGTTAAAACCAGGATTACTGTGAGGGTGGGCAGGCCCTGGCACAGGGTGCCCAGAGAAGCTGCGGCTGCCCCATCCTGGGAAGTGTCCAAAGCCAGATTGGATGGGGCTGGAGCAACCTGGGACAGTGGAAGGTGTCCCTGCCATGGCAGGGGTGCAATAGATGAGCTTTAAGGTCCCTTCCAGCCCAAACCAGTCTGTGATTCTTTGATGATATTGAACTGACACAACAGGGTGGAAGCTCCTGCCTGAATCAGAGCCTGCAGTAAGCTGGATCAGTGCAGGCTGGGGGAGTTTATTATTCTGGATTTTGGGTCCCATATCACCCTGGTTAACATGAAAAGGTTCCACACAATCCAGTGCTTTTGCCAGAGTTTGGCATCCTGGTTGTCAGCAGTTGCACAGAAGTTTCAAGGAAATTAAGAGCGGTTTGGTGGCATTGCAAAATGGCAAAAATTAAATTTTAGTTCAAAGAATTTGGAAAATGCTGACTTTTTGCTGCTGTTTGGCACACATACCTCTGCAGCCAGGGCAGGCTCTGCTTTCTTGGAGGTGACAGTCAGGGTCCTGAAACCCACCTATCAAATGTTTGCTGTTTTTTATAAACAATGACCTCATTTTATGAGCTGGAAAAATAAAGCAAGTGTTTCCCATGGCTAAAGGCTTCGGTTACACTGCAGTTGTTCCATTCATCTTCAATAAATAAAAAAAAAATCACAGACAGAGAAGGGTGGTTAACAACTCCCTGTTACAACTTGCACGTTTTTCCATCCATTCTTCCAGCAATTTAGATCTGATTTAAACAGATCATGCCTGGGTCACTCACTCACTCATGTGCATATTTATTTTTCCTTGAAATTGCTACAAAGCTGCTGTGTTTGAGGGGAATCAGGCATTTGCCAGGAGCCTCTGCATACCTGTCCATCAAGGTGAAGAGAAGTGAAATGTCCCTGCAGGAGCGAGTGCAGGGCTGGTTCTGCCAGAAGCAGTGAGGCTGAAATGTGGAGCACAGAGATGACAAAGGGCCAACAACCTGTGCTTAAAACTTGGTTTGCTGAGAGCCAGATGGGAGGTGGCACTGCTTCCATCAGGGTGGTTTTCTGCTGACCCAAAATTCCCGACCCAAACTGAACAGCACAGAAATCCAGGCTGGCAAAGCCAAGTGTGGGAGCTCGAGGTCCATGGGCTGGGGCTGGCAGTCAGCTTTGGCCATGCTGCTGAGGTTATTTCTGAATCAAACTGATCCTCAGCCATGGGTAAGTCTGTCCTGTCTGCTTTCAGTCTGTTCAGGTCAACAAATTAGAGCAAAACTATCCTAACAAGTCCTGGATATAACTTCTTGGGAATGAAATAAGAAATAAACCCCTTCTTTGTAAGCTGTTCACATACAAACTCCACTGGATCTGTGGATCCCTCCTGCCGCAAAATCGCTTTATCACAGCAACTGATGTCATTAAATTTGTGGTTTGAGGAGCCTGGCTGCTCCTTTCTGTGCTTCTTCCTTTGTGATTGGTGTGTGCATCCCAGGGACATGAGAAACATGCTCTCTGTATACCTGGAATGACTGTGGTCATGATAACCAGAATTAATTACTTCTGTACAGTTTAAACCAGAAGTTATTCTGGAATCTCTCATGTGCCAGTGTTGATTTCCATGATCAGAGCAGAGCCCATCACGGGGAGTTCCACTGCTGAGATTGTCCTGCCCAGAGAGCAGTGCCCAGCCCCAGGCACAAGCAGGAGGAGAGGAGTGGTCCCCACCACTTTTATAAACACAGTTTAGTCCAAGGCACTGAACAGTTATATTGGAGGGATCAAAAAGATAAAATAATGTGTAGGGATTGCAGGAAAATCTGTGTGTTCTTCTCTACCCACCCTCTCAGTGCCATCAGTGATGCCCAGAGCTTGTGGTGCCTTAAAAGAGGATGGACAAAACCTGGATTTTGATGTGGTGAAATACAGCTTTTACTTCTGTAAAAGTTCTGCCATTTGTCCTTTTGTAGGTCCTGCTCACAATGCTGATTCATACTTGGTTCTTTCTTGCCTGCCTGCCTGTGGTGAGCCATGTCTGGGGACGAGTGGGCCAAGGTAAGGAGCCTGCCTGCCCTTGTGGGGTGTTCCCGAAGGTTTGTCTGTCCCTGGGATAGCCCAGCTCTTCCTGCTGGCTGTGACACCACTGCCAGGGGCATTCCCAAAGCCAGGCAGCATTCCAGGGGCTGCTGTGCTCTGGGGGCTGCTGGTGAGGCTCCAAACAGCCTTTCCCAAGCATGAAGAGCAAAGAGGGGTCAGGGGGCCCATCTGGGGAGAGCCCCTGCATCCCTCCCCACCCTGCCTGGCCTGTCCTCATCCCTGGCAGCAGTTCAGCCACTCCCTTGCTTCAGGGATGCATTTCAGCCTGTGCAAGCAACGAGGGGCTTGTGTGATCTGTGGGAGCCTGAGAAACAGGAGGAAAAAGGCTGTTGCTTCTTTAGACACCGCACCTTCCTGCTTTGGGTGTTTGTGGTGAGATGTGGTGCAACATCTAGGTGAGAAAGCACGAGGTGATTCCTCTTGTATCATCCTGCTCCCCAAAGTGACCAGAAAATGCCCACAGCACCTCAGCACAGCCTTTCTGATGTGGAAGAGCCACCTTTAGGTTATGTCTGAAGAGCACAAAGGTTTCCAGAGAGGTGGTGGCACTGCAGGGACAGATGTGTCTCCCTGCTGGGTATCTTCCAGACTTCTGCAGTTAAGCCTGGGCTTAACTCCCTGTGAGCTGGAGAGCAAGGTTACAGCATCAAACAGTGCACATCTAACACAGGGCAAGGAAACAGTGGAGCTTTCATGGCCCTGGGATCATTTGCATCCAGCACATAATGGTGCTTTAGAGGATGATGTCCTTTCTGGTCTGTCTGGGGACATTCTTGTCTTTTTAGCTTCTGGGCTCCTAGAGTGATGCCCAAGGAGCTGGACCACACTTGGCCAAAAGAAGACAGCTCCATGTTTAATCTAACTATGAATCCCCCTCATTGTTCCATGATCTTTTACCATTTCTCTTAGGCATGATTTTAGGATTTGCTTTTTGCCCTTCACCCCTCTTTCCCCTGTTTTCTTTCTTCCTCTTCAGATTTGCCTGGGGTGAGATGTGAATCTGAGCTTTGTTTCCCCAAAATAGTTATCTGCTTGTTGGGCAGCCTGCAGGAAGTCTCTGCAAGGAAAGGTTAAGGCACAAAGGTTGAGCTGAGACAAGCAGGAACCTCACTGCCAGCTCTCACTGCTTTCCTGGGTGGTGACATCATGGCAGGGATGTCAGGAGGTGTCAGGGCATCGTGCAAGACCAGATTAGGGAGCTGAGGAGCCCTGGGTAACAATTTGGCAGCCCTGAGCAGAAACTCCGGGTCACTCTAAGATTTATTTTTTTGTGAATAATTGTAAAGGGAAAAAGATTGGTAACAGCTGCAAATGAGGGGAGCACTTGGGTGCAGATGTTTATGGTGTGCTCACTCACTGCAAATCAGGGCATCCTGCTGGAAAGGCAGCTCTGGGCACAGTGTCAGAAGGAGGGGAGAGAAATCTGCTGAGTTGCCATCCTGCATCCAGCCGAGTGAAAAAGTTTTATATGGTGACATTTGTGTGACAGGAATCATGGATTCTAGGAGTGACACATGGGCTCAGACATCTAGCTGGGGTTAACAGATAGCTGTGAAATCTGGAGATGATAAAGGAATGTGCTCTTTCTTCTCTTTACCTCCTTGTCTGATACTATTTTTTCCCTCAGGATTTGTCATTTAGTTTGCAGCTCCCTGCAGCAAACTGATACAAGCTGGTGCCCATGAGTTATGGTCCTGCCAGGAGCTGTTATTTACACTTTATCAGGTTTTCTTCTATGTTTTTTTTTTTTTTTTTTTTCCTTCTTTCTAAACCCAGCTGGTCCTTGGAGCTGCCTCTGAAATGATCATTCTGCAGAAGTGTGGCATCCACCACCTGGGGAATTTCTGCATTTCTCAGCAGCCCAAGCCTATTGAAGAGCTGGCCTGAGCCCACTTATCTGTTTGCTGCCCTCCCATTCCACGTGTTTGCACTGAACACACTTGCTGTAAAAAAACATTGAGCCTGAAAGCTCTGGGAGAGCCCTTCAAGACAGGAAGAGTTCAGAGAAAGCCCCCACCTGTGGGGAGCTGCTTTACCTTTCTGCAGGGCTGTAAACGAGCACCTGAGAAACTTCTCCTTGCACGGGAGGCTCCAGGCCTGCAGAGGTGCAAGGGGACTGCAGGAGCTGCCCCGCAGCCCCAGGGGATGCTGAGGACTTGCCTGGGGTGGGGAAGGTTCCCTTTGTGCTAGAACTATGCCATGTCCTCAGGGGAATCAGCACACGGGGATTTTGTGGCAGGAATTCCAAAGGGCTGGGAACACAAACCCTGTGAGGAATCCTGGGGAGCTGGGGGTGTTTAGCCTGGAGAAAAGGAGACTCAGAGGTGACTTTATCACTCTCTACAACTTCCTGAAGGGTAGCTGTGCTCAGGTGGGGTCGGTCTCTTTCTCCAGGCAGCACTGACAGAACAAGAGGTCACAGTCTCAAGCTGCACCAAGGGAAATATAAGTTGGATATTAGGAAAAAGGTTTTTCACAGAAAGTGATAAAGTTCTGGAATGGCTGCCCAGGGAGGGGGGGGAGTCACCATCCCTGGGTGTGTTTAACAAAGCCTGGATGTGGCACTGGGTGCCAGGGTTTAGTTGGGGTGTTGGGGCTGGGTTGGACTCGATGGTCTTGAAGGTCTCTTCCAACCCAGTGGCTTTGTGAATTCTGTGATTCTATGAATTGCACCCATAACAGCATGGACACATCTCCTCCTCCCCAGGGTCAGGCCGGCTGAAACTCACAGTCCTTTCAGAAGACAGGCTCCAGATGAAGTGGAAAGAGACTGAGGGGAACATCAGTGGCTACAAAGTTCGGGTAAAGCCCATGGCAGGTACGAGTCCCAGCAGAGATCCCTGTGTGAGAGGGGGACTGAGCTCCACCTTTTGTCTGGAGCACAGCAGGACCTAAAAATGAGCATTATTGAGACCTGAAGGGAATAGAGACAAGGCAGAGGGAGTCACCCACAGCCTGCTCTGTTTCCAAGGGTTGGTTTCACTGGGCTGTACGTGCAGCAGTGACAAGGAGCCTCTCTGGCCACTGTGGGAGCAGTCTGTAGTGCCACCCAATGCAGGCACTGCCCCTTTTTCACTCCTTCACAGGAAAGAGAGGCAATTCAGCCCTCTTCATCCCAGGGGAAAGGTTTAGCCAGAAACGCTGTTCTTTGGGACTCTGTAGACAAAAATGAAACAGGTTCCTTGCCTGGCTCTTCTGTGGAGCTCCCAGCTCTCCCAGCACTGCAGGGACAAGGAATGGGAAGTTTTTGACCCTATTTGCATGGGTGGGCTCATCTCTCTAGCTCCTTACCCCTACTCCCTGATTTCAGGTGCTGAACCTGGCGGTGTTGGAAGGACACGATGTCCCTCAGCTGGAGGAGGGGCTGAGCCATCCTCAGTTGTGGCTGGCATTTCATTCCCGGTCGCTTTCCCAGTGAGCCGGAAAAGGGAGCTGCGGAGCAGGCGGCAGCTCCTGTGATCATCCACCCGTTTTTAGCTCAGCCCCACCTGTTTCCCAGCCTGGAGCAGCAGGTTTCTCATTCCTTGCCTGCCCTGCTCCTCCCCAGAGCCTCAGCTCAGCAGAGATCGATGAGCATCCCGGGAATGCAGGGAATCCCCACCGGCGCTCCCAGCACATGCCTGAGGCTTTCCCTCTCAGGCTGGGGAGTTTCCAGCCCCAGGCAGGAGCACAAGGATGGCTGGGTCAGAAACACATCCATCTCCATCATTTAAAGCTTGCAGAGCTTTCCTACAGAGGGGTTTAGGGAGCTGTTGTGCTCTCTGTTCTGGCAGCATCACTGCCTTGCTCCCTCTGCTCACTGCCCTGCCAGCACAGAAACCCCCAGCTCCTGGCTGCTCAAGGCATCCCAGCCCCAGGACAGGGTGCAACAGCTTGGGACATGGCTGTGGGGGGCTCTGGAAACAATGCCAGCCCCAGAAATGAGCTGTGCCCTTCAGGCAGCTGCTGCCCTTGCAGACAGATGGGGCAGAGGCAGCACAGCTGGGGTAAGATGAGTCCAAGTGCCAGTGGTGACCTCCAGAGACTCTGAGTCACTTGCTCATTTTGTCACCATGACCTCAATCAGCTGGGTGTTTTCATAAGCAGTTGCCAGTCTTTACACTCTGAACACCAGCTTTTCACTCAACAACTCCTTGGGAAGCTGGTGAGAGTTGCACTAATCCTGGGTGGGAAGTAATTCTCTAATTTGGGCACGTACCAGGGATTTAAAAAACCCACCTCAATCTTCCCAACTCTACATTGAAGAAAAAGAGTAAAAATTAGAGCTCCTCAAAATTTAAAACATGAATAGGAGCTGACTGCAGTCCCTAGGCAGACATTCCCTGCATTTCAGTGCTGCTTTTGCTACTGTCAGCTTGAATCTAAGCTCTGACAGGCTCTGAACTGTGGCTTCATCCCACCTCAGGGGACTCGGAGCAAGAAGTCATGCTGAAAACCAAGACTCCCAAAGCCACAGTGGGAGGGCTGAGCCCCACCAAGGAATACACCCTGCAGGTCTACGTGCTCAATGGCTCCCAGGAAGCCCTGTTTGCCAAGAGGAAATTTGTGAGTAAGTGGAGAGGGCTAAATTTTACCACTCAGAGCTCCTGAGGCTCTTGGGGTTGTGGCTGCTCTGGCCCATCCCCTGCAGATTGTTTGGCAATCCCAGAGCCTGGTACTATTTTGGTTGGAAGGTTAGAAAGGGAGATGGGGAAAACCCAGGGGATGAGGGAGGGAACTGTGGCTCACAGGCCTGTCTAGATGGGCAATTTCTCTATTTTTGGTCTTCCTACAGTAGAGGAGCTCAGAAATGCATCCCTGACTAGAAACAACCGAAGGAACGCAGGAGCTGCGTCAGGAAAGAATCTCACCTCCTCAGCAGCTGAGCACAGTGGGGTGGCTGAGGCCACCCCACCACCCCTGAACACTGCCCTGTCACACCCAGGTGGGTGCTCTCACCATCCTGGAGTCACAGGGGTTGATTTTGAGCCATGGCCTGTGCCACGCTACCACAGCTGGAGCATTCAGCTGTCCCCAAAACCATTCCCATTTCCTCACCACAACCTCCCTTCATCAGAGATATTCTTACAGTGAGCCTTGCTAGCCTGATCTCATCCTTTGCATACGATTCTTAGCTACAGAAACACAGTAAACCACATAAGAATATTTGCTCCTCATTCCAGCCAAGTTGAAAATACACGTCCAGGTACCCAAATTCAGCAGATGCAAACTGATCCTTTAACTGAATGTGGTTCCTTTGAGAACAAGCTGCTCCCTGAGCACTAGGGCTGATGGTGCTTTTTTCCCTAAGCTCTGTGTCCCAGGACTGGCTGCAGGGGCTCTACAAGAAGGATTTCCTCAACCTCCCTGGCTGAGGACTGTATGTAACTACAGAGTCTCGTGTTTCCATGGGCTCAGAAGGGAATTCCACCTGTTGATGGAAGAAAGATCCATCAGGGCCATTATCCAAAAAGTCTTGCAGTAGCTCAGGGTGTTTGCAAGTCACAGATTGCTGAGCCCTGGAGAGCAACTGGGTATGAGGTGCCATGGGATGTTTTCCCTGATTTATATTTTATAAACATTCATTGTTTTTCATCATCAAAGATAATGGGAAGGACACACTTGTTGATGTGACCCATTTTTAACATTAGCTCCTGAGCACACACACATTCCTACCTCTCAGACAGGTATGAATGAAGGTGGTGACAGTCTATTCCATAAAATTGTAGGAATTTTACCCTTTCTGAGCCCCCTACATCTGTGCCAAATGTGGCTTAGCTCAGCTGAGGAGTGGGATTGCATGGAGATAACACAGTTAGGGACGAGGGGATTTTTCTCTTTGGAGCACAGCAAAGGACAGAGCTGAAAAGAAAAGGCAGAAGGGGATTCAGCCAAAGAGCTCAGGAGAAACGACAAGAAACCAGCCCAGTGTGGAGGCCAGCGTGACAGAAACAGCATCAACAACCCCAAAATCATCCCAGCACACTCCTGCAAACGCAGAGCACGAGTCTCCAGGAAAAGAAAAACCCTCAAAGGATTCATTGAGACGAGGTGAGAGGGGGTTCAGACATGTCTTGCTCCTTCTCCTCTGCTGCTTTCCTGAAGCTCATTGAATTCAAGCTTTCCAGCCCACCCTCTGCCCCCCCAGAGTACAGTGCTGCTGGTTGTGTTTCCAATCCCTAGCTCATGCTTTGGGAGTTGTCAGAGCTCACTGGAGAAATTTGGAGTCCTGTAGAACAACATGAATTCTCAGGAAAGCTGGAATTAGGCCAAAAATTCCTTCCAGATGATTTAATTTATTGATTTTAATTGATTTGGCACCATTCCCTCTTCACGTTGTCATCTCCCCCTGCTTCTGGCAGATTCATGTAAGCATTTGTGCTCTTCAGCAGAGCACCCCCAGCCATGGACCTTTCCAAGGTGTTTCCTTTCCAAGCACCAGGGGTGTTTGTTACCCAGCCTGTTCTTTGTGTTTCACAGATATCTGATCCACGAGGATCCTTCAGATTCAGTTGAGATTGTGGTGGCTCCCAGCTCTGCTGTAATGGTGGGAATGGGATGGGCCAGAGCATCCCCTCTGGCCCAGCAGAAATCCATGTCTGTGAGAGGAGACACACCTCCTTGGAGCCTGATAAATCTTAGTGGGATCATCTGTTTCCCCTCCGCCAAAGATGGAAAATTCCCCATCTGAGAAATACTCAAGGAAGATGCATCCAATTAGCAAAATGCCTTATCTTATCCTCTGCTGAGCTGAAGGCTGGGGTGGGGAGGAAGGCTGAGCTGGAGCTTCCATGGTGCTAGCAGGTTTTTACTGAGAGATTGGATTTAATATAAAGCCATGAAATAATTGTAGCCCACAGGGGATCTCGTGATGGAATGGAATTAAGCAATCACCTGCAATTCTTGGAGACTTAAGCTAGATAAAAGGAAGCACTGGGCTGGGGCAGAGATGGAATGGAGCTGACAGCTTGTAGAGAGCAGTGCTGGGGTTAGCACATGCTTCCTGACAGCTTTAACCCCTTCTTTGCAGAGGTGCAGCTGCACACCACTCCATTTCGAGGTGCTGAGATGGGTTATCCTTGGCTCCATGGATTTCACAGGACGCTGACATGTGCCAGACTGGCAGATGGTCCATTCCACCATCTAGACAAGGCCTTGCACAGCAGATTTGATTTTTATCTTAAAGATGAAGCAGGTTTTCCTCCTCACAATTGCTTCTCTCATACCAAACCTTTCCCCTGCAGGCTCCCAGTTTCAGTGTGACACACCTGCCATGACTGACATTGTCCTGCTTGTGGATGGCTCCTGGAGCATTGGGCGCAACAATTTCAAGCTCATTAAAGAGTTCCTGAGCAATTTGATTTCCCCATTCAGTATTGCAGAAGACAAGATCAGAGTAGGTAGGACATGCTCCTGTTTCCTGACCTTGGGATGTTGATGTTTGAAGGGGTCTTGGTCTCTTGTCCCCGTGGTTATGTGCTCCTTTTGGTAGCTGTTATTTCTTTAGGAGGGGGTCCTTGAGCTGCTCTTGGAAGCTTTTCCCATCTGGCAGCAAGCTCTGGCCTCTAGTGGCTGTGAAAAATATCTGCAGAGTGAACAGCAGCGCTGTCTTTGGGCAGCCCTAGGTCGGGTGGTGATGCTGAGATACTTTTGGGATTTCCTGCCATCTCTGACGAGGTGCTCAGCCACCAATGCACTGAGTGCAGCCCCACTGGGGCTGCTGTGAGTTCAGCAGGGAATGGGGCTGCTCCCAGCTCTGAGGGATGCTGACAGCCAGGCTGTACATGAAATAGGATGGTGTAAATCCTTCTCAGCCCTTGCAGCTGATTGTTTGCCCTGGATTCACCTTGACACCTTATCAAATACCTGTGATCATCATGACAGGAGTGTGTACCCCTCTACCATGTGGGATCTGAGGCATCGCTTTGCTGCCATGGCAGGACCAGAGAACCACAGAATTGTGGAATATTCTGATTTGGGAGGGACCCATGAGTCCAAGTCCTGGCCCTGCATAGAACACCCCAAAGATCCCACCCTGTGCCTGAGAGCATTATCCAAACATTCCTTGAGCTCTGTGAGGCCTGGAACTGTGACCACTGCCCTGGGAACCTGTTCAGTGCCCCACCACCTCCTGGGGGAAGAACCTTTTCCCAATACCCAGCCTAAACCTCCCCTGACTCAGCTTCATGCTGTTTTCTCAGAACCATGCAGAAAGTGGAGTTAGAAGCCCCATCTGCTCACCCCCAGTCCCTGTCATTATTGGTGTCATCTTCCCTCCCAGTCCTGACACCGGTTCCCAGAGTGTGCCTCCTGCAGCTCACCTGGGCTGGCACGATGCCCATGGCTCCTGTCTTCCCCAGGGCTGTCCCAGTACAGCAGTGACCCCCGCACAGAGTGGGATCTCAGTGCTTACTCCACCAGGGAACAGCTGCTGGAGGCCGTGAGGAATCTGCGGTACAAGGGCGGCAACACCTTTACAGGTAACTCCACCTGGCAGGGCTCTAAGCAGTGGGGGAAGCTGTTCCCATGAATAATGAACTCTGTGGGGACTGTGGCCCCACTACTGGGGAGCAGAGAAAACAGTAAAGGCATGGGGTTTTTTTTTTGGAAGTCTGTAGCACAACCTGCATCTCTGCCCCTCCCCAGGTCTAGCACTGACCCACGTCCTGGAGCAGAATCTGAAACCAGATGCTGGTGCCCGGCTGGAGGCTGAGAAGTTGGTAATCCTCCTGACTGATGGGAAATCCCAGGATGATGCCAACCTGGCTGCTCAGACCTTGAAAAACCTGGGCATAGAGATATTTGCCATTGGTAAGATCACAGCCATTGATAAGCTGTAGGACAAAGCCAACCTATTTTTGGTCATCTTCAAATTGAAGGTTGTGTTCCCTCAACTTTGACAGAAGCATCCTGAGGCTGTAGAACTGAGGTAGTGGGTGAGACTTCATTGCACTGTGGCTCAGATGAAAATTAACTCATTTATTCAGCCCAAGCAGTATCTTCAAAGTGTATATTTTTTTTGGAGAAAACATTCACATGAGAGATTTCACACCTCCCATCTAAAGACCTTTGGGAGCCTCAGGGACCAGTGCCATGAAAACAATATTCTCAGCTGTGGAATTGGGCAAAAGAATGTTGTATTGGGGATGGCAGAAAACCTCCTGTATAATTACTGCCTCTCACAACTTCCCATTTTTCTGAAAAACAACATTATCTGCTTTTCACTGTCTGCCAGCAACACCGAGACACGGAATGGCCTTGAGCAGCTCTGGCCCTGAAGAGCACACGTGGTCTGCTGGAGACTGATACATGAGCAATAAAGTTACATAAAAACTCCCCTAAAATTGCAATCTCCAAAAGTTTAAATGCTAATTTATGTTAGGGACATGCAAGTGAGGTTTTATTGCATGGGGTTGTGCAGGTAAGTGGCATTTATGGAGGAAGAAAAGCTGCTGAGCCTCCTTGGACAGTATTAGGGAACCTTGAACTAAGCTTTGGGAAGCAAAATGAATTTTACTGTGGAGCTTGGTCAGCAGAGAGTTAATGAGGAGGGGGAGCTGAAGGATGGGGATGCTGTGTGATGGAGAAGTTCTGTTATATAAAAGGGCTGCTTTTTGCTCATCCCTGACTGTTGAAATGCAATGTGATGAACAACAGGCTCTCTGTGGGGAGCGCTGGCACCTCATAAATATAAAATGGTTATTTGTTCATTCAGCCTCTCATCTGTTTATGCCAACTGCATCTCGGGTTGAAAAACATCTACCTTTCTGCTAGCCAAGCCTGCAAGTGGTGAGGAGGCAGGAAAACAGCAGGAAGATTCACCAGGCTGCCTCCAGGCCACTAAAACCCTTCTGAGCAGAAAGCTGGGCTGAGGTGGTCGGTACAGGAAAGTTGCTGCAGGAAAAGCCACCACGCTGCCAGTGGGGTGGCTGGGAGGCCGTGCTTGGAGAGCAGGGTGGTGGGGAGCCCTGTGTGGGGCGTTTCTCAGGCTGGTTCTCTTGTGGCAGGGGTGAAGAACGCGGACGAGGCGGAGCTGCGGCAGGTGGCCTCGGAGCCGCTGGAGCTCACCGTCTACAACGTGCTGGACTTCCCCCTGCTCAGCTCCCTGGTGGGCAAGCTCACACGGGTCCTGTGCACCAGGATCAAGGAGAGGAGCCACAGGGAAACCGCAGGTGAAGTGGGACCTCCCTTCCTGCCTCTCTTGGAGGAGAAAATCACCTAAGGACAGCAATTACCATTGTAGGGAAATTCCTTCTCTCTTCCTTTAGCATATGGTGTGATAAATGTGTTGTATCCATCTCCTTTTCTGAGTTTCTTCCAACCAAAAAGAGGCAGAAAAAGCAGAAGAACTACCATGAAAATATACTAGGGAAGGAGTATGGGGTAAATGTGGAGGTAGGATGAGGAGATGTTAAAAACACCTATACACTTTTTTTCACCACTAAACTTTGAATGTTGGATCTCCAAGGCATTTTCAAGTTCAGATCAAGCAGCCATTTCTTTTGTCTGCTGGAGAACAGTTTGCATGATGAAGAGCATGAAGAACCCCTCCAGATGTTAGCTTAGATCCTCAGGAGAAATATTGTGTACATATTTCTATCCCTTTTTGCTCTAAGATTGACATAAGCAGAATGGGAACATCTAAATTTCAAACATAACTTTATTTTAATGCTCTGGACATTCGTGTAAATAAATTCATTTATTCTTATTGATTTGTATTTGACATAAATAGACATTTGACAAAGGTGAAGGTTAGGCTGAAGAAAAATGAGCTTCTTCAAAAAGAAACCAAAGTAATTTTTGCTTCATAATTTTGGCAATTTTTTGTGATTGAGGAATGCAGACTTGTATTGAAGAATTATTTGCAGCACTCAGAAAAATACACAGCCTGCTCTTTATGGAGTATTTATGTTCTCTGTACACCCAGTTTTAAAATATTTATTTCAGAGTAGTCTGGAACAGTTTCTCTACTCTATAGGGAAGGAGCCTGCAACTTGATTTGAAAAATGTCACTCATATTTATGAGCTGGAAAGTATGTTTGGCATGAGAAGTGTGAATGTAAGAAAATAACTCTGTTTTTAATTCCTAGGCAGCGCTGTGAAAGACACCCCTGTGAACACAGGTCCCCAGCTCAGCCCAACTGACCTGAAAATATCTGCTGTGACCTCCAAGAGCATGCGCTTGGCCTGGAGCCCTCCTCTGAGACCACCAAAGAAATACAGGGTTGTGTATTATCCGTCCAAGGGTGGGACTCCCAAAGAGGTGAGAGACCTTTCCCTGGACACCTGAGACTGCCACAGCTTCCAGATGGTGGCTGGGAATTTAAGTAGGCTTAGGTGGACAAAAAGAGGGTGGGACTGGGACATCAGTTAAGCCAGAGAAGAATTTAAATGTACAATGAATGTAAATGTGATGAGGTAATAGGGTGACAAGGTTGATTTTTCTCTTAGTCAGTGTTATCCCCTCCCTAAACCATGTGTTTTGACTCAAAGAGGACACTCGGATACAGAGAGCTGTCCAAGAATACTCATCTGTGATGGATGTGATTTAAAAAAGCAAATCCAAGTCGTGGATGAATTTCCATTGATTTCATTGAGAGCATGACTAGAGTTTTGTGCTCAGTGTTTGCACAAATCCCAGGCTTAGAGGACAGCAATCCTTTCTGCCTCTCACCTCTCTGTTTTTGAGAGATTTTAGCTAGCACAAAGCACCGAGGGCAACTGGACTTCATGATTCTGGGCACAGATCTGACATGGAGGAGCCAGGGATGGCCACTTCAGTTGTTCCACTGCCTGAAGAGCAGCAGCACCTCCCTGCCCTGACAGCGCTGCCCTGTGCTTGCAGGTGGTTTTGGAGGGAGCAGTGTCCTCCCTGCAGCTGTCCAACCTGACCTCGCACACGGAGTACCTGGTGTCGGTGATCGCCGTGTACGACAGCGCCGCGGGGGACGCGCTCAGAGGCGTCACCTCCACACGTAGGTCCTGAGTAGAGACAGCTCTGCTGGTGGCTGGTCTGGCCATCTCAGACCAGAGCCTGCCTTGTGTATTTCCCAGCTCCAGTTCAGCCTGCCTACAGCCCTCTTTATCTGCAGACACTCAGAACTCAACCAGACACGACCCTTGATCAGACTGTTCTTTGAGCAGCTGGTTGGGCCAGAGACCTCCAGGGGTCCTTTCCACCTACGTCATTCTGCAAAGCAGAATGTGGCAGTAACACACCCTGCTAGAAACATATTGCAACTCTTTGCTGCTTTTTTTATATTTTAAATCCATGGTCTCCAAGTGAATGAAACTTTCTGTAGCATAGAGACTGTGTTAGACATGGGGTTAGTGCCCACCAGCTTGCAGTAGCTGTTGTAAATCCCCTGGGTTTTGAGTTGTTTCAGACCTCATACACTGAAGGTACCTTTGTGCCTTATTTTTCTCCTTAGTGCCTTTGTCTTCCCCTCGCTCCCTGCGCGTCTCTGAGCTGAGCCACAACAGTCTGAGGCTGAGCTGGGAAGCAGCCCAGGGAGCCACACACTACCTGGTGCTCTGCTCTGCAGCCCCCGATGGAGCAGAGGACTACACAACAGAGGTAGAGTTTGTGATAATAGTGATAACATTATTTTTTCTCTGTCTGAGTTTAGTGCTAGCTCTAAGCTTTGGCAGTTGGTATCATGTGGTCAAAGAGTTTTTTCTCTCTCTGGGCTGAGTTTAGTGCTAGCTCTAAGCTTTGGCAGTTGGTATCATGTGGTCAAAGAAAAGAAAATGCATAATTATTGCCAGAAACAGCTTTCATAGAAGATTCTTTTTTTAATGGTTTGTCTCAAAATGATTTCTATCTGCAAGGGTTTCATGTGGGAAATTAAGTCAAGGGAGAGACCTGGCTGCTTCCTGAGGCATTGAACTCACATCCTTGCAGCCCCAAGTGTAATCACTGCATCCTCAAGGCTGTACATAAACATCTTGACTGTGTGTATCTTTAAATGTTAATTGAAAATGTGTTAGGGCGGATTTTGCTGACATCTGAAAACAGACCTACAACACTGTAGATGAGTAAAACAATGCTTGATGAATGGAAAATCCTTAGAAACATCTAAGAACCCTTTGTTGTGCATGTTAGTGCCTTATCTGGAGTACCTGTAGGCTGAGGATATGAATTTTAAAAAAACAAACAGAGTGGGGAGGAACATTTATTGCCTCTTTGACTAAGATTCCCCCTTTGAATGCACAGCATTAGGGACAATAGCAGGATGGTTTTCAAACCAGAAACAGCTAATATTCTAATTTCAGGGCATAACAATGGGATTTTTATAAGATCCAGAATACTTGAAGCAACACCAACATTCAAATTTTCACTTCAGCATGCTAAAACTTTTCCACAGTTACCTGACCTACTCCCTGCAAGAGTACAATGCTCCAGACCTATGGGATGTCTGCAAAACCAGCATTAAAATGTTCCCATCTTCTTATAAACCGTGCTCCAAGGGATGCAGCCTCCCAAATGTCCCCGTGGTGGCTTTCTGCGCTCGCAGGCAGCAGGACCGGGGCTGTGCCCGTGCTGTGCTGGCAGCAGATGGCAGCAGCCCGGCAGCGCTCCTGCCAGAGCTTCCCTTGGGTCTGAGAAAAGCGGGATCGCAGCTCTGAATGCCCCCAGAGCCAACCAGAGCAGCGTTTTGTGTGAGACTCAGGGCTCTGCAGAGCAGGGTTCGGAGGAGGTGCTGTGTGTCCCAGGGGCTGGGTGTCAGAGGGGCAGAGCGCTGCAGAGCACCTGCCCAGGTGGGGCAGGACTGGAGGAGAATGAGCAGAGACATCACCGAGGTCTGCAGTGTCCTCATGAGGGGAAGGGAGGGGCAGCTCCCATCTCTGCTCTGTGTGACAGGAGCCGAGGGAGCAGCTGGAGCTGTGCCAGGGCAGGTTTAGGTGGATATCAGGAAATGTTCCTTACCCAGGGGGTGGGTGGGCATGGGATGGTCACAGCAGCAGGGTGACAGAGGTCAAAGAGAATATGTACAACACTCTCAGGCACATGGTGGGGTTCTTGGGGTTTTCCTGTTCAGGAACTGGATTTGGACTCTGCTGATCCTTGCAAGTCCCTTCCAGTTTAGGATATTCTGTGATACTATGATTCTAAGACCATTCTAGAGTGGAGATGTCCCCTAAGTGTAACTAAAGGGTCCTTGACCTGTGTCTCTGTAAGGTCCTGCTGTCTTAAATACATTGGGAGGTACCCTAGGGCTGAAGGGTACCCCAAACCCCCTCTCTGTTGGCAGGTGAAGGTGACCCAGCCCGAGGTGCTGCTGCAGGGGCTGTCCCCCAACACAGGGTACTCCGTGGCAGTGTATGCCATGTATGGGGAAGATGCCAGTGATCCAGCCAGCATCCAGGAAACCACCTGTAAGTGCTGCTGCTGCTTACTGAGCTGTTATTGAACACTCAAGGCAGGAGAGATGTGTTCAGTGAGGCGCTTCCCATATTGTGCATGTGGTTTGTACACACGCTGCCTTTTCTGCTGGATCTGAAGCAAATACTGGTCCCCAAGGGGATTTCTAATTGCAGGGTAAGCTGTGAAAAAGGAGCGGTGTTCCCCTGGTAATAAAGGACCCCTGAAAGAGGGGTTCCTTGAAGTCTTTGTTGTCTGTGGGGGAAAAGGTGATCATCTGGCTGTTTCCTCACCTAAATCTGCAGCAGCCCTTCATAACCTCCCTGCATGTGGCAGTTTTGCCTCAGGTTTTAGCTTTTGTATTTTTCTGATTCTGTACTGCTTTAGTGTGTAGATCTGAGCTTCATATTAGGGGCTGGTGAGTTCTCTTCACAGAGTAGCAAAACAAAACAATTCCTTCTCTAGCTGGGGACCAAAGAAAAATTATCCAAATTTCAGGCCCAAGAGCATAAACAACAATGGACTGAAGAGAGAAAAACAAGATTGGGACTTCATAAGTTAAAGCTGTAATTGGACAATTAAGTCCAATATGCAAATGGAGCAGAACTTCTAAAATGTGAGGCTCCGTGACCGATTGTGCATTTTGTGACCATTTTGGTTCATCTTGGGTGTAGCCCTGGCTGAGCTCTTGTGCTGCCCAAGGTGCAACCATGGAGGCCTTTTAATAAATGCCTACTTTATTCTTTAACTCTGCCTAGCCTCTGTTCTAGGTCAGCCTTCCCCAGGCATCACAGTGAATAAAGGGAATATTTTCCTGCATAATGAACGAGCCTCTTAGTTCAAGGCGGGATCATCTAGGAGCAGCAGGAGGCAGCTCTTAGGGTGGCATTTCCTTTGTGCAGGCTCGGAGTGCTGTCACTAACTGTTGTTGCAGTGGCCTTGAGTCCTCCCAGGTACCTGAGCTTCTCGGAGCTGAGCCACGCGTCCGTGCGGGTCAGCTGGGAGCCCGCGGCCGCGGCCGTGCGCGCTCACCACCTCACCTACGTCTCTAGCAGAGGGGGCAACGCTGGACAGGTGAGTCCTCTAGAGCTCAAGGGGGGAGGAAAAGAAATTTGGGAAGTTGGATAACGCCCTGTTCTCCTTCAGCTGCGTGGGGCAGGGAGAGCTTGTGTGCTGGCGGAGTTTTAACTCTGAAAGGGGCGCTTTTGCTGCAGTTATCAACACCTCTGAGCTCTCTGCAGCTGTACCCTCTAGAGTCACAGGATGGTTTGGGCTGGAAGGGACATCATCCATCCATCTAGTCCAACTCCCCTGCAGTGAGCAGGGACATCTTCAACTAGATCAGGTTGCTCAGATCCCCATCCAATCTGGCCTTGAATTTTTCCAGGCATGGGGCATCCACCAGCTCTCTGGGTAACCTGTGCCAGTGTTTTACCACCTTTGTTGTAAAAATTTTCCTTATATCTCATCCAAATCTACATCTTTTAGTCTAAACTCAGGCCCCCTTGTCCTATAGCATCAGGTCTTGCTAAACAAGTCCCTAAATAAGCTCCCTTTAAAATACTGAAAGGCTGCAATAAAGTGTCTCTCTTTCTTCAGGCTGAACAAGCCCAAGTATCAGCCTGTCTCTTACAATACTCACACAACTCCCCCACTGCAGGTGGAAGTTCCTGGCACTGCAACATCCACTGTCCTGCGACCTCTGTCCTCCCTCACACAATACTTCATCAGTGTCAGATCCACATACGATGAAGGGGACTCCTTTCCAATTACTGGCAATGTCACCACCTGTAAGTAAGGAACAGAAACACTTCTGGTCTCAGTAGGAGGTGACAAAGTTGGTTTGTGTGTCTCTGAACTCGGATGTTTTGTGTACTGGCCCCAGCAGCTCGTGGCTAAAACTCTTGCACAGAGCACAGATGGCTGCTGTTCTTTGTGTGTGGAACATGTCCAATTGTGTTATGCTCAAAATGAGGTGGAAGGGATAAAGAAAAGAAGCAAATGAAGAAAAGCAAGATGTATCCCTAACCTCTGCATCCTTGAGAGCCCTGCTAGCCTTCTTCCCTTTACAAAACTGGTGTGATATCTGTGCTCCCCATAAACGAGATAACCTGTCTTAATTAGGGCTTTAAAAATAATTTACCCCTGTCTATCCTGATGACTGTTGTCATATGGGCCTGAAGAAGCAACAGACAGGCTGGTCTCAGACATCTGCTTGGCTGATGCTTTGCTCCCCAGCCATCTGCTCCCCACCTTGGCTCTGACAAGGGGCTGTCAGAGCCTGCACTTCAGCTCCTGTTCCTTGTGCACCCCTCAGTGAAGGTGCCCCCTCCTCGTGCTCTGAAGGTCACCGAGCTCTCTGGGAACAGTCTCCGCCTGCAGTGGGAAGCTGTGGCTGCCTCCGATGTGGTTGTCTATCAGATCAAGTGGAGCACAGCCAGTGGAGAGAAGCCTCAGGAGGTACGAGCCCACACACAGCTCTGGGGAGGCCGGGCTGGCTCTGAGCTCACCTGATGGAGTGGCAGAGAGCTGTGGAAAACTATTCAGGGAAATGCACCCCAGCAACTGAGCAGCTCAGCAGGATCCCTCCTGGGTCTGGCTTTCAGTGGAGCAGTCACCTTGAGGGCTGGGAGCAGGAGGGACAGCAGGGCAGAGTCCTGCAGGCTCTGGGAAGATTGCAGAAGTGTTCTGGGAAACCTCAAGGATGAAATTTAATAGGGACAAGCAGAAAGTATTAAGCTTAGGCAGGAATAATTAACCATAGGTATACAGGATGTAGAACAAATAGCTAAGAAGCAATTCAGTAGAAAAAGATCTGGGGTTGCAGAGGATCACCAGTCCCCAATGTCAAGATGTTGTGGATAAGAAAAAGACAGCACTCAAGTATTTATAGCTGGAGGTATTGCTTCTAAGGAGGTGAAGCATTTTCTCTTCTCAGTGCTAGGAAGCGCTGATTCTTTTGGGATACTGCTGTTTGGGAAGGGCGAGGTCCAAGTAAGGAGCACACAGAGGACAATGACCAGAGACAGAGCTGGTGCAGGTGTGGCAGGGATGGACCAGGTGCCCTCTTCCATCTGAAGCCCCTGTTTTCAGTATGAGGTCAAACAGCAGCTTAAACCTAGGCTTAATACCCAAGTCTCTCCAGAAATGAATGAGACCAAATAAGTTCTATTTGGGCTGGAACAGAGGGGTTCTGGGGGGGTTTCTGTCCCCAGCTCCCCTAGAAGCTGGAAACTCAGCAGAGGGACTCTGCTCCAGGCAGGCACTGCCTTGGGTCAGAGCTCTGTGCTGTGGTGCTGCAGGAGCTGCTGATCACAACTGGGCTGCCATGCACAGGCATCTGCTCTGAATTATTCACAGCTGGGATTTTGCCTTTGCTTACACACGTGCAACTCCAAACTCTGGCCCCAAAGCCCAGTGCTAACTCATTTGTGCCTAGGGACAGCCTGTGAGCCTGGCACCTGGGTGGCATGAAGCAGCCTGGGGATGCCTGGCAGTGGGGCTGACCCCTCTCCTCTCCTTCTGCAGCTCTCCCTGGCTGGAAATGTGGCCACAGCCGTCCTGTCTGGCCTGCAGAAGAACACTGACTACAAAATATCCATCTGGGCCTACTACAAAGATGGTGCTCGAAGTGACACCGTTTCTGTTCACCACAGGACCAGTAAGTGGCCAGTGCTGGGATCACAGCCCAGGGATGACAGACAGGGCAGGGCATCCCTCACAACTCAGCTCAGACACACCTGCAGCTCAGACTGGTCACCTCCAGCCCTGAAAACACAACCCCAAATGTCTGAAAAAAGATAGAGATGTTGAGGCTTCTGCCTGAAAATGCTCTCAGTCTGTCCTGAGAACGAGAGGCTCAGTCACATCAGGCTGGTGCACAGCTGGTAATCCCTCCATGCAGAACACATTTCATCCCTCCCCTGCCTCGGTGCAGTGCATGGATGGAAATGAATTCTGAGGTGTCCAGCTGAACGTGTCCCTGTGCTGTCTAAGCAATGGTTCTTGTTAATAAAATATTGCCTGGAGGGAGGGTGAGGGTTTCCTGAGCTCTGTCATTGCTGAGCTGGGCTCACTGAGGGCATTTACACATTTGGGAGGCAATCCTGCAGGCACGCTCTGCCTTGGAAGCATTGTCTAAATGTGGCTTTGTACAGGCAGGATATGAGGTTGAAAAGGATATGAGGTTAAAAAGTGGCACTCCCACAGGTCCTGGTAATTAATATTGCTGTAAAATGGCTTTGTTGGAAGTGAATGGAACACTTCAGCACAGCAGTCTTTCCTCCCCTCTCAGATCTCCTCCTCCTCTGCAGAATAAACTCATTTAGGCTGATGTTGAGCTGATGAAGCTTGAAGTAAGTGGTAATCTTGGAATAAGAAGCTCAGGTTTTATTAATAATAAATAATAAAACCATTTTTTAAAGGAAGCTACCTCAGACAAGTACCTTGGAGCTGCATATGGCAAAGAAAAAAGAAAAGCAAGCATCCTACTGATATATGATGACAAGAGGACAATTAGAGCTGTTTGGAGGCTGTAGGAAAATTAATTACTATGTTTTAAGCTGTGAATTATGAAGTGTCAGAGGAGCTTTCTCAGCCCAACAAAATGACACGTGACAGTGCCCTTCTAGGCACATTTGCACAAGGCAGTCCTTGCTGCCAGTCCTTTCCCTTCCCCAGCAGGGCAGGAAAAGCAATTTGATTTCTGCTTGTCAGCTGCTGTCCTTGTGCAGGAGCCTTGGGAATTGTCAGGCTCTGCCTTCTGCATGAAGAAAATAGAATTCTCCAGAAAGCCAGGTGTGCAGCTGGGCAGCCAGCACAGGGTTCAGTGCCTGGGTGCTGCTGCTCCCTTTGCAGGAGCAGTCAGGGCACTGCCACACTCCTCCCAGCCAATATTTGTAGGTGAAATCAATGTTTTGATGCTAATTCTTTTCAGTGTTTAAAGCAAGAAGTGCCCACAGAAGAGAAGTGGCACAGAAGGGGTGGCTGGTGATTTCCAGAGCTGCTCTGGGGCAGGTCAGGGGAATCTTGAGGATGTCAGAAAATTGCTGAAGGCTTGAGCAATGAATGTATGGGATGATGTGGCACCAGGCAGGACTCTGGGATCCCCTGGGATATGGTTATATTTCAAATCTTCAGTGTTTCAAGCAAAGCTGCCACCTGTACTGTGCCTGGTCAGGATGTCCAGAGGTGTTGATCTACATCAGAGCTGGTGGATAACAACTCATTCAGACACAGCATGGAAATCTCTGGTGTTAGCTGAAAACCCAGACCTCTTGGTCTGATTTTTGAGCCCTCTCATCCTTAATTTTCATTATAAAATGGAATTGTGAGGGTGAAACAGTGATGAAAGCTCTCTGGTTCTCCTCAGGATGGCAGCCTTTGGGTTGCTGGGTGGTGAGCAGCATTGATCAGGCTGTGCTGAACAATACCAAAAGTGTCTGCTAGAGGAGCTTGTGGGAGGGAGGGAGAGAGGAAGTGCTTTCTTTTGCTTTCATAATTTCTTTTCTCTTTTTCTCTCTTGGCAACATCCCTTTATGTAAGGATAGGTCAAGTCATGAAGTTTTTCTTAAAAATATCTTGGTAGAATTTCCAAGAAATGCTGAAGTTTAAGGGCAATGGCTGAAGTGAAACTCAGCAGGAACTGGTAACACAAGATTCTCTCCCTGTCCTTCAGCCTCCCTGGAATACTTTCTTCTTTGAAGGTCAAGGAAAAAATTGCCAGGGCAGAGCAATGCTCTTTGCCTACAGTTTTGTGAAATGGAACCGAGTTCTGCCCCTGGGGTGAGGGAAAAACACCAAGTCCATTTTATTCAGGACCAGTTATGCGTCTTGTCTCACCTAAAACACCCATTTTGAGAGCAAATATGTTATGGTCATGGGACCCTGCAGACACCAATCCCTCAAAAAATACAGGTCAGCAGAAACATCATCCTATAAAAACCAATAACCAATCATCACTGTGATGGATCATTTGGAAGGACAGGGATGAGGTCACTCGTCTTTCTGGTAGGAGAAAAAGTTCTTTCAAAGTTATGGTCTGAGATTTGTCATTTTATGAACTAAAAAACAGTGAGTAGCTTTAGCTGGAAAAGAAAATTTGGAGACATTAATACGGTACAGGTCCCTTCTTGTCCTGGAGAAATTGGATTTTTTAAAATCCTTTGTTTTGACTAGAGGAAAGAAAAAAGTTTGGGATTATTTTTCAGTAACCCAGTTAGCAAACTTTTCCCTGCAGACTTTCCAAGAGGCAGAGCAGAAACAAAAGCATGCTGATGTATTTCCCACAGACAACAAAATTGTCAAAATGTGCGCTTACCCACGGTTCTGATGTTTCTTTTTTTCTCTCTGTTCTATTTAGACTGAATTCTCATTTGAGTTGAGCTCTCCTTTCAGTCTGTTTTATAAATTGGCAAGTGTAGCAAAGTCCTTATCCTTGACCAAAGGCTTTCAAAGTGATCACTTGTCATACTAATAAACATCTTTACTGGTACTTCAAACACAAACCTCCCAAGCAAGGCCTGGGAGTGCAGATGATGCTTTCCTGAAGGAACCTGCTGGGACATGGAGGTGTTGCTGAATGGTGATTATTGGAAAATGCTGGAAGGGGTGGCTTTGGTCCTGCTGAGAATCAGACAAGGACCTTCTTTTGTACCGAGGGGGACTTCTTTCATCCAGGCTGGGGAAAAAGAACTTGAGCAAAGGAAAAGAGCCCCTTGATGGTCCTGAAGGACAAGGAGAGAGCAGTTTGGATGGGACTGCTGCTGAAACTGGGCTGAACCACCCTGGCTGGCTTTGCACTGAAGTGTTTTACAAAGTGCTTGTGTGCCCTGCTCCTCCAGCTAAGCTGTGGGGAAATCTCTTTATCCAGCTCCTCACTGAGGATGCACTGCTCCTAACAGAGTATGCATGGCAAACAAAAGAGATTGAAATGTGGCAATGAAGCTTCAACCCACGGCAGGAAAACACATGGCTTGTAGTTAATACATAATAATCATTGCAGGTGAGCATTTGGATGGAGTGGAGCCCAGGGTTTTATTCTTATTTGAGTATTTGTGTGCCTGTGATGCTGGTTAGACCTGAGAGCACGCAGGGATTGCTCCTGTGGAGGAGCAGAGGTTGAAGAGGCAAACAAAGACACAGATGCTGGCAGAGATGCTTCTATCCTCCAGGGCAGCTTCAGGAGGTGGCCTGTCCCCTGTCTGTCACATCCATGCCATCAAACTCTGCCAGGCCTGAGGGCTTTCCAGAATAAACCTGACTCTAAAGACTTTCCCAACTCTCCCTTTAAAGTTCACTTCAGCAGTCTCCCCTCACCTCAAGTGAAGGAACCAGCCAGTGCTGGCAGCAAAGATACATCACTGACTGATAAAAGTGCTGCTGAAGTGGCTTTATTCTTGTTTTCTTCTCTGCTTTACCTTGTGGTGGTGTACAGCAACACCTCCAGCCTGATTCAGCTGCTGCAATCTTGGTTCAGCCTCAGTAAAATTAAGCTCATTTTCTAAACAAAAGAGAAGGAGGATCAATGAAGATGCAAATGATCTTCCCTCAACCTGTGCTTTAAGGTCACCCCAGGCTTTGCTGGGTGGGCAGAACATCCTTACAGGAAAAGTGCAGAATAAAAACCTCAGCACCTTGTGTGTTTCTTTGACTGTCCTTAAGGCTGACCCATCATTTTTAGTGTCTTCTGAATAAATTCTTCTTTTTTTTTCTGCCCAGAACTTCTGTGTCTTCTCACCAGTATGAGTTCAAGGACAGACACACGATTTCATGCTTGCAAATGCCCCAGGAGCAGACAACCCCATGTTCTGGAGCCTCTTTTTGACCTGATTTAGCCCCCTCTGCCTTTTCCTTCCTCCCTCTCAGCCTCTGCTCAGAGAAATCCCTCCAGCAGAAGAGCCTCTGTCGTCAGATCCAGTTTGCTGCACAGCAGGACCCCAGGGAAAGAAATGCATTTATGTAATTAAAAATTGCTCAGCTATGGTCTCTGGCAAACTCCTTTCTGGTTGTCTGGCTCAGCCCATCACCTGTTTGGAATCCATCCAGCCATCCTAGGACAGGGCCAGAGAAGAGGAGGTAGCCCAGGCACTGTGTGTGACCCATTCCTGGGCTATGGGTGTGGATGTCAGAAGCTCTAGACAGAACTCTGGTGTGTTGGATGTTCTGGGATTTTTTTTTTTTGTAAGAGTAATTTTAAAACAGAAAAAGCAGAAAAATATTAGAAACGAGGGTGGATTAACTCTGAGGTTTAATTGCCAGTAAAGCTGTTTGTCCAGCTTGATGAAATTCAGTTCCAGTTCAAGCAGCCTGGGAGTTTGTTCATGATGTGTACAGTGGGTCTCTTTGCCTTGTGCTTCGAGGACTCTTTCACCTTTGCAAGAATTTTCCCCGTGTCCTAGGCTTGGAATTGCTGAATGTTTGAGTTGTAGCTGGGCAATCCTCATCCCCCCAGGATCTATTTTCCCTCTTGCCTGGGTGCTTGTGGCTGTCCTGAGTGTTGGTTACCTGCATAGCAGAGCCCTGAAGTGTTCAGAAATGGGCCTGGAAGCAAACACTGCTGGCTCCAGAGATTTACAGAGGTTTCTCCCTGATTTTTGTGCTGCTCACCTTCCACCCCTGTCACAGATTCCCGGAGCCCACCCACCAACCTGTTCATCGACTCCGAGACCCCCAGCAGCCTCCAGGTGCACTGGACCCCTCCTGATGGCCGAGTTCAGCACTACAAAATCACCTACAGCCCTGTTTCTGACGCTGCTGCCCAGCAAACTGTGAGTGTCCAGCTCCTTTGTGGGGGACAGACACGGGGCCAGAAGCCCATGGGGACAATATCACCAGAGGAACTCTGCTTACTCCAGTCAGGTTTAGGATATCAGTGCTCAAAAACAAATCTCTTCTTGCTGATGTGTTGCTTTGTAAATAGAACTCTGAGGCTCTTGTATAATTAAGGTATTTTTCTCCATCAAGGCCACTAATAACACAGCTTTCTCTGCTCCTTGGATTGGGGAGGGAATTCTTGGAGGCAGAGGGGTGGGGAATAAACCTACTGCCCCTCTGGCTTAGGGAGGTTAAATATAATTCTTTTAAAAGATTCCCTACTTAAACAGGCTGATAATCCTGTTATAAGGCACTTCTGCTGCATTTCCATGGGGAATAGTGAGGTCTTCATATGGGAAAATGCTTTTCCTCTGGCCATTGCTAGTCCAGCAGCAGCTCACAGCCAAGTTTCTGGGCTGAGATGAGCAGGAATGCTGCTCTGAGCCTCACACCCAAGAGCCAGCCCCATGTAACTCTGGGCTGTGAGTGAGAGCTGGAACGAGACCCCAGATCACTGGGATTGTTTTTTTTTTCCCCCATTGTAGATCATGGCTCCTGGCAAAAGCAGCAGTGTGACCCTGCAGTCCCTGCTGCCTGATCGAGCCTACAAGGTGACAATTTCTGCCATCCACTACACGGGAGAGAGCGAGAGCAGCTCCACGACGGGCCGGACAGGTACAGGGCTCACCTGGAGCGGGCACCTCCTCCACTGCCCTCCCTCTGCCACCTCGAGGCCACCTCTGCTGGGACACCTCCAGAGGGCTCTGCCTGAAGCCAGGGTTTTGCTCAGCGATAGAATATTGGCCTTGAAAAGTGACAATCCTGCCCCAATTTCTGTACTCGTGCGAGTTATTGACAATTCTGGGATGAGTGCGAGGGGCTGGCGGCCCTTTGGGTTTCGAGCCTGGCATCACAATCTTGGATAACAGAGCTCAGGCTGGGCCAGGAGAGGCTCAGGTCAGATATTAGGAAACATTTCTTCACTGAAAGAGTGGTTAAGCATTGGAAAATGCTCCCAAAGGAGCATTCAGAGTCACCCTCCCTGGAAGTGTTAAAACCGGGCAGACGGGACCTTCCCAACGTGGCTGAGTGGGCGCGGAGGTTTTTGGTCAAAGGTTGGACTTGATGACCTTTAAGTTCTTTTCCAACTTTCTGATTCTGTGATTGCTTTCTCTTTCAGCTCCTGTGCTGTCTAAATTCCCTTCCATCCGAGGATTGGTCCCCCCTAAAGCAGAGGGTAAATCATCTCCTCTCCAGCCCTGCTTTGGTTTGTAATTCAGAGCAAACAGTGTGGGCTCTGCAGAGCAGCAGGAGGGCTCCAGCAGCCCTTGGCAGATGCCCTTGGGGACAACCCAAGGACAACCAGAAACCACAGAACTTCTCAGCACCAGGCTCAGTAAACAGACCAACAGTATTTTAGAGGATTTCTGCACAACTTGACCAAAATGTAGTGCAGGGAAGTGTGACATGTTTTAAATTAAAATTCCCTGTAAAGTCCCTTATTAAATTTAATGAGCATATGCTCTCGTAGCTGATAGAAAGCAAACTATGAAATGGATTAGTGAGAAATGTTGAATTAATGGGGTTATAAAAAGTTTTTAATAAGTAAATATCACAATGCAGATATTGTGGTACTGCTGGCTTTTGCTGACTATTTGAAACTATTCCAAGCAAAATTTCAGTTTTAAAATTTATTGAGTGGAGTCAAGATTGAAGAATGAGGCAGCTTAAATGTAAAAAAAGATTAGTTTATAGACAACAAAGGACATAGCAGATGAAGTTTTCAAGTATTATTGAGGTGTTCAGATCACAGTGGAAAAGTCCTGTGAACTTTCAAGCAGAAAACAACCTCTCAAAAGGCTGATGAGTCACCTTGTAGAATTTAATATAGCTGTTTGGCTATGAGAACTGAAAAGACAATGGAAGAAATACTAAATTCTTTATGTTTCATAAAGTACTTTTTTTTTTTGAAGAAGGAGAGACAATATGTAACAATGCTGGGAAAACAATTGGATGTGCAATAAAGGCTCCAATGTTTATATATAACCAAATTATTGAGAGAAATGATCTGATCTTCCAGGAGTGAATGTTCATAGAACAGTGAATAACTGCATTGGGCTGGGATTCGAAGAGAAAAACAAAAACCAAAGGAAATAACAAGACAGCAGGAATCTTAGGCTGGAAAGTCTAGGGAAAAATCTTCAAAGCAGAAGCGAAAGTGCCAGTGTCAGGGAGCCTTGCCCTGACTCTGAGAGGCTTCACACAAGCTGAGCATTGCCTGATCAAAGAGCTGTGAGCAATCCCAGAGCTGCCAGCTGGGAAGGAGGGAGAATTGCCAGGGATGTAGGCAAGAGGGACTCTGGGGCCTGGGCAAGGGTCAGAGTGAACTCACTGACTCCCAAACAAGAAAGATACGTGGAAAATGGGCAAGTTTACAGCTTGCTTTAGGATCTTTTGTTTTTGTTTTTGTTTTTCATTCACCTTGCTTCAGTTCTGGCAGAGTTGGAGAGGGAAGGGTGTGGAGTGATGGAACAAGGTGGGGTGGCTTCAAGCTGACAAAGAGCAGGTTTGGGTTAGATGTTGGGAAGAAATTCTTCCCTGTGAGGGTGCTGAGGCCCTGGCACAGGGTGCCCAGGGAAGCTGTGGCTGCCCCATCCCTGGAATGCCCAAGGCCAGGTTGGACAAGGCTTGGAGCAGCCTGGGATAGTCGAAGGTGTCCCTGCCCATGGCAAGGGGTGGAAAAAGATGAGCTTTAAGGTCCCTTCCAACCCAAACCATTCTCTAAGGTTTAGAACAGTTGGTTTCTGGAAGGAGAAGGGAAAGAGCAGTGTATAGATTGAAGATCCTGCATGCAAGGGCTGGTCAGGCTCAGCATTGCAAGGCTCAGGTTTCAGAAACTGATTTTTTAATGGATTTCCATAGATCCCTTCCACAGTTTTACACACAGTTCTACAGGAATTATGGTATATAAAAAATTAAGCATCAATTGGAGCAACAGAGGTCATAGCACCTTGTAAGTCTTTGTGGTTTAAATCCTGGCTTTAGTGGTCCCATGGCCATCAGAGTCACAGGTTTGGGTGTCCTTCCTTCACAGAGAGGAACTGAAATTCTTACAGGCTTAGGAATCTCAGGTCTTTTGGGGCAAGTAAGTCACCTACCTTAAATGTTTTACACATTTTACAAAAGTCAGGCTGCTGCTGAGGTAGGAAATGGCATTGATGCAAGAAAGGCAAGGCTGTGCTGAAGCCTCAGTACAATGAACTCTTAGATTCTATTATCCTGATGAATGAGTAAACCCCTTGTGAAACAGCCCATCCTGTCAAGTGTCCTTGATTTTCAGGGACATTTCTCATTTTGCGTCAAGCATTCCCTTTGTCTCAGCTCCATCTGGCATCCACGGCCTGGGATTTACGTGGCAGCAGATGATTGAAAATAGCATTCATGAGCTGTTTTCTAAAACACCTCTTTACCTGAGCCTTTAAACAGAGTGCTCACAGCCCTGGTGCCTCATGTTCCAGCTTCACATCCCCATCTCTTCTCTGGTCTTGCTTTTTATCCTGTGGCATCTCAAAGGATTCATCAAGAGGATTTCTGAAAGACAAACTACAAATATTTTCAAAACTCTCTGTGTTTTCTGAAAGCAATCAAAAGCCAGACTCTCAAGTTGAGATACATTTTTTTTTTGCTGTGTGTATTTTTAATTGCAGGTACAAAATTTGAAACTGCGTATATCTTTATTTTACCACACTACTAAGGCACTGTTAAAACAAAAATAAATGTTTTGATGTCTGATTTAAAAAAAACTTGCCAAAATGATGCTCTCTTATATTGCATATCATCAGGTGCCAGCTGAGTTAGTCAAAAGAAAGTGATCACGGAGATGTTTGATGATGAAAGACACTATTTTTATTTTGGCGATAGGCAAGCCAGGAAACAACTTTTATGTTTGCATAAAAATCAATTCTCTCCTTCTCCATATATATATAAACAAGGTTAAAGTCCAAGCTCTGAATGAAGCTGCAGAATTTTCTAAGTTTTGCTGTGTTTTTCCTTTGCTCTGTCTAAAGGAACTGTGCTCATTTTGCTTCCATAATCCCCTGCTGGTTTTTTTTTCCCCCCTCTAATCGTTTTCCTCTTTTCTTCTGTTCTCACAGCCTGCCCCACCATCACCTCCACGGAAGGTTCCATAAGAGGTACAGTAGCAGATCCAAGCCCTGGTGCTGCTGGGCTCTGACTGAAAACACTGCCTGGGCTTGATTTGGAGACATATGCAAGAGCTGAGTGTGGGGAAAATGTCCCAAGGAAAAGGGGAAAAGTGTGAGACCCAAAAATGGAACATGTCTTTTATCAGGGAGAAGAATATTTTACAGTACCTGAGTTGTTATGCTCTGCTGCTCCACCAGCTTGTGCTCTCGGCTGTTAGTGCTTAACACCAGGATTTTCACCAGCCTTGAAGAGGTGAAGCTTCAAACAGCCCTTGAATTCCCAGAGGATTTGAATTCCTAACTCACAAAGGGTCCTCAGACTATTAAACTCCAAACCTGCCAGCCAGTCCCAGGATGCCCTGTGCATCCTCCAGAGGAGGTCTCACTGCCTGAGGAGCTCTCTGCACTCAGGATTTTGGGGGCGGCAATTTCCCCTTTCTGTCTGTGCCACGAGAGCTGCTCCTGCTGTTGGGTTTGTTGCAAGTGCTTCTTCCTGAGCAGCAGTGAGTTCTGCTTAGAGAGGGGTATCACCTTCTTCCCAGAGGTCTGAGTTACAGGTGAGCTGAGAGACAGGCTGCAGCTCTCAGGTCTGGCTACTCCACAGCTGAGTCACTTCACCCTGCCCAAGGCCAGGCTGGATGTGGCCCTGAGCAAACTGATCTTGCTCCCTGCCCATGGAGCTAGATGATCTTTAAGGTCCCTTACAGCTCAAGCTGTTCCGTGATTCCATGAATCAGTGAAAATAATGGGATTATACTTCAATACGTTTTTAATTGTGACTCAAGCCTTCTCTTCCTGTGCATTTTAAAGGAAGTCTCAGTGTCAGCAGCTCCATACCAGAGATAAATGGCCCTCAAGTAGGTCATTTATTTTGGCAAACTCCCTTCTACTGCTGGGATATGAAAAAATAATGAAATAAAACACCCTGGGCCAACCCCCAGGCGAAATCAAAACTCAAGCCAAGAAACTGCAGAAGATTGTGAATGGTGAAGGGGTGAGGGAATCCAGATGAAACCACCACACTGAAATGAAGCCCTTCTATTTGGTCAAGAAGGAACCATCTCCTTCATCCCAGTCTGCTGCAAACTCAAATAAACTCAAACAGAATCCAAATGGCGAGATCTTGTCTTACTGAACAGAAAACTGAAACGAAAATGACTTGGAGCTTTAATGATGAGCTGGGGGAGAGAGATGAAGCTGCATGAGCCAGAGAAAATGTCAGAGGTGTCAGAGGAGAATCTCTGTAGCCCACACAAGGCAGGTCAGCCTTGGGTGTCTCCTGAAAATAGAGAGAAATGGAAAAGTTTGTATTTTAAAGTTTTTTTCCTATTTTTTTTCTGTCTCTTACACATAAGGCATTTCAGAGTAGAAATCATTTTCTCTCCCTGCTAGCAATTACTGGACTGATTCCATGCCTTTTGAAGATAATACTTTGTGTGTAGTTGAAAGGAAGAAATCGCTGGAGTAACATCTTGCTCATTGGGGTTTTTTTCATCATGAAGATTTGAAAACACAGTTGTGAAAGCCTCCATCTTTTGTGCACTCTCCTTCAAGAGGAAGAGATTACAAGAAATGTGCACACACTCTTCTTTTCCTTGGCTGCCATTTGAGGGGTACACTCAAGCTGATGTTGTGCCATGCAGGGCATTTTCTCCTGTTGCCTTCTCTGTGCTAATTCAACCTGCTCCTCAAACACGTTTCTTTTGCACTGCTGCCTAACCACTGATTTCTCTGTTTTCCTTTGTTCCAGGATTTGATATGATGGAAGTTTTTGGCTTGGTAGAGAAGGAATATTCCTCCATTAAAGGCGTGGCCATGGAGCCCTTTGTGTTCAGCGGCTCCCGCACCTTCACCCTGTTCAGGGACATTCAGCTCACCCAGAGGACCAGGTGGGAGCAGAGCTCTGGCTCTTGCCATCCTCATCCTCAGCCTCAGCACAGCAAAGGAAGGTCATTTTGGGGAGGAATGGTGCAGCCCTGCTGGCAACTTCCAAATGAAATTATAAATATGATGAGCTAAATCAAACCACTGGTAGATTGAAAAAAATAGCCAGAGGGTTTTTACTTAATGTATTAATAAATAAAAACAAACCCGTGGCTTTCCTCAAGATGAGGTGTCATGTAAAAGTTAAGGGGACACAATAGTATTTATTATACATTTGTACAGCCAAACATTTTCACAGTGGTGTTTTTGGTTTCTACAAAATCACTTTTTCCCCACTTTTTAGTTGCTGTGATGGACATGAGGATCATGTCACGCATGGACACTGCACCAGTCTTTAGGCATTCTGTTCACAGCCACCTGCATTTCAGGGATGGCAGTTTGAGGTCACATTTTCATCTTCAATCCCTTCTCCCAAATTTCTCTGGTTTGGAGAGAGATCTTTGCTTTTATAAAATATCACTCTGGTAGCTGCTCTCTGCAGCCTGGGCTGCGCTGATGAGAGGGAATAACCATTAGCTCTGGCTTGTGCCTTGACCTCATTCCACTGCATATGAAGCTTCTCCACAGGGTCCCAAGCAAGCCAGGCAGCTCCTGTGACCTCATTCCTTTTTTATGATTATGAATCAGGAGTGATCTGACTCCTGACATTCATTGCTACTTTGTTTAAAGCCTAATTACTGAGCCACTGACTCTGCTTAATCTTAGTTAAAGAGGCAAAGCTTCTTAGAGTAAACAGAGTGGGGGAGATTCAGAGAACCCTTTGGTCTAAATACTCAGGAAATGATGGGCAAATCCTTTTGTTCAGCTCTTATAGATGCCTTTCCAAGGACACTACCGCTTCAGAAACTGAGTGAGGAAGAAAAAAACTTGTATTATTTGTGAATCAGTCCTGCAAAGATGCCTGATGGGTTGTGTTTATGCCATGACAATGTGTCCTGTTTCAGATTACAGGCGTGTTTCAGGCAAAACCAATTTGACCTTCCCTTATTGCCTTGTATCCTCTCACAGCTGCTGAGCCTAAATCCTGCAGTTGGTTGTGGAGACCCAGAGGGGGCTTTTCTGTGGGCTCAGTGCTTATCCCTGAAGGGCATTTACACTGATTTAGGATAATAGAATCATTTAGGCTGGGAGAACCACCAAGTCCAACCATTACCTTCATGCTGCCAGGTCTGCCACTAAACCACACCCCTAAGCCAAGAGTTTTGTGCCAAGGTTTAAAGATTTACCCCATGATATATAGCAACCATTCCTCCTCCTTGAAGAGGAGACCTGGGGGAGTGCTTTGGAACCTGGCAGAGATGTTTTGTAAGCCTCCACTGAGCTCTCATCTCAGAAGCATTGAGGCTGCACTCGCTGTGGCTTGGCACTCCCTGAGGCAGCTCTGGCAGTGATGGATTGACACCAAGTGCTCCAGCTGAGCATCCCCCAGCACAAGGAGAAGCCCCATGGGTGCTCATCACTCACCACAGAGTTGTCCAGGCACTGCAGGTCCAGGCTCTTTCTGTTCATACCACCATCATCTCCTGGGAGCAAAGCCAGTCCCGTTCTGGCCCCTCAGTTTGAAAGGATGTTGAGATGCTCGAGCGCATCCAGAGGAGGCAACGAGACTGGTGAGGGGCTGGGAACACAAACCCTCTGGGGAACGACTGAGGGAGCTGGGGGTGTTTAGCCTGGAGAAAAGGAGACTCAGAGGTGACCTTATCACTCTCTACAACTTCCTGAAGGGTAGTTGTAGTCAGGTGGGGTTGGTCTCTTTCTCCAGGCAGTGCTGACAGAACGAGAGGTCACAGTCTCAAGCTGCACCAAGGGAAATATAGGTTGGATATTAGGAAATTTTTTTTTAAAGAAAGGGTGATAAATTTCTGGAATGGCCTGCCTGGGGAGGTGGTGGAGTCACCATCCCTGGATGTGTTTAACAAAGCCTGGATGTGGCACTGGGTGCCAGGGTTGAGTTGAGGTGTTGGGGCTGGGTTGGACTCGATGATCTTGAAGGTCTCTTCCAACCCAGTGATTCTGTGAATTCTATGATTCTTTGCCAGCCCCCCCCTGCCCAGCAAACACCGGGATGAAGCTGCAGGATGTTTCTGGGGGTTTACATCACCGATGTCCCCTTGCTTTGTGTCATTCCAGTGACGTCCACCTGTTTGCCATCCCACCCGAGCACACCATCGTCATCCTGCTGCGCCTGCTGCCCGACACGCCCAAGGAGCCCTTTGCTGTGTGGCAGGTCACAGACGAGGACTTCCAGCCTCTCCTGGGTGTTAACCTGGACCGTAAGATTTCTCACTAAATACATTCAATTTGGGTGCTTCCACACATCTTGCAAGGACTCACTTGGAATGTTTTGATGGTTTCCTTACTCAGCAGCAGTTTCTTGGGAAGCTTTGTCATGGCTGCCATCCTTTCAATTGCCCAGTGCAATTTTTAATTTTTATTCTACTTGGAGCATATTCTTTATTTTTACATATTTTTCCATTGTTTAGAAGTACTTCTTGAAAGTAGGAAATCTTCCACCATGTTTAAGGCTAATTATTTACTACTGTATATATGTGTGAAATCAATTTCTAAGCTTTTTCTAAGTTATTTTTCCTATTTTCCCTGCAGCCAGTAAGAAATCCTTGACCTATTTCAATCATGACTACAAGGCTGATTTACAGGAAGTCTCCTTTGATGAGCAGGAAGTGAAGAAGATATTCTATGGGAGCTTTCATAAGGTCCTTATCAAGAGAGGGAGAATTGTGGCTCATGATCTCACTCTGGTCAGGGAGTATCATTCAAACTGAGGGGTATCATCCAAATGCTTTGCATCCTGATTGCCAGAGAAATGGCCAACCTCTTAGATATGCTGAAATTCATAATTGTAAAGAATTCAGGTGGATCTCATGATCAAAATATGATCTCCACATATTGATTTTTCCCTTTCCCCCCAGACTCAAAAATGGAGGTGTTTTAGGAAAAAAATTGAATTTTTTTTTTTTTTTTTTTTTTTTTTTTTTAAAAATTTATTTTTTTTTTTTTTTTTTTTTTTTTTTTAGAATTTAGAATTTTTGCAACAATTTATTTCTGGATGAAAGGAAAAGGGAATCCAGCCGTGTGAGAAAGCCACTTTATCACTCATAATATGGTGGGGATTTGGCTATCTATGTCCTCATAGAAAAAGGATTGCACCCAAATGAGCAATGAGCTCTTTCCATGGGTATCTGTGGGCAGGTTCATTACTCACCTCCAGCAAGGCTTCTCCCATGGAGAAGTGAGGGGATCAACAGGGAAACGCACATACTAAAACTTACTCCTGAGCCCCCTCCATCCATTCACTCATTAAAATCACCCACCTGTGCCAGCAGCAGGCTGGGCATGGGGCAGAAGGTGTTACTGTGGTAGGACACCCCCTCATCCCCCCACAGAGCTCCAACACGGCTTTGTCCTCCTGCTGCCCAGGTGCACGTGGCCGTGAGCCACTTCAAGGTCAAGCTCTATGTGGACTGCAAGAAAACAGCAGAGAAGCCCCTCAACACCCTGGGCAGCATCTCCACTGCTGGCTTCATCATGCTGGGAAAGGTGACCCGCACCAGAGGGCCCCGGAGCGGCTCCGTGCCCGTGAGTCCTGGGATGGGACCTGCTGCTGCAGCTGGCCGGGGTGGCACACGGGCAGGAGTGTCACATCACCCTCATCTGAACCCTGTCCACGCTGCTGTGCTGCTCCCTGTGGGTTTAATGAGCTTTTCCAGCACTGGGAGAGCGTTTCTGTCCCTCCTGCCTTGGTGTGGGCACTGGGATGGGGATGGGGATGAGTGTGTCCCAGAGGAGCCTTCTGCTGGCTGCATCCCCCGGGGTTGGGGCAGCACAGCTCCTGCACTGGGATGCTGAAGCAGACAGGGGGGTTTGGGAATTGCTTCTGCAAGGAAACTTGGGCACATCAGCCCACACTGACGCCTTGGTGTGGGGACTGGGATGGGGATGGCAGCAGGAGTGTGTCCTAGAGGAGCCTTCTGCTGGCTGCATCCCCCGGGGTTGGGGCAGCACAGCTCCTGCACTGGGATGCTGAAGCAGACAGGAGGGTTTGGGAATTGCTTCTGCAAGGAAACTCGGGCACATCAGCCCACACTGAGCGATGCTGGGAAATGCTGGTGCTGCAGGCAGCAGAGCTGGGTGTGCCTCGGTCTCCAGTGTGTTTGGATTTGTCTGTCTGAATACAAATGAGGGGGGAAATAATCTCCAGTAGAGAGGCTCTTTATCAGCTCCTACTTGAAAAAAAAACCAAAACCACCAACCCAGCAGTGAGTGCTGGCCTGTGGGTGTGTGCTCACTGCTCCACACAGCTCTGCAGGGAGCTGCTCCCTGCAAGGGGACAGGAAAAGGGGATGTGTGGACTCAGTGTCCTGGCCTGTGCACAGTCCTCAAGGCAAAACCACCCTTCTTCTGTCTGTGTGTTCCATTCTTACTCCCCAAAGCAGGAGTGTTAATTACGTGTGGAATCAGTGGCAAGTTCATCACCCACAAGGTTCCATTGGGGCTGTAGGAAATCATTCACCACTGACGTGAAGATCTTGCTCCTTGGCCCTGCTTTTAGATCTAGAAGTCTGGGAAAATGGCTCATCAGGTGATTTGTAATTCCCCTTGCCTCAAAGCAGCACCATAAAAACACTTTGTCTCATGTGCATCCCCAGTTGAAACCTGAGAGGCAGAGGTCTGGGATACACCCAGAATAAAAGTGGAATTTTGTAAGAAATGGGTCTGCTGTGTAACAAACCAGGGGACAGTGTGTTTAATCAGTATTTACTTGTTTCCTAAATAAATTCTCTGGCAATTTGATCAAAACCTGTGGCCACCAGGACAGGAATCTGTGCTTTCCTTGTCCCTCCCAAATTCTCTCTGCTAGCAGCTCAGCTAGACAGGTCTGGCCAAATAATAAACAGCCTTGTGCCATCCCTACTCCCATTGCCTTTCAAGCACAGCAACATTTCACATCTTCCACAGCTCTGCTGTCCTTGAGAAGACAGAGTGCCTCATTATTGGTTATCATGGAACCTTATTTAATTTAAGAAATCTTTAAATGCCACTTGATCTGCAGGGCTCATCCATATCTGTAACCCTCCCTGGGCTGTACAGCTCTCTCCTTGTTAAATGCATGGAGTGGAAAAAAAAAAAAAAAGAGAAATGGTGTCAAGGCAAGAAAAATTAATCTGTGCCTCATTATTTTGTTTGGCTTTGTGCAGTGTGTGCTTTTTTGTTAATCAGAATGGGAAGATGTGGCTGTTGTGAGGGAGGCAGTGAGAGACTGGTTGGGGTTTCTGGGGAGGGGATCACATCCCTGCCCTGGGAAATGCTGCTGCCACATTTACCCTTCTCCCCATGCCCCCAAGGGGAGTGAATCAAAGTTTGCTTTCACATTCTGGTGGCGCTGAAGCCCAATTAGTTGAGAGCCTGCTGCTATTGCAGGGCTGTGAGTAAATTTGAGACGTGATGTGAAGCTGCTTTGTTGACTTGCTCAGCAAGACAGAGACCTGAGGAGTTGTGGAACACTCAGTCTGGGGGTAGTTCTCATGTCGTGGCTTTTTTGGGGTACAGTTATAATTGAGATCAGACAGAAGAGTCCTGTCAAATCATACCTGAAGATTATTTTTATCACTTGAAATTCATAAGATTTGGTGATGGGTGGTGGGAGCCAATGCTGCTTTCTTATCAAACTCTTTTTTTTTTTCCCCCCAGTTCCAGCTGCAGTCTCTGCAGATCTTGTGCAGCAGTGTGGGGGCAGAGCAGGACAGATGCTGTGATCTCCCAGCGCTGGTAAGGCAAGGGGCACTGCTCTGCTCATCGACAGGAGGCTGGGGAGGATGGGACAAGCCCATGGCACTGAAGTGACACTGAAAATGATTTTGATAGACTTAAGAGGGAAAGCATTTTTTTTCCTCTTGGGAATAACATCGGTGTGTTTCTTGGTGAAGCAAACAAAACTATGTTTGCTTCAAAAAGAGTGAAAACTTCCAGTCCTGGTGCAGTGCATATTTTTCCTGTCACGACCTCATCCAGGAGCCCTGGCACTCCTACAGCTTTGCTGCCATCTCAGCCCCGAGGCACAACATCCCCCACTCTTCCTTTCACTTCTCTTCTCCACACAGAGAGCTGCTATGTCTGGTGTATAAATAGGTAGAAAGGAGAAAATTATCTTCCAATATGTGTTTTGCACATTGCAGGCAGGGCTGGTTCATAGTTTTTTGGGTTTTTTTTGGTCTACATTTGTTATTCAACAGAAAAGATAAAGAACTTGATTACTGACAAAAATCTCTCAGTGGAGTAGGAAAAAAATCTGCTTTTCTTCCAGTAAAAGACTGAATTTTGAAACACTGAATGTTGTACTTGTGATCCATCCTGCTCTTGCTGTGCAGCTGCTCATGACTGGTTCTGGCTTGATTTCATTTCAGAGGGATGAGGACACCTGCCCTACCTTGGCTCCTGCCTGTTCTTGCACTTCGGGGCGCCCGGGCTTGCCAGGACCCCCAGGGCCCCCTGTAAGTTCACCCTCCCACCCCGTGTATTGCAGGTGCTGCTCTTGCTCCATCTCTTGAGGCATGTTGGGCACGTGGGTAACACTCCTGGGGCTCTGTGGGGTTTTAGAATCACAGAATCGTTCAGGTTGGAAAAGATCCTAAAGATCATTGAGTCCACCCATTAATCAGGGCTGCCAAGCCCAGCTCTAAACCATGTCCCCAAGAGCCACATCTACAGCTTTTAAACCCCTGCAGAAATGGTGACTCCACCCCTGTCCTGAGCAGCCTGTGCCAGGGCTTGACAAAACCCTTTTGGTGAAGTTTTATCCTCATTTCTAATCTAAATCTCCCTTGCTGCAACTTGAGGCCATTTCCTGTCATCCTAACTCAAGGAGCTTTTCCAGGGCAAGGCTGAGAGTGTCCCTTTGGATTTTGGATGGTGATGAAGTGGGGAGATGGAGAGTTGGCAGAGCAACAGCTGCAGCTGGGAACAGGCTGAGCAGTGCCTGGTTCCACATTAATCCTCTTAGGAGAGGAGGACAGGTCACCCTCAGTGTCTGCAGAGATTTCATGGATTGGAGGCTCTGAAATTCTCTGTAAATTTAAGGAAAAAAACAACTCACCAAAAAAATCTTCCAGTCTGGATCCTGTGTTAAATTGGAGCCTTGTGAGTGTCTGTGTGGGTGGACAGTGTAAAGAGAAAGGGGAGACTTTGTTATCCTGGCTGTCCCCAAAGCTCTCTTTCTGTTCAGTGAATGTCACTTGCAAGAAAACCCTGAAGAAATGGGGGGAAGAGAAAACAGCCACTACATATGCAGTGTGCTCAGGAGAAAGGGCATAAATTCTGCCCTATCCCTTATAGATGCAGGAAAGCTGTCATGGGCTTAAACCCCAGGAGAAAATATTCCTATCAAACTCTAGGAAGCAGTTATAAAAAAATTTGCTTTTTCAAAATCTGGGGAAGAATATTTGATTTGCACAAGCCAGCTGAAACCTGACAGACAGCCTGTCCATGAACCTCAGTTCAACCACTCCAGGTACTTTTCTCCTGGAAAATAACCATAAATGGAAATATTTGCTTCCTTTTTCAAGTGAAAAGGTCTCAGATCACCTCCTGCACTGACCTGTGGTTTAACTGTGAGTTCAGTTCCATGCAAGGAGAGTGCCTCATTGCGGAGTAATTACTTGCTCATTCCGGTGGAAGTTTAATTAACAGCACACTCCACTGTCACAGTTTGCTCCAATATCCTAAGTGCATAATTAGCAGCTTATATTGCCCTGTGGTTTAAGCATCTCCACAGACAACTCCTTAAAGAGCAGGACTCTTTAAAGCATTAGAGGAAATTGGGTTTTGACACATAACCTTCTGCTCACACCACTGAACCCTTGGTAATTTGCTGCAGTTACAACAGCACTCACTGCTATTTTTAAAATTCCAGTTAGCAAGACATGTCCCACCTTGTATTTATCACTGTCCTTAATGAGTGTGTCTGACTAGATCCAGCTGGCTTATAAAATGAGTTTCTGGGCACTTCTGAAAGCACCTTTCCCAAAGATCCCTGCCTGTGCTTCTCAATTCAAATCCACGTGGTTTATTTTGGATTCAAGAATAGCAGCATTCAGATTAAGATGTCAAAAATTCGCACAAAATGAGGTCATGCCAGGAGGTTGATTTTTTCTCCCCACCCAGAGTTTGGCAGAGGCAGAGCTAAGCCAGGTCTCCCAGAGCCAGCTCACGTTCAGATTAAGATGTCGAAAATTCACACAAAATGAGGTCATGCCAGGAGGTTGTTTTTTTTCTCTCCACCCAGAGCTGGCAGAGCTAAGCCAGGTCTCCCAGAGCCAGCTCTGTCCCTGACCTCAGCAGAGGTCACTTCTCTGGAGTGGAGAGTGAGAAACCCACCTGAGCACAAAGGAGTGTAGATGTGAGCACCCCTTTTCTTCCTTCTCAAGTGCATATGAGATGTTGTCTCAGCATGGATCCACTCAGAGGGAGTTAGAGGGAGGTTAAACAGGTTAAACTTCATCTCTCTCTGCTGGGAATAGGTGCTGTGTTCCCAATGCTGGTCATGGAGGGACTGGACTGTTACTTTCTTCTTCCCTTTCTCACATTTCCTGGACAACTCAATCAATTTTCTTCTTGTCTCTAATTGTTTTGAGCTCTGTGGGGCAGGAAACATTTTTCAGTGTGGGGCAGTGAAGTGCACAGAGTTCTGTCCCCCAGGCTCCTGGTTGCAGTGCAATAAATGTGATGGTGTTCTTTGTGTCCCACTGGCAGGGCAGCCCTGGGAGGAGAGGACCTCAGGGGGAGCAGGGGGAGCCAGGACCCAAGGTGAGTCCTTAGGCTGGGGATTATCTCTCTGCACCAAGCTGAGCCCAAACAGAGTCTTGACAACACACAGAGGAGGATGGGATCACTTATTGTTAATTAAATGCTCAGTTGGGCTTTGGAGATTGAGATGATGAGCCTGATTGTGCTGAATTAATGCACTGGACGTGGTCAGCAATGTCCTCTGAGAGCAGCTGTGCTGTGACAGGGTCAGGCTTTGTGCTGCCAATCTCCTGACCACACACACTGGTTCTGCCCTGGGGCAGAGCAGCGTGAGGAGGGAGGCAGAGAGGGAACACAGCCCTGAGGTGGGCATGAGGAAAGGCTGGGTCTGAATCCCCCAGCCCTGGGGACTCAGCAAACCCTGGTGCAAGTGTTCCCAGCTCCATGGATCAGCACAGGGCACAGCCAGAGCAGACCACTGTCCCATTTGTTGGGATGGCATCTGGGAAAGCAGCATGGCTGCAGGGCAAGGATTTGGGGGAGGGAATGAGAAGGGACACAGATCTCAGAAATGGGCTAAGGAAGGTTTCCCTTTGCTCTCTGACCAGCTTGAATAACAGTAATAACTGCTTGGGAAGGTAAATTGTGCTCTGCAAAGCACCCTCTGCAGCTTTGCTGTCTGCTCTCATGAAAGATGGACCAAAATCCTGGACCTAAAGCACAAAGGCAGCTGAGGTTGTTGGAGATACCCTCAGTGCCCTAATTTAATCTTGAATCCTGTAGATGGTTCATGCTGACCCAGGCTGTGCAGTGCAGCCCATGAGGAGAGCAGGCACCATCCACTTCCTTCCCTCAGGATTGTTTCCTTGTCTTTGGTTTCAGGGTGAGCCAGGCCCACCTGGACAAGTAGGACCAGCAGGTCCCAGTGGCCAGCAAGGCTCTCCAGGCTCCCAAGGAATCACAGTTCAGGGCCCTGTGGTATGTGACCTCTTCCATTGCCTTTTATTGTCACTCGCTCTTCACAGCTAGAGCCTGTCAGAAATGGGTGTCAGTGCTGTGATTTATGTATTTACATCACCAACAGCTGAACAGCTGCAGAGGGAGAGATGACAATCAGTGGTTTATGCTGATGAGGCCCTGCACTTAATCATTCTGGCCAAAGCCTGCTTTTGTCCGGACTCTCCTTAATGGGCTTTTATTTCCAGCAGCCCAGTGGGGTCCCTTCCAACTCAGGGTATCCTATGAATATTCAGGCATTTCTCTTTCCAGTGATCATCATTGCTTGGCAGGGAGTAGTGGCAAGGGCTGCCACATGTCTGGGATGGCAGAATCCCTGTGCACATGCTGTGGCTGTAAATTACCCTGGAACACTGCAGGGAGCAGGAACAACCTGGGACATGCATGTGGAGCAGCAGGATGCTTTTTGCCTTAAAGGGTTCTGCCACACACCCAACTGTGTGCTTTTGTTTTAATCCAAGGGGCCACCAGGAATTAAAGGAGAGAAAGGAGACACTGGAATCCCTGGCATGCAGGTAATGGTAAACACCACTCCTTCTACTTGTCCCAAAGATTTCAAAGATTTGCCCCACTTTTTTTTTTCTTTTTTCTTTTCTTTTTTTTTTTTTCCCCCCTGGTTAACTACTTTAAGCAAGTCTGAAAAGTTGTTGCTCATTTTGGACTGCCATCCCTTTCCCAAGGGAAACTGAGTCACCTGGTGTAAGAGAGATAGACCTAGCTGGAAGCTGGATATGATGGAATTAAAGCTCTATGTAATGAATAACTTTGCTCTATGTAATGAATAACTCTCTCTCTTCTTTGACCTTTCTCTTCTGTCCTCTGTTCCAAGATGGATTAGGGCAATGATAATCAGATGCTGACTTTACCCAGCATTTCTGATTTACAGGGCATTCCTGGTGTGCAGGGAGCTCCGGGCAGGGATGGACATCAAGGTGCAAAGGTAAAAACACCTCAACCCTGAGGGTGCCTAAAAATCTGCTAGGAGCATCCCAGCAGAGACCCAAAACATCCCCGTGCACTCAGTGCAGAAATGAATTGTCTTTTCACAAAGCCAGATGGATTGGGGGGGGGGAAAAAATGGGATCATTTCAGGTTTGGCCAAATTTGAGCAGATTTCGCACTTCTTGTTGCTCAACAGATGCTTTTCTTACCCATTTTAGCAAGTTCCTGCTAAAAGCAGCACATGGAAAAGCATCTCACTGCTGATGAGGTCTCTCAGAATCCTCTTGTTAGTAAATGACTGGATTTGGCTTTGCAGGGGGTGAGGGGACTAGAAGGCACAGCTGGGCCTCCAGGACCTCCTGGACCAAGGGTGAGTACTCCCTGTGAGTGATGCACTCTGAAATCTGTTCCTCAGCAGAGTTTTATGCTTTCACCTGGAAGTGCCAGGGCAAACCCCCTTCCCAGGGCACCACAGGGAACACCTGGCACACGGAGCAGGTGCCCCCTCTCCCTGCCACCCTCACTGTAAGAAGAAAATCCTTGGCTTCCTCTGGCAAGTCCTGAGGAAGCTTCATCCCAGCCAGAAAATTCTTACTGTGCTGTTTTCACTTTCCTGACACTACTGTTTTCCAGCTGTTGGTTGAGTTGGAGGGGATTTGGCTTGTTGGACTGAAGTCAGCAGGAGCTGGAGGATGCAGGCAGTGTGAAAGGTTTTTCCCCACGTCACTGCCAGTATCTGCTGCCAGGGCTGGATTAGATGGCTGTGCTTGCACTCAGTCGTGCCCAGGGTAGCAGAACTTTAAGATCTGTTGATTCACAGCTCCTAATTGGAAGGCACCACAGGAACACGTCATTTTACTTGGGAAATTGAACCAAATTTGGGTTTACTTGACGGCTGGTGGACCTGCTAAGTTACTGATTCTCACAGCTGAATCTCACAGCTGAGTCTCACTGCTGAATTATAAGGAATTTGGCAGTGGCTGTGCTAAGTTATTTATAGGAGCCAAGGTTGAATTAGGCTCATAACTTTGACTTGTTCATCCTGGGAATATGTGGATCTGGCAGCATTGAGCCTCAGCTTTTTAAATATGAGGAAAGCACTGTCACCTTCAGAGCAGGCTCTGAAAGCTGTTCTGGTGCTGCCTTGAAAACTTTTCTCATTTTCACTGTTCAGAAAAGTTGCTAATATCTACTGAATTCAAATGGAATAGCTGGAAAAAATTAAAACAAAGTATTTCTGCTAGTTTGTTTTGGCTGATTTTTTTTCTTCCTTTTGTGGCTCCAAAAGGCACAGAAAGCTCACAAAGAGGAGATGACCACAGAAGGCACTTCCCACTCTAACTGCTCTTGATGTTGTTAAGTATTAGAGGCCAGCACAGGTTTTAAAGGAAAAAGAAAACAACCACGTGGTATTGGGAGGCTGAAGAAGAGGGTTGTGCTCTAGGCTACATCTAAATCTGAATATATAATGAAAGATCAAAAAGCCTGTAGGGTATAAACTACACTGCAGTTTGTTGGCAAAACTCAGCTTTGCTGGCTTGGCCATAATTGAGATGGTGATGGGAAATGATGTGAGCATGACACACACAATGTGCTTTGAACAGTGGGCTCGTGGCTGGACAGGAAACTTAAGGCTACTGTTCCCTTGCTTGAGTCCTCTAAACTCCCACACGGGAGCCTCTGGAGCCCTTGAACAGAAGAAGTTAGGAAATAACTGGATTTTCAATCTGTAATGTCTGCAGGGTTTCCAAGGAGCCACAGGCACCCGAGGCAGCAGTGGTGAGAAGGGACCTCCAGGTGATGTTGGGCCAACAGTAAGTTTCTGCGTTTGGGTCTCAAAGAAGGCCAAGACATGGAATAATGGAATGGGAATGAGCTGTTCTCACAGCAGCTCTGCCTCAGAGTCTGAAGAATGGTTTAAATTCACACTCATCCTTCTTAAGGAGATGTCTGGGCATTCAAAGCCCAGGCTTTGGATCTGTTGATAAAATATTCAACAAATCCCACCTCCCTTCACCCTCTGCAGATTCACCTGCTACACAAAAATCTAAACAGATTTCTGGTGTAAGATTCTAGAATAAAGCAAGAAAGTCACTCCTGAGCTGGAGCAGCCAGCCTTGGGTTTGTAGGTGAAACCACAGACCTAAATGTCACAGGTATTTCTTCTCCTCAGATGTTCAAAACCACCTGTCCTGTTGGGAAATCTGTTCTTAGAGTGCAGCTGAGAAATTTCTGCATCCCTGTTGATGGTGTTTATCCCACTGCTCCAGCTACTCTTTATTACTCTTTTTCTTTAAAAACAAAGTGTTTGAGTATGAATTCATACTTTTAAGTATGGACTTAAAGCTCTTACAATCACTGCCATGAGGTCAAGGAAACAACAAGAGTGTGAGAAACAATCATTGTGCTCCCACTAATGTAACCCACATCCCCACTGAATTTATTTATTTGTTTGTTTTCTGTTCTTCCTTTCCTTAAACTTCTTTATTTTAATTTCTTTTCTGTAGGGGCTGCCAGGTCCCAAAGGAGAAAGAGGAGAGAAAGTGAGTTTTTCTGGTGCTGGGTGATGCCGTCAGTGCATCATACCCTCAAAAGAGTGGGTGTGATAAACTGAATTGCAACTTTTGTTTACAATTCTGAGCCTGACCTCTCCAGTCTTGGTTGTACCTATTGCTTGTTGCCTTTCCTTTCACCTGCACAGGCTGGGCTGCTGGGGTATAAATAATCCCACAGTAGTCAGGAGCTCCTTAGTATCACTTGTAGCAATGAAGCAAAAATGTCAAATACAAATCCATTCTTTGCTGAGAAGGGAAAAACCAAACCCACTTGGCTCCACTTTGTTCTGGTTTAACGTGTTGCAAAAGGGGACTCATTTGTCATAATCATTGTCTGTGGCCCAGCACAGACCTCAGCAGTCAGGACATCCACACTACCTTGAAAGGTTGTTTTGTTGGGAAAAAAGGTTTTTCACGTTTTTCTCATCCTGACTTCTGGTTAAATCAAAATGCCATGACTTTCTAGGAGGCATTGCCAAGACTGACTTATGCAAATTTGTCTTCAGACAGGGATGAGGCGCTTTTGTCTCAAGTTAATGCCTCAGAATTATAATTTTTAAGAGCATTCTCCTTCCAATCCTACCAGTTTTTCCTTTTCTAGACTTTTTTTACACTGGAATTTTCTATTTCCCCCTCCTTTGGGTGTTGAACAGAGAAGTTTTTAAAGCCTGGATTATCTGCACCGTGATCCAGCCAGAGATGTATGTTTTATAAACAGTTCTGAAGTAGGTGCATTAGGTATGAATTTTCAGAGTCAGTGTTTATTTTTAAGTAGGTTTTTGCATTTTAATCACTTTTCCCTACTTTACTAAAATTTTCTGAAGGGCCCATCATATATGATTTATTCAAAATACAGTAAGAATCAATATTCAATATTCATGGAAGATGGAGTCAAAGATAGGAAGTTGTAATATCTGATCATACTAAATGTTTTACATATCACAGAACACTGAGTTATAGACTTAGCATCTTTTCTGATAAAATCTGAGGGTGAAATTTGCTCTCCCTTTTTTGGTAATTATTTAGATTCGGTCTGGTCCTTTTGATGTGCAGGAGAAAAGCAATAATTGATGTTTCCAATTTCAATTTTCTGGTTTCAGAGCTTCATGATAAATAAATAGAGCTGCATTTCACAGTAATTAATATCTCTGGAACTCAAGCTGAGAAAATGAATGGGGTGAAAGCTATCATGCATTATGAGATCGATCCTTTCTAAAAGATATTAATATTTCATTTTTTTCTTAATTTTTAAAAATAATGCTTCATTTTAGGGAGAACCACAGTCTTTGGCCACAATTTACCAGCTCGTTAGCCAGGCCTGTGAGCGGATGATTCAGAGTGAGTAAAACCAACCCAGCTCCTGAGTCTGCTCATGTGGTGGTGGGACAAGGGGGAATGGCTTTAAGCTGAAGGATTGGATTTATATTAGATAGGAAATTGTTCCCTGTGAGGATGGTGAGGCCCTGGCACAGGCTGCCCAGAGAAGCTGTGGCTGCCCCATCCCTGGAAGTGTTCAAAGCCAGGTTGGAGCAGCCTGGGACAGTGGAAGGTGTCCCTGCCCATGGCAGGGGGTGGAACAGGATGGGATTCGAGGTCCCTTCCAACTCAAACCAGCCTGTGATTCTATGATCCTATGGCTCTCCAGAAGTGGAAAACCAGAGGAGAGACAGCCTGAATCTGTAGTGATCCCAGCAGCTCCACCACCCTGTGCCCTGCTGAGCACCACGAACAGCAAATGTCCCATCTCAGGCTCTAAGCACTACTTTGGCTTTATTGGTGGCATTAGCACAGAAAAGACCTGCAAAATATTTATTTGCAAAACCCTTTGGTGTTTTGCAAAGCCTCCTTTATTTCTTAAATGGTAAAGCTTGAAACTAATTTGAGAGAAATTATTCTTTCAGCTGATTCCCCCCGAGACGGGGCAGTTTTGTAAAGCTCCTGTGCTGTGATGTGCAGAGAGAAGCAGTGCCTCATCCAAGGTCAGGCAGCAAAGTCATCACTCAGCTGCCCATCTTCATCTCCTGCCTTTCTCAGTTTGGACTGACAGCTTTTCAGCACTAGCTGATCATTCTAAGTACCTTTTTAGACAAAATCCTTTGATTTTTGATTTTCCTGAATTTCCCAACCAAGGAAATGTTTATTTTCTCTTGCCTTCTCAGCTCATGTGTTGAAATTTGATTCATTCATACATGAACATGCAAGGAAGCCAGTTCCTATCTGGGAGGAAAGGTTAAAACCAGGAGAACCAGGACCTCCAGGTCCTCCAGGCCCACCTGGGAACAGTGGAGAAAGAGGAGAAAATGGCACCCCTGGACAGCCAGGCAAAGATGGGTATCCAGGAGAGAGAGGTATGGACAGAAGGGTTCATGTGCATTTTTCTCTGCATCTTTGATACTTTAACTAAACATCTCAGTGCCTCAAGCAGTACTGTATAGATAATCCATTATATTGTCTCATTTCATTGCTGTTTTCCTTTTGAACTTCTCTACTTAGGAAGAGGCATTCAAATTAAAAATCTCAAGTAGGGAGAAGCCAGATGCAGCCCACTCTATTTTCAAATTCTGCATGAAAGGAAAAGCCAGTTTAGCATAAAGGTTTGGGGGGATGGAGAGCTTAATTTTAGAGGGCAGGAGGCTTTTTCTACAACAAAACCAGTCAATTGGGTGAAGACATGGTGGTGGAACAGATCAGCTTTGGGCAGAATTGAGGAGTATTGGAAAACACTGATGGAAGGCATGAGGCAGCTGAAGCAATCTTCAAAGGGGAAGTAAGTTTCTGGAGCAGTAGTTTCACAATGAAATACTCAGACATAACTAAAGAAATAGATTAATATAATCTCAGAAGTGGCCTCAGTTATTGCACATGAATGAGTGAAAAGTGGGAAGATGTTTTGCTGGATTCGCAGACAATGTTTGTCAGCGGTTCGAGTAATTGTCTGTCAAAATAAAAAGAAAAACATTGGTTTCAGCAGTGTCCTAATACCTCTGAGTAACTGAAAATGTTCTGTTTAACTCCTTCCTCCTGCAGTAGTCAGTGTTAGCTGGTATCTGCAGAGCTCATCACAATGTCACTTCAGAGAGAAGGGAGTAACAACCAGCAGATTTTTTCCAGCCTGTCAAGCAGGAGAGGGCAGAAGATGCATCTCAGTGAGAAACCACCTGAAGAACATGGCTGATCAAAATATTTTCATCTTGAAACAGTGAAAAATCATATTTTGTGAAAACGTACCTGTTTTCTCTGAGAGATACTAGTTTCACAAGTAATTTAACAGGAAAATATCAATCCTGGCTAAGCAGCACCTTGTCAAAGAGACGCCTCAGCTTTGTGATTTGTTTGATCCACATGAAGAGCACAGAGGTGGACCTGACCCTCAGGCTGGTGCAGTAACACTATTGCTATGAATTTCTCTGTTAAAAATGTTCATTCCCACCCCCTATTGGGCTGCAAATCTGTGCTGCTTGGATCAAAGAAACCAGTGCCCTGCTGATCAGAGCAAGAGTAGGTGCCCAGGCTGAATGAAAGCAAATGGATGTTTCTCAGGGTTGCCAAGGGCTGTGACTCCTCTTTGACTCATGGAGAGACTGCAGGAGCCTCAGTTCAGGGTGAAATTTGACATACAGTGAAGCAACATTTATCTCTTATCTGTGAACAGGTGCCCCAGGGCCCAAAGGAGAGAAAGGGATGTCTGGAGCCAGTGAGGAAGGGAGCCAAGGACCCAGAGGCAGAACAGGTAGAGTGACCCCAACTTCTGTCTATTGCTCCAGCAAGGCCATGTGCTGGCCACCAGCTCTCAGATTCAAAGCATCATCCAGCTGAAGGACCTCTGTGGTGGGGTTGGACTCACCTTCCCACCACAGCCCTGCTGGCAGCATCCTCAATGATTCCTCTCTGCTGAAATGTCAGATACTTTTACAGGTTACTCCAGGCAGCTTCTTCCCTCTGGTACCCATTGCCAGGGGATGATGTGTTTTGAGGACATGAGACACATCCAGGGAGTTTTAGTTTTGCTGCCTTTTTGCATGCAAGACCAGATGCTCGGGGGGATAGAAGCTCTGAAAATTCAGCTCGTGGAACATAAGGGTTTGTGAGTAATCTGTGAGGATTTGGTGTACTCCTCCACCCTGATCCCTGCTCTTGGGACCTGTGGGAGGTTTGCCACTGGCATAACAAATCACGCACTGTCAAAAGAGTGTGGTCAAACACATTCCTCTTCATTTAATTGTCTATAGTTGTGATGTAAAAGCACAAACCCCAATGACTCTGGGATGGATCCTGGGGTTAAGGTGATTCTCTGCTTTAACATGTAGGTGGGTTTGGGGTTCTCATAACCAGGCTCCATTTTTAACCACACTTAAGGTCAAGAACACTGGGATTCAGGTACTGGGATTCAGAACAAGTTTATCCAACAGGCAGATCCTGTTTATCCACCAGAATGAGGAAACTATGCTCAAAAGATTACCTGCCATGTAGGATGGAGGAAAATACAGAGGAGGCATTACATTGCTAAAGCAGATGTGCTACAGCTTACAGTGCTTCTCCTTCTGCAGGCCCACCAGGAGAAGTTGTACAGGGGAAACCAGGTCCCAAGGGCTACCCTGGGAATGCTGGTCCTCCAGGGTTCCCTGGTGTCAGAGGGCAGCCTGGGCAGCCTGGGCCTCCGGGGGGCTGTGATTTCTCTGGATGTTATGAGGCTGATAGAAGAGGTAAGTCCTGACTGTATCAGTACAAAAGTGATGATTTTATGGCTGGTCTCAGGTTACTTCTCTTGAGCCAGGCAGAGACATCTGCTGTTCCTTCAGGCACCATCAGTGCTGCAAAGCCTCCTCTGCAGAGCAGCCAGGGTGATTCCCATGCAGCCCACACGGATAAAAGCCAGCTCCATGGGCTGCTCCTCAGCTATCCCCCATGGATTAACACATCATGCAGCACTGGTCAAGCAGGTGGGAGGATCACAGGGGGATCAGTTCTTCATGTTGCCAGCAACGTTTCCATGGGGGATGCAGATAGGGACAATTCCTCAGTTCCTACATTTACATTTCATGGGGCTCAGTGGGACAAAGACCTGGGTGAGGAAGAAATTCACTGGCACGGAACAAAAGGTTTACAAGGGAAAGGGATTAATTCTGTGCCATTCCTTCTCAGACCCTGACACTGATTTATTCATTTGCTCAGTGGCCTCATCCTTTCCACACACAGATTTTGTCCCCTGATGGCTGGGATGGAGGCAGCTGAAGATGTCGCTTTTCCCTGGAAACCTCTGGAAAAAAACTCCACAAGTCCAAAGGAAGCAGCAACCCAAATAGCAGATGTGTTATGGTTTTTTAATTCCCCATCATTTCTGTATGGACAAGTCAATCAAACTCAACAGCCACAGCCTGTGTCTGGCTGAGCTGTCTGTCTGCACAACTGCAGTGCTCAAACTCATACTCCACAGCAAGACAAAGGCACAGCTGGACACTCAGGCTGATAGACTTGTAAGAAAAAGAAATGCTGTATTGAAATGCTCAGAAATAACAGATAATTTCTGCCTGTTTGTCTGCCTGTGGTTTCTTATTGCCAGTTGTTGTTCTGTGTCCCCAGCACAGAGAAAAACAGCACTTCATAACCAAAGCAGCAAATCCACTGGAGCAAAGCTGCATTTTCTGTTGGCTGCCAAAGTAACAAAGTCTAGCACCATCTTGGCTGTTTCTGCTTTTGACGGAATGCTGATGGTTTCCTTGCAGGGGTGTTTTGTACACAAACATTGCAGCCAGAGATCACCTCACTGGGATGTGACAAACCACTGTTCAACTCCCCTGGGGCTTGGTAACTCAGGCAAAGCCTTACATGAGTCACAACCCTGTGCTGAAAGGAGCTGGAGATTAACCTGCTGCTTTTGCCATGTCCCTCCTGCAGGCTGAGTAGCTACTTTGCATTTTATCAGGTGGAATATTGAACAGCTCTGAGTCTGGCTTTTACCCATGTAACATGGAGGTAATTGTTGTGTTACACCCCTTTCCTTGCCATCAGCTGAGACGTGTCTGCAACAAACCATGCAGATACTGATAAAAATGTTCTTCCTTCTTTGCAATCACTGCTTCAGGCTGTGCTGGATCATTGCCTGTAACCTGCCCCTCCTTCAGAAACAAACCTTCCTGAACTCTGATTTAAACCCTAAGCCTAAAGCAGAGTGGCACAAAAAGTATCAGTACAGATTTTTCAGAGCTGTTAAAAGGTAAAAAATGCAGCATCATGCACATTCCACTGCATTTATTCTGGATGTGTAATTTCTGCAGTTACATACGGGACGGCAGCCTGGGTGTTCATACAGCCAACCTTTGAAATCTTAGCAGCAAATGCATCACACTTAGAAAGCAGATTGTCACATCAATACCAAGGAGAAGGAGGTTTACCTTAAGAGAACTGACTTTTTTAGACAAGGAGTCCAAATATTATTTCTTCTTGTCATGAAGAAAAAATCCTATGGAGTTAAGAAATTCTGCTAAAGGAATATTGGAACATGTCAGACTTGTGTGGGAGCCAGCCTACAACAAAAGTCAGATAAAATATGTTTAGTGCACCCTGTAAGTATTTAAAGTCATCCTTGGCTTTATGTGTGTTTATTCTCTAGAAACTCCCAAGAATTAATATTTTCAGTATGACATACATTCCCTTTGGAAAATGCATAGAAACACCACTCTGATAGAAGTAACATTTCTATTCACTGTGGAGCTCTCCAGAGTTGCCTTGACATATAAAATGGAAACCTTTCAGCACAGATGAAGTGTTGCTGCAGACAAAGTTCCAGTCAGAAGAAAAAGGAGAGGTCAGAGGAGCTGAAGGTTGCAGCACAGCAGGAACACTGTGCTTGGAAGAGACTCCTGCACAGGAACACCCTGCTCAGGTGTTGGGAGTTGCAGTGTGTCTGTTTATACAGGTAAAAGAGCTTTGGAATTGTGCTTTCCAAATTCCTTGGGAAAAAAACAAAAAAAAAACCAAAAAAACCCCCACCAACAAACCTACAGTAAGTTGGTTCAGAATGGTACTGAATTTAGCGCTGAGTATAAACTCCAAAGCTGTGATAAGTGGCCAGTGAAACTTGTGGGCAGAAAATTATTGCTATTAAATGTTTACAAATTGGGGAAGACGAGCAGTGCAATGAGGAACATCTGAATTGCAGGTTATTCTGCTTCCTTTCTGACTTCAACCAGTGCAGCCAAATTCCCAGTCCTGAACTTGCTGTTCTGCCTGTTAAAATTAGTAACCACAGGTGATTTGAGACAGAACTCCTTTAGGTTTCTTTATCAACTGTTTTTGCAAATTGCTCACATCCCCTCTCTGCCTGTCTTGGGATTTGATCTATTTTGGTGGAATTTCTAGTGACATTTGCTTTTGTCTGGTTATTTCAGAGACAACAGCAATGGTCAGACTTCAACAAAATTGGGTCCCAGCAGGGCTATTGATTAGGAGACAGACAACCTGCACAAACAACTTGTCCATTTATCTTCCTAAACTTTCTCCCATGAGTGGTTTTATTTACTTGAAATCAAGGATACTTAGTCCATGTAGTGTCACAGAGCCTGTGCCAGTGCTTTGTAACCCAATTCCTCAAGCCAAGGAGCTTTTTTGCTGCAAGATTTTATGCTCTGACAGTTTGACCCACCTCGTGTAGGTGGATTGTGGCAGGGGCTGAGGACCTTTCAATGACAGATATTTTTGGAACAAACATTTTTTGAGGCATTATCTCTGTCTCAGGGGTAAGATACAACCATAGGAGTAACCAGCAATGCTGTTAACAAGTAGTAGAACTTGTTATGTCCTTTCTCCATGACTCAACAGCTTGGCTGGACCAGAATTATAGGGCTGGAAACAAAAAGATATCCTGGGAGTGGATAAAGTGTCATCAATGGACATCACTGCAGTTGGGGAGGGCCACGTGGGGCTGTTATGGGGGTGTTTATCTTAGGACTGTACATGAATCCTGCATCTTTGCCTGTCTGTGAATTGCCTTGAGCCAAATTTCTTGATAAATATCTAGAGAAACTTCTCCAACAGGGAGGTGTTAAAAGCTATGTGGATTAGCTCACTGGGGAATGAGATGGAAATAAGCCCTGGACATGCTGGGGAAATGGGGATTTCATAGATCATCCCACCAGGCAGCTGCAGATAGAACACCCTGCATCCCCTGTGGCTGGGAAGATGATCTGGACAAAGTGAGCATTAGGGAAGCAGGAGAAATGAGCTGTAGGGAAAAACAGAACAATGGAGGTAACTGAGGTTGGTACAGCCAGTTTTGTTCCGTTCATGCCCAAAGGAGCTGTACTGGAGGGAAAGCATCAAACACCATGGTAAGGATCCAATCTCTCCTGCACAAGTAAAACAGAAAAGATCAACATCCGTATCTGCTGTCTTTGATGCCTTTGGGGTCTCTGAGCTTAGTTCTGCACTCCTGGAAGCTGAAAACCATTTACTTTGCTCTGAATCTCTTCCAATACATTTTAGGGCTCTTGTTGTGTCCCACTCTTGCTTCCCCACTCTTTTTGTGATGTCAGCTTGTTCACTCAAGTCCTGGGAATAATTTCTGAGCTGGGAGCATTACAAATGCCAACAGTCTGGCTGCATGCATTTTCCTGGAGTCTTTCATATGCTAAAACGTCTCTTTGTGTTCCATGGGTTTGAAATAGCACAATTATTCATTATTCTACAGTTATAGTCTGGTTCATGTCCCAGTTTTATTCCAGTTTCTGATCACTGAATCCTATGGAAGGATGGCATCCTCCTAAACAACCTCCAAGATGGAATTACCTGAGAAAGAGCAGTGGATGTTGTTTCCTAATTTCTCCCCTTAGACTTTAAAAAGAGGCATGTCAGAAGCAAAAACAAGAATTTATTTGAACTTTAACCTGGGAAACTACTTATGCAACATGTGAAGAAATGTAGTTATCAGCGTATGAAAACTGCTATGGCATTAACAAAGCAGAGGATGCCAGGGAGCTGCCCTATGCCAGCTTCTCCCCGGACACCAGTAACACCTCTGCAAATGGTTTCAGCTGTCACTCCTCATCTTGTCCCTCCAAACCCTGTGATCCTGCAGTGGCACTGACTCCTCAAGGACACAACCACGCCCTTGGCACTCCTGATCACACCTGGTGCCTCTGATGTTGTGTCATGCACAACAAATGCAGCTCTTTTCTCCTCCCCCTCCCGCATGGCAGGGCAGAATGTCCTGCTCTGTTGCAGTCCAAGTGCCATGCTCCCCTTGAGCCACTGCCCTTCACACAGTGTGCACTGGCCATGACTTTGAGCAGAAAAGGTGAAAATCGGAGATGAGCCCTTTGCTGTGCACAAAGCCTGTCCCTAGTGCACTCCCCAATCTGTCACCGTGAAAATTTGGCTCTTATCCTGTCCTTAAACTTCATCAATTCTCCTGGTGCCTCCAAGCCATTCCCCCCTGCTCAGGGGCCCAGCAGCAGCTCTGGCAGCCCAGCCACCCCGGCTTGGCTTTGGCTCCTGTGTTTGCTGGGAGATGTGAGCAGAGACTCGAGCTGCTGCTGACTCCATCCCAGCTGGAAACTGCTGGTTTTACTGCTCAAAATGTGCGTGCACAGCCAAGCCTCCCACCTGCTCTGCTGCTAGTGATTCCCATGTGTTCAGGAGGAGGAGGAGGAGGAGGAGGGGGAGGCAGAGCGAGCTCTGAGCAGCTGCTGTGGGCATTGCTGTGATACCATGCCCCTAACCCAGCAGTGCCCAGGGTCACAAATCTTCCACCTTCACAATCCTTTCGTCAAAATGTGAAAAGGTGCCGGAGAGGGCTCAGCCTGTGACCCTGTGGGGCTGTGACACCGAGAGGCAGCCCTGCTGTGTCACAGCACTGCAGCTGTGCTGGGACATTTATGCACTAGACCTTGAAGATGTTCGTCTGTTTGTTTTCCTTTCATTGCCACAAGCAAACTCGCTGGCTGTGAAAAGGGGTAAATTAGCATCTCCAAAGGCTGGGTCTCTCTTCATTCTGAAAACAAGCCACGAGGAGCAGCAGCTCGGCTCCCTCATCCTCCCTCCCTGCCTCCCACCCCGTGCTGTGCCAGCACAGCTCTTTGTGGAACTGGCCCAAACCACAGCTACTCTGCTGTCTTTGTGAGCCAAACAGATTTTAAGCACTTGGCTGCATCTGTGAACACGGAGGTCACTTGTAGTTCTTAGATGAGGCCTCACAGGCTGATCACTGCATTGATTTTTAACCTGTGCTGTTCAGGCTGAGCGCAGTAACTTGTATTCCAAATAAGTCTCTAAACCCCATTGTGTTGGTTCCAGCATTGCTGTCACAATTCTGAGCAGCTCTGTGCTGCTCACTGAGCCGTGTGGCAGCCACGAGCCTCGTGTGCCAGGCCACCACACAGGGGTGACACATGTCCCACCTGGGCTCTCACCTGGCTCTGGCTTCTGCCAGCACCCTCTGTGCTGCTCCCCAGGCAGCTGCCTGCCTCTCCTGGTGTGTATTCCCCTAAATTCAGGGCAGGGTAAACTTCCCAGAGAGTCCCATGGGTGCTGATCTCAGCTCCAGCTGTGGAGGAGGTGCTGGGCAAAGCCCAGACCCCAGAGCTGCAGCCTGGGCTTTGAGTTGTGCTCTCACTGCAGGTCCTGAGGCAGCTTTTAGAGGATGTTTAGACCACGTCTGCCTCTGCCTGCACACACTGGTAAAATGGTCATGAGCCCTTCTGCCTCTGAGAGCTCTGAAGGAAGCAGGGAGACACTGGGCTGTGGGCTGTTCCCAGCTGGCACCCAGCATTGAGGGTGGGAACAGTGAGCATGGCCAAACTGAGCTGGACAGGCTGAAACACAAGAAATCCCACCTCAACACGAGGAAAAAACTGCTTTACATTCAGGGTGGCAGAGCACTGAGGCTGCCTTGGGAGGTCATGGAGTCTCTCTCTCTCTCTGGGACCTAAATAACCTGCTCTAGGTGATCCTGGCACACTTCTATCCTGGACTTCTGTTCTGGCTTCCCCATGTCTTAGGTACCTTCCCCACCTACACCAAGGGTTTTACATCTCAGGGTGACCCTCTGCAGTTTTGCAGAAGGCATAACTTGGATCCAGTACTTTCAGATTTCCTCTGAAAGTACCCTAAAGTGTTACCAATGTGGTCCCAATCTTAACCCCAAATCCTCCCTCCATTTGCCTGATCCTCATTCAGGATCCACAGTTCCTGGAGGGCACTGGCCAGAGTAAAATCTGTATAAAATCTGCATCTGCTGTGCTAATGATCACTGTTGGTCCCAAGCAGCCATTCCAGCCTTTCCAGACTCTCTGCCTTTACCTGCTGAACACAGACCACATCCTGCACAGGTATCCCAAATCTGGAACTTTATTTATAAAATGACTCATACAGGGACACCGTCCTGAAAGACTTCAGCCTGACAGGGCAAAGTCACTGGGCAGGGCACAGTGAGACTGCTGAGGGTGACTGGAGCTACTGCCAGGGGCTGGTTTGTGGATGCAGAGCCCCTTCCTGTGCTGCTTTAGGGACAAGCTCGTGTTCTTACACTGCTGAGTATATGCCAATGAATGCCACCATGCTATGTACAGACTTTGATAAGAACTTTTCCCCTAAATTAGATGGAGGAGATGAAAATGGCTTGGCAAAACAATGTGACCTCGGCAAGGATTCCCCGAGAGCTCGGGAGCAGCTCAAGTGTTCTCTCCTTCCAGGTGAACTAAAATCCATAGAGTGGGATAGTGGGACAATAATTTCTTCCCTTTGGTGCTATATTTAGATCATTCCTGCCAGCCAGGGTGGGAGAAAGAGCCCAACAGTTCCCAGCAAACACACAATGATGAACATCCAGAGGAAGATCCTGTCGATGACCATTGCAACATACTTCCAGTCTTCCTTCACCTGGAACACAGAGGGGAGAGGCCAATTATTAGCATTTACTGGAGATTAAAATTTGTGAAAACCCTTAGAGCTTTACTCCAAAGCAGGATATTTTCATATCATTCCTGAGATAGGAGGGGGAGGCTCACTTAGTGGAGCTATAAAATGGCAAAGCTTCATTCATCAATCACCTGAGGGATCCCCAGACTGCAGGGGTGTGCATGTGAAGTCCCAAATCCCAGTGGATAACACACCCCCGTGGATAATTAAGGCCATCTGCACACTCACTCTCCCATTTTCCACCAGCAACAGCTGTAGCTGGGTGTGTAAATGAGGCTGTGATTCAGGCTGGGGCAGTGGGGGGTAAGAAATGACTCGTTTCCCCGTGCTCATAAAAAGATGTGCTTACAGATGAACAAAGCCAATCTCTTTCTGTGAAGGCATTCACAGCTTTGGGTGAATAAGAAGTGAAAATGAACCAGCCAATAAAAGTACCCTCATCCTCCTTTTTCCCTATTTTTGCCTTGCTGTGGGAGGATTTTCCAGCAATTCCCCTCTGGGAACTTCTAGTACCATGAGGCAGAAATGGTTAATGACTGTTTCATTAAGAAACCATATATCTATGAAAACCTCTTATATTACATTGCTGTTAGTAATTTCTTTCCCAGGAAGAGGCCTGATCAGATGGTAAAGTTCTATTTGATATGACTGTACCCATTATGATTTCCTACAATTTCCCACTTGGTGATTAATAGCCCCAAGGGCAGAAATTTGGCACGCTGCCTTGTTCTTTGGGGAAAACATCTCAGCAGGAGCCCACTCAAACCTCCCCAGTGGCTGTGAGTGGTGAAAGGAGAAGGGGACAGCAAAGCTGCCAAAAATGCATTTTGGTAAAGGAAGCAATCCAGCTATCAGTGCAATGCCACTTGCAGCAGAGGATGTTTCCACAGGTACAGTGGTGTTGCTGAGCTCCTTGGCTCAGTGAGCAGCTTTGTGAGCTGGGAAATGAGGCATGCACTGGAGACCATATTATATTTTCTCAGAACAAAGCATTTTCAATTTCAGGAATACCTGAATGTTGTCAAAAGCATAAGAATGGGTTCAGTGTTTTCATTAAATGGATAGACTTATTCCTTTTAAAAGCAGCATTGTGTTAAGCCAGCCTTTACTACTGAATAGGCAGAGAAATCAACCATGTTCATCCTGCATCTTGTCACCTTCTTGGGTAAAATCATGTTATCTTATGATTGTACAGCCTTCTGCACAACCATCTGTAATTAGCGTAAGTAAAAAAAAAATACTGACCCTTGAAAACCAAAAGGAATTCTCTCATTCCAAGATTCTATAATTTCCTTGGGTTGTGAACTATAATTTATTCAAATTTATAAAATCGTGTAGTGGCAGAACAAGGGGGAATTGCTTTAAACTAAAATGTAGCATTTTAGATTAGAAATTAGGAATAAATCCTTTACTTTGGGGGTGCTGAGGCCCTGGCACAGCTGCCCAGAGAAGCTGTGGCTGCCCCATCCCTGCAAAGTTCAAGGGCAGGTTGGATGGGGCTCTGCTCATGGCAGGTGGAATGAGATGAGCTTTAAGATCCCTTCCAACCCAAACCATTCTGTAATTCTACAATTCTGTGATAAGAGCTCAGTGGATAACTCCCTTTTGCTGCATTTATTTTCTGACCTATTCATCACTTGCTGAGAGTTGGAGCCTCTGATGCTTAAAATTCCCCATGAGAAAGGCATCTAAGCAAACCCTGGATGATTGTTTTTATGGGATTAGTGTCTTATGATGTAACCAATGTGTAAAGCAAATCTGAAATTTCCCATCTGATGTTCAGCTGGAAAGCTGGATTGAGTAAATAATGTCTCATTCTGGTGTAATGACTTTCTTTGAATATTTATGCTAGTAAAAAAAAGTGCTAGATCACACAAAGAAAAGAAACTTGATGAGTTTCTCTCTGAGCAAAGAAGAGGAAAGTGGGGGAAGAACAACTTGCAGAGGAATTTGCTTTCTAATGTAATGGTGTATGCAGAAATACTGAACCCATTTTGAAAATGATGGCTGGGACTGCATCAGATGTTTGTAAAATCAATATCCAGCTTCAGACTGAGAGCACAGAGGGTGAAATTGGAAATTAAGGGGAGATAATAATAATAATAATAAAAAAAAAAAGAGGATAAGGGAGAGAAAATGATTTGGATTTTTTATTTTGTATTCGGCCACGATTGTAGCTCTTCCTCGTGGTCCAGCAGCCCAGTTGGAGTCTGATCTGCAGGCATCCCTCTGACATCCATGCAGCTGCCAACATCTGCCACCACAACTCCTGACCTCTATTCTGATTAGTTTTTAAGAAGCTCACTCAAAGTTATTTTCGGGAAATGATCAGGGGAAGGACCAGCTGACTCCCCCACTCTCAAACTCCTGAGAAGTGGGAATCTGCAGCTCTGCCCTGGTCCAGCTCCTCGTGGGTCTGAGCCTCAGGACTGGAGGAGGATTGAGGTGCCTTGGTGCCATCTGACCCCCAGGACCCAGAGCCTGCAGCACAGATTAGAGCAGTCCCAAGCGGTTTTATTGTATTTTGTTAAAAATAACCCTGTGAGATTATCCTGTTTCCTCCCCCTCAGCTTTATTCCTTCCCATTTTATTTTTAAATATCTTCACATCAGAGCATTCTGGAGATGCACACAGCCATGGACAGAACGACTTCCCAGATGGTGCTGTCTGGTTATTTTGGCTGATGTGTGACATGGAACTTGTTTTGCCTTTCAGTCTGTAATTAATTTCTAATGGCATTTCCATCTTCTGCTGGGACAATTGCGCCGTGTGTTTTCCCCAGTGCCCCATTGTGCCTGTATTGTTTGCAGATATCTTTCTGTAACAAACAACTGCCTCTTGCATTTCCCATTTTCTCTTCGCTGGAGCACTTAATTAAATGAGCTATTTACTTTTAATTTAGAAGCACTGCCCCTGTGGCAATGGAGCTTTAGAGAAAAAATAAAAAGACAGGAACTTAAAAGAAGCTCTGTCCTCCTTCTGGGAAGGTGAATGTCTCTGGAAATATTGCCCACAAGACAGTGAGATGTGTCTCAGCACTGCATCAGAGATGCCTGCTGATAGATTTATTGAAGACTTCCATGAAGAAATGGGACAATTTGATTTTAAGATGAAAGCAAATTTCTGAGGACTGATTTTTTTCCCCAATAAATTCTCATTTTATAGATCAGTTCTGCTCCTCAGAATGTATTTCACCTCCAGAAGATCATTTTCCTTATTCTTTTTCATTTCCACTGGGAGGAAAAATTGTGCTTTCCTACTTTATATCTTAGTTGGGTCCAGAGAGAGAAAATAGTGCAGGCCCACAATGGAGTCAGCATTATCCCCTCTATCTGAAAGCCCAAGCTCTGCCTTCCGTGCCAACCACAGCTGCTGTGGAACAGTGGAGAAAGGTCACCCTGAGTCCCCAGGGGAGCCCACAAAGCTGCCCACAGCTCACTGCTGGATGTTCTCCTGGTGCCTTTCCTCACAGCCTGGCCTGGCAGGAACTTGGGTCAGAGACCAAAGGCTCAAAGCTGCTCCTTTTCTTCTGCTTTTGATGTTTAGTGCTGTAAATAGCTTTCTCCTCAGGACGATCACTTAATTTCACGAGGGAAGAGCAGCAGAAGGTATCAGAAGAAAATCTGTGGCTTCTGAAGACTGTTTCATTAAAAAAATTAAGAGGAAGGAACCCAAAATATTAATTGACTCCATTCTTGTTAACACCAACCAGCTCAGCAGGCAGAATCATTTGAAATGGGAAGTATTATTGGTGTAATATTTTTTCATTTGCACCATGGGGAAAAAATTGAGCTAAACTCAACTGACATCCAAGGGTTTACTTGTGATTATTGCCAGAGGGAGAGAGCAGACTTTAATTCCTGCACTCCTAATGTGCTTCTGAAGTGCTTTACCCTGGCAAGGAGTTTTGGACTGGCAACTAATGAAGATGAGGATTCACAACCCATCTCTGCCACAGATTTGTTCTGTGACCTTGAATAGAAAGTTTGTGTTTTGGCTGTAACTCTTCAACATAAGGAATTAACAGTTCCTTCCTCAAAGGGATGCTGTGAAGCAAAATCCATTGAAGAACAGAGGCCCTTAACTAGGATACCAAAGAGTATAGAAATGGACAGTAGTATTTAAGCTTTTCTTGCTGCTCAGTGCTGTGAAACATGGGAATAAAAGATACTCTCCATGCTCAGGAAGTCTTGTATAATCACACTATGACTTGCACTGGTTCTAAATCCTAAGAAATTTAAACTGTAGACAAAGCTAAAATGCACCTTTGGCATATGAATCTGCCCAGGAAAAGGTAGATAAGACTTTTCTTTAATAAGATGACTAACTTCAGGTTATCTTGTGCCTCCTTTCATTGTGGCCATAATTACTAACACATAGTATCCATAGTCCTGCAGTAAAGAGCTACAAGAGCTATGAAAGGATGTAGCATTTGTTATGTGCCTCACCGTCTCCATGAAAAAAAAATCCTTTCAGCCTCTACTCCCTTTATTTGTAACCATATTTACCCCCACAGAATAAACAGGAAATTTGTTCCCTCACGTCCCTGCAGAGAGCTCCAGTGGAAGTCCACTAATAAAGAATCACACCATGATACATGAGTAGAGCTGAACAGACCCTGCAGTATCCCCACACTACTGCAGCTTCCCACAGCCTGCCTGGGCAATTTGCTTTCCTCAGCTCCATAGTCAGTCAGTGATTAATAAAAAGCAGAGAGTGTGAATTCCTCATTTGTCAGAGGCTTAAATAAGGAATAAGCCTCTGTTCCTGTGAGATGGCTGCATCTTGGGTGTCAGAAATCTAACTGCTTCTTTGCTGCCTAACAACAACTTTATTCCTATTTTCTGCTGGAGAATCCATTGTTCTAGAGCAGCCTGAGCATGCCCTGGCTGTGCCGCCCCCTTGGCCCTCATTCCAAGACACCAAGGACATCTCCAGCTGTGCCTACAGCGGCCAAAACCCACCCTAGAGGTATGGCTGAGCCTGCCTCAACACGAACACACCCTGCACAGCTCAAGGCTTGCTGTGGCCCCCTTAGCAGCTCATTCCTGACTCTTTGAGGGAGAGCAGGCTCCGCTGGAATACTCACCGAGAAATCCGCGTCCTCCGCCCGCAGGTGGTCTGCGATGTAGTGAACCCCTTCCACTGCCAGCTTCAGGGCTGGGGACATCAGCACCAGGTGCTGCTCTTTGGCGCCGTGGCTCTTGCTCCCCTGGGCTGCTGTGCCGGCCACCTCGCCCTTTTTGCACTTGCACTTGCACTGACGGGGCTTGTGCTGGGGCTGCTCCCCGTTGAGGTGGCACCGCTGGGACGCTGGGGAGCCACTGGAGTGGCCATTGGTCTGGGAAGAGTCCTCTTGCAGGTAGCAGTACTGGATGCTCCGGGACCTGCAGCGGATTGTCCCCTCCTCTGCCTTGTTGGGGCTGTACATCTGCTGGACACTCAGTGACCTGCCTTTCAAGACAGAGGTGGCCTGGGTGTCGCTCAGGTGGTGGCAGGAGGGCTGTGGAGAGGAGCAGGTCACCTGTATGGGCTCTGGGTGCAGCACGGAGTACTGCCCAGAAGGGGACTTGCAGATGGGCTGAGGCTTGGCTGGCTCCTCCAGGTGGGCACAGAAGGAGGAGGTGGGTGATGGCTCATTGCTCTGGGGGCTGGGGGAGGATGAGGTAGTGAAGTTGGGTTCCACGTCCATCTCGGACCAAAGCCTCGGCGCGTTGGTTATTTTGTGCATGGACTCAATGAGCTTCTTGCAATTGTCCTTCACCGTGGAGGGACGTTTCATGAAAAGGATCCGTGGGACCACGTCAAGGAAGACCCTCCTCACCCAGTCTGGCATGGTGTGGGTGCGGGGGGAGCGGTGGTGCACGTTGAGCACGAAGACAGTGATGATGATAGACAAGGTAACGAATATCATGGTGAAGAGGAGGTACTCCCCAATCAGAGGGATGACCAAGGAGGTGGAGGGGATGATCTCCGTGATGAGCAGCAGGAACACAGTGAGGGACAGCAGCACGGAGATGCACAGGGTTATCTTCTCTCCACACTCAGAGGGCAGGTAAAAGACCAGGACAGTGAGGCAGGAGATCAGCAGGCAGGGGATGATCAGGTTGATGGTGTAGAACAGCGGCAGCCTCCGGATAATGAAGGAATAAGTTATATCGGGGTAGATCTCTGTGCAGCACTCGTATTTCTTGCTGTTGTAATTGCCCACAGCGTTGATGATGACCCACTCCCCACTCTCCCAGTAGTCCAGCTGGTCCACATGGCTGTGCATGCTCACCAAGTCTATCTTGGCTTTGTCGTAGGTCCAGGAGCCAAACTTCATCGTGCAGTTTTGCTGGTCAAAGGGGAAGAAGGTGACATCGATGCTGCAGGAGCTTTTATAGATAGCAGGGGGCATCCATTTAATTCTCCCGTCATAGAAGAGGTGAGCCTTGGTCAGGTGGGTGACTGCAAAGTCACCATCAGCACTGGGGACAGATGGAAGACAAAAAAAGCTTAGACTCCTCTAGGACATGTCAGCTCTGTTAAGGAAATAGGATATTCAGTGCCTGGCTTCCAAATGACCTGAGATGCAAGAGGCACATCACGTCCAAACACTGGCTCCATCTACTCTGTCCAGGCATTTTGAGCTCTTGGCTGACACAAGCCCTGGAATTCATGCACATGCCAGCCTTTCCCTGGAATAAGTCAGTTCCTTGATATGATTGCACAGAAGTTTTTCCCAAAGGTGTCCCAGATGTGCTCTGGAATGAGTTGAGTTTGGTTTAGAAGTGGGAGGAAGTATTATGAGATAGGGTAGCTGTGAGCTGGGCAGAATTATTTGTGACAGCTGCTAAAAACGAATGAGTGTTGGGTAATCACCCAGTCTTTTATGTGAAAAACAGCAAGAACATCCTATTAGTAGGAATAACGAACATTAATCTTTTGATTTCCAAGTTAGGAAGAGAATTGGATTTTGTGGTGTCTCCTCACAGGAGCTCTCAGCTGGGGGTTATCAGATAAATAGATAACAGCTCAGGAGTTTGTACTGGAATTGTATGAATAAATTGTATTTTCCAGACTTTTGGAGGAAGAACCTGAGTTACCAACAGCAGCACTGCCAGACAAAGGACAGACTGTGCAGGGGAAAAGAGCTTCTGCTAAAAACTTGAGATGAATTATTCAGGCTGATACAGATAGAAAGCTCTCTGCTCCTGCCCAGTGCTTCTGGCTGGAGCCAGCCCAGCCTGCAGTTGCCAAAATCCCAGGGCTCTGCTGCTTCAGTGCCCAGATGTGCCCTGACAGCAGCCACGCAGTGACAGGGAGCACACCTCTCCTCCTCCCTCCCAGCAGCAAGATCACCAACACACGGCTGATCCAGCAGGGCTCCTCAAGCTGCAGAAGGCACAGGAACTTTCTGAATTAATTCATTTACAAGACCATTCATTTAAAAGCAAAATTGGGAAAGAGAAAGGACTTTTTGATAGTTTCATAGGATCATGGAATGGTTTGGGTTGGAAAGGACCTTAAAGACAATCTGATTTCAACTCCCTGCCATGGAAGTTTCTGGGTTTTTTTTCCCCTTCCACTAGACCAGGTTGCGCCAATCCCCATCCAATCTGGCCAGGAACAATTCCAGGGATGAGACAGCCACAGCTTCTCTGGGCAGCCTGTGTCAGGGCCTCACAACTCACATCACATATTCCCACCTGCTCTGTGAAACATCCTAAAAATGAGACTGGTGTTGTATTGGGAAATAGTGGCAGGATCTGGGCACTTGCTGAGCTGCCTTGGCTAACACAGTTCCTGGGAAGAGATGGAAACATCCCCAGTCCTCAGGATCACAGCCCAGATGTCCTTGAGACAATTTTCTAGTTTTCTTGAAAAATAAACCCAGAATTCTTGTGTGGTGGAGAACCAGGTTTTACTAAACTCTTTTTGTTCTTTGTCTTCTTTGGGGCAGATTTTGGGACAGCCAAAAGAACACAAAAGGACATAGTGTCTTTTGACTTCTAAACTGGATTTTTTCTCAAAGACTTAAAATACTTGGAAAAAAGAAAAAAAAAGGTGGGAACTACATACAAGGCACTCACAAAGGGATTAACACAAAATCAGTATGGTGATCTACTCTGAAGCAACCAAACCTGGGCCATTGCACAATCCATCCAGCTCCTGTCTTACCTGTTCTTTCTTAAATCTAATTTACACTCCAGAACATGTGATTTGGATGAAAACCACCTTTTTTTTTTCCTCCTGGGTTTTGCCAGGAGCACAGTAAATCCAGATTGAGACATGAAACATGCACAGCAAGTGGCAGTCCAGTGCTTGCTGTTCTTGGTGGTTTTCTTTTTAAATCTCAATAGGAATATGGAATCTGATTCTGCATTTAATGATATCTCTGAGGCATGATTAAATCACTCATTAATGGAGCAATATTTTTAACTGGATCTTACTAGAGAAAAGAGATTATGAGCATCCACTATGAGTGTTTCCCTTCTTAGGTAGAGCGGGTAAGTGGCTGGATAAACAAGACAGGTGTACATTTTTCTTTTGAAAACTCTTGGAAAAAAACCACACTAAACTCTTGCTAAAATAGCATCCAGGAATGATAATAATTCATGCAACTCTGTTCCATTCCCAGAAATGCCTTCCCTGGCAGTTTTGCAGTTTCTGGGTGATCACCACACTCCTCTTCTGCAAACATAGATGGAACCATTGTGGTGCTGCAGATCTTGTGTGTCACTTGTTTCTGTAAATTACCTGCTTTTTAATGAGGAATAAACTTTTTTTTTTTTTTTAATTGCTCGCCTAACAAACCCAGCTTCATCCTGGGTCCTCTTTGGCTCACATTTTTACAAAGAACACTGGCACTGCCTTCCAGGCTGGATTTTGCCTGCAGTGCCATGCCAGGAGTGAAACCAGCTGCGGAACTTCTCCTTGGATTTAGTCAGTTATTGACTCTGAGGAGCCATAAAACACCCTTGGATGCTCCTGCCTCACCAGCCTACCAGGACTATGAAGGAATTTCTGACTTTACTGAGTGTGTTTGGATTTCTCATTGCAGTTCAGTGCAGAGGAATTTGTAAGCAGGGTAAATCAGCCATGCTCTGTACATGGAATATATCCCAGCCAGCCACATCATGCAAAGGCAGTATTCCCACTTGTCTCACCCTTCATGCATCCATATTTTTGTGCCTCCTTTCCCGAGATTTCCACCCACAAGCATATGTGGACCTTCAAGCACACGTTTAGTGGACTGGAAGCTGTGCCTGCTGGCACCCTGCCCATGCAGGGAGCCTGGAGAGATTCTCTCTCCCCTCCTGTGAGAGACTTTGATTCTGCTCCTCTCCACATAAAAGAGGGAGCAAACAAGGTCACCTGGCTGTTGAGTGCTTTCCCAAGTCTTTCCCCCCTCTCCAAGGGATGAAGGTGAGACAACCAACTGCAAACACAGCCTGCAGTTGGGAGCCTGGGGAAACCCTGTGTTCTTTTGGACAGCTTTGCTGTGGGAAAACCCATTCCTGTTCCTACAGCCCTGACTGCACCACGTGAATATTGCCTTAGACAGGAAGGTGGGAGACCTGATGAAGTGGGACAGAGAAAATCTGCAGACATTCCTCTAGAGCAGCAGCACGTTCTCATCTCACTCGGTGGAGATCACTCTGTTGTGACAGTTGTCATGAAAATCCATTTGGAAGAAGGCGTGAGTGCAAGGTAAACATCACAAGAACTGCAGAATTCAGAGTCAGGCTCTCCTGGTTACTCTGACCTGACAGCTTTAGAATTTAGAAATATGCCAGTATTAAAGAACTGGAGCTCTTATATTTTTATGTCAAACACCAAGAAAGAGAGAAGACAATTACTTATCTAAAAAAAAAAAAAAAAAAAAAAAAGAGCTGCTGTGTGCTGCAGCCTTTGATTTCTCATTTTGAGAAGAAAGGCTGCTCTATTAAATTTCCTAAGTTTAAGGGTTTAAGGATGGCATTGCTTTACTGACATCTACCAGCCATGTTCTACTAAAAAGCTCTGCTGACAGAGAATTTCTGTTTTCCTTTGACACTTTCTATTTTCCTACAGTTGGGAGATACACCATCTCACAAAATTAAGTGTTTTCAGAGTGCATGTAAATGAGACACACATTTATTTTAATTTCTGATGACGCAATTTAAATCCCAACAGACCTTTAAAAGCCTGAAAATTATCTACACACACATATGGATATAGTAGAATGTCCTCACTTAAAGCATTTTTCATCAAAGAGCAGTAATAAAGAAAAATTGTGGTATTAGGAGCCTGCACCCTTTTGGTACACATTACAGAGATGCTTCTGGAATATTCAGATTAAAATTCTCTTCAAAAGGAAACCAGAAAATATTTACTGGAAAATATATACTGATTTGTGCTACCAAATAACTCAAATGCACTGCTTGGAAGGCACCTCTGGAACTGCTTCCTGCCCAAAACTCCCTGCTCAAAGCAGGTCAGCTACACGAGGATCAGGACCTTACTTAGTTGGGTTTTAAATATTTCCAGGATCTTGGACGTCCTGGGTGCCCAGGGGAGATGTGTGTGCACTGATGGGACTTCCTTCAGTCCCATCCCAGCTTTTCCTTGGTTTAGAAACCAGCAGTAATAATGATGTTTTTGCTGTTGCTCAAGAAAACAGGCACCATTCTCAGCAAAGGCTGTGCTACACCAATGGAATGAGCACAGGAGGTTCTGACTCTGCTGAATTGGTGCATTTTGCTCCAATTCTCCCCTTTGCCAAGGATCCTCCCCAGCACTTTGAAGGCAGAGCTCTTGCTCTGTCCTTAGAATGGTAGGAGCAGCCCTTGGGTGTGAGCAGAGCAGCAGCCCAGGAGAGAGATCCCTCCTGAATATTTCCTTCTATCAGCTCCTGCATTGCTGGGTAGAGCTTGGCAGCAAACCTCAAAGCATCTGAGGATGTTCCTCTCCAGAAAAACAACCACTGAATCTGCCAGAAGGATCGGAGAACTGAAGGGTGAATTAGTGATTTTTATTTTTTTTTTGCCTATTATAAATATAACTGGTGCACAATGATGAGATCTGTGCCAATGCACATAAAGAAAAATGTCAAGTATGTTTCCAATTTTAAAGGTTACACTGGGGCATCTTTTGGTATTTCTCCTCCAAAGAGCTTTGGGATGAGTCATAAAACCAGTGTTACTCCATCAATCTAACTGGTTGCAAACATCACAGTATAGCTCACGAGAACAAGCTGCAGCAGTACTTTTCAAAAAAACTCTTTGCTTTTCCATGATTTTCAAAAGCTGCCTGACAGACGATCTTTTTATCCCATCCAGTAATCCCTTTGTGTCCATTTTATCACTGGATGAATTCCTCAAGATATTTCCTACCCCTAATTACAGAAATTTGTATTTGATTTTCCTTCACACATATTTCTTTTTTTTGGGGGGGGTAACTGTGGAGTCTAAGGCAAGGATTACTTTCTGGAACAGTTAATCCCAGAAAATACCAAGAAAAGAGAAACTTCTGAATTCTCAATATTCCCAGCAGCTTCTTCTCGGGTTTTACAACCACCAGGCTGTGATAATACCATGCCTGTCCAGCTGAAAACCAGCATTAGGCTCCAGGACATGGGCTTGGATTGCCCTGGGCAGCCTTCAGCAGCTGGAGCACCTGGGTGCAAACCTGTGCTTTCAGGGGTTTATCCTCTGAAGCTCCCATGTTGAACAAGGGACTCAACACAGAGATGGAGAAGCAAAAAAAAAACCAAAAAAAAACTAACAAAAAAAAAACACAACAAAAAACCAACCAACCAACCAACCAAAAACAAACATAAAACAACAAAAAAACCTAACAAAAAAAAAAAAAACCAACAAAAACCCCAACAAACAAACAAAACAAAAAAAAACCAACAAAAAACCCCACCACAAAACAAAAAAGCAATCCCAAAAAGCTTATTCCCTCATTAGAGAAAAAAATACAATTCATTTTTTGTACTTCAAATATACAAAGAAAAACTAAAATGTGCTTCAAAGCCATTCATGAATGGAGAAACAAATCAATGCAGAGGATTAGATAATTCATTTAGAAATGATTTGGTGGTGCCTGAAGAGCCTTTACAACCTCAGATAAGGAACAGCCTGGTTTTTTGGCAAAGAGGAGGCTTTGTCACTTCACTGTGAGGAACTCATATTCCTCTGTTGTACATATGTTATGTCACATCCAGTAGAAACTATTTGCAGAGTCTTGGAACTTATCTCATCATGCCTGAAAATTCAACAGCATATTAATTTCCCTGTAGGATATTAATTTCTTTTCAGATTCCTTATGAATGTTGACAACTACATTTAGTCTCTAGGCCAAACCAGCTGAATTTACTGATTTAATTTGGGTCTCTAGAGTGGGTAAATGGAATGTTTTTTACAATAATGAGCCATGATATGAGAGTAACCTCACAACAAAGGGTCAGGTTTCCTTAAAAATGTAAATCTGAAATAAACTGAAATTTTACCATTTCTGTAATATATAGCCTAAGATGAAAACAGGAAGGGTATTTGTATAATCTTTCCTAAAGGAGTCCATCCCAAACAGAAATACCATATTTCAATAATATTATAAGCAATAATTAGCTCACCCTAAACAGCCTGAAGACAAAAGGTCAGTGTGGCCTCTCGCTCTCTTTCACCAAGGTATTTTTGCACATTCTCTTGCTCTTAGAGACCCAGAATCACGTGCAGCTATGTCAAACTCTCTCTAAACTATACATATATATGTGTAAAATATGAGATGGAGTCCTTGTTAGCATCACCATGGCTAATCACTACCATTTCCAGCTGAGATGTCCAGCTGGAGAAGCCCTGGCTGGGAATGCAGTTGGTGAAATGCTGTGCAAAGCAGCCTCACCTTGGTGTCCCCTCACTCTGGGGGTTTTGCTTTGCATTTGCCCTGCAGTCCCTAAAATATGTGAAACCCGATTAAGATATTGACTGCAGCTCCAGATGTGTTTGGCAGGAATTTAGGTGGAAGAGAGAAGTACATCTCAGGGCAGAAAACATTTTGCATGAGCACAAAGGGAAATATAGCAGTGAAGACACATGGAATTCATGGAAACCCACTAATGTCTGGTGCCTAGCTCACATCCATGTTTAATTCATGGATAAAGTAACCAATTAAAAATGCATGATAGACTCATGACAACCAACAGACAAATGCATGATCATTAATGCTAAGTATGGATCAAGGGAGGGAAGCAGCCTGGATTTGGGGAGCTGGGGCACGAGATCTCCTGTGTCAGCAGGACAGTCAGATTTGTTACTGCAAGGCAGAGCAATAAGGTGGGCAGGACTGAAAGATTCTCACTGCCCAGAAGAGGAAGAGAAGGACATTCTGGAGCAGCTGCTGTGGCCAGGAGATGAGACCCCTGGAGTCCCTGTAGAGACTCAAGTGACAGCAGCAGTGACTACAACAGGGCAGAGGGGCAGAGTCTGAGAGGGGCAGGAGCTCCCAGCTCAAAGTCAGGGTGTCCTGGACATCTGGGGGGTGTCTTCAGCGTGAAACCCCAAAATGTCCTGAGACCTAAAGGATACCAAGGTCTCCTGGAGTGTTCCTCATCCCTGAAGTGTTCAAGGCAAGGCTGCACAATGCTCAATGCTTTGAGCATCCTGGTCTAGTGGAAAGTGTTGCTGCCCATGACCAGGGGTGGGATCAGATCATGGTTAAGATCTTTTCATCCCAAACCATTCTGTCATTCTGTGGTTCCTTATTTCCTGGCCCCTCCTTGCATGGACCATCCTCATCAACCCTGCTGAGCCAAGGGAGAGGAGGCAGAGGTGACATGTCAGGCTCTTCTGTGCCAGTAGCTCCAGCAAAAGAAGAGTTTGACGCACGAAGGTGGCACAGGGATTTGTGCCACGTCACTTCCTTTGGCACCATGGTCCACCACAACAACCACCAGAAGCTCCAAAAATAATAATCCTTGTCATTGTCATTAATTAAACAACAAGAATGACAAGGACATTGTTTTTTCTTTCCAGTGGAAGCTGTGAACACCTTTCTTGGCTGCCAAGTGAGGCATTTTTGATGCAATATTCATGTTCAGAGTGTGTCCCTGGAGGGCAGGAAGGTCCAAGTGCCTCTGAATGAATAATTTTCATTGGGCTAATCTCTGAAAGGTGCTCAGTGAGGATGCAGTGATTTCCGAGAGGTTTGCAATCACTCCACACCACTGAGGATCCAGAATGAGCTAATGGGAAAGATAACAGCCCCTGTAGTCTCCAAAGCTCACAGTCCCCTGGGCAGATTCCAGCTTCAGCCATTTATTTTGGTTTTTAAACAGAAGCAAAACCATATCAAGCTAGAACCAGGCAACTGTTTATTAAAACCAAGCCTGGCTGCTGCTGTGAGGGTTTTCTCTGAGTGTCAGCCACATGCAAAGATGATTTTCCTTGATGCCTGCAGCAAGTGTTTTCTCTTGGGCCTGTGCTGGGGTGGGGGACTGGGATATCTGACATCCAGGGAGACCGGAGAGCTGTGGTGGGGGCTCCAGGGAGAAAACAGCCTTGGCACTTGGGCAGCATTTCTAAAAATATCAACAGGCTCCAAAGGAAAGAAAGAAAACCACAACCTGCTCCCTAGGAAGTGTCCTTACAAGAGACAGATTCCAAGCATCTGCAAAGAGGAGCAAATACCTATTTAGGAATCATTCCAGAATGGTATTTAGCTGACCTGAAACCCCTGTTTTTCTAGCTGCACGAGCCTGACATTTTTCAGCATATTTTCCTTATTTAAGCCCATCATCAGTAATTGGCTTTTCCAGTTGATGGTGATGAATTAGGGGAGAGCTCCTGGGTGAAATGAAATTGAAGAGGACTGAAAGCTCAAATCCAGCTTAATTGTGCATCTGACATGTGAAGAGAAAACAATACCTGGCATCCCCCAACACAACTGGCTGCCCAGAGGAAGGATCATCAGGAGAGCAAAGCCCTTGTGATGAATGTCAGTCATGTCATTTAAGGCATGTTGTAGAATCTACATGAACTCTGACCACAGAGAATAAAATAAAGCAGAATTGTTGCAGGAAACATTTTAACCTCATGAACAGAGAAAATTTGCAAGGATGGGTTTGCCCCCTGCTCACAGTGCTCACACTCACTTGTTGTAAAGGACAATGTCTGGCCTCCAGATGAGCTCCGAGGGGATTCGGATGGAGGTGACATTTTCATATTCCTGGGGGTCCCAGCGCAGCTTGTAGTCGTGCCACTCCTGCCAAAAATGAGGTGGTTACAAAGCTGGGAGAGTTTAGCAAAAAAACTGAAAGGAAACATGGAAAAACACATATTTGGGGGCACCCACCTGCTTCACCCACACATTCGTGGTCATCATTTGATTTTTCTCATCCTGAAATGCAAGATCAGATATTGGTTACAGGAGCAGATTAAGAGGCCCAAAGAACCCTCTTAATTTCCCTTAATTGTATTTCATTTATGTAATTACAAATCACCTCTGCAATAAATGTAAGTTCTGTCTTGGAAATAAAAAGCAGATGTTTCTGTCATTTGACGTGGGACAGGGCACAGCTGGTCTGATACCACTGAACAGCTGAGCCTGCACCTAAGCAATCCTGTGAGCAGATGGACTGGAATTTATTGGGATTTTACTCAGTGCTGATGGATTCAGCCTGGGATGATGATACCAGGTAGAGGAAAAAGCTCCCCAGCCTGCCTTTGACCTCAGTACTGAAGGAGGGGAGTGATGGATATTTAAACCCTGACTCACACATGTCTGGTGGATTCCAGTGCTCAGCTTCATCTGCAAGGGTGTTCTCCTGTGAAACATTGCCCACGGACACAGTTCTGGAAACAAGAAGCTCAGCAGCATTTCTCCTACCAAATACATGAGCTTGTGGCACTTTGGATTGGGTTTTCTGAACAAGCCCCAGCTGCTCTGCTGACATGGAATTCTTGGGCACCTGGTGTATTTCCAACAATGGGTAGACTTTCTATGCACAAATATCATGGAAAAGTAGGGCTGTATATACATATTTAAACAATGTCAGGCATTTATAATGCTGGCAGCACTGCAGTAGAGTTAATTACTGTTTGCTGCTTGCCTTTTGTGCCCTCTCTAAGTGACTCAGATGAATTACACAGGACAGAGCCTAGTGCTGGTCTGACTGAAGTGTCCCACCAGAGCTCAGGGTTTATTTGTGTGGGGTTTTTATCTCTTGCCTGGGTTGGCATCAAACCCAGCTGAGCTGGCAGGGCTCAGCTGACAGCAAACTATTCATCATTAACCTTGCTCCTGTGCAGTTCAGGACTGATTGTGAACATTTAAACCCAGGAAGTTTGGGGGGAGCTCTGCCTCCTCCTTCCTAGACAGCAAACTGATCATCATTAACCTTGCTCTTGTGGCAGTTCAGGACTGATTGTGAACATTTAAACCCAGGAAGTTTGGGGGGAGTTCTGCCTCCTCCTTCCTGAGCCTCCTCATTTGCTGTTGTGGCATCAGATGTAAAACCTGAGCAGAGATTCTCTGCCCTGGGGTTAGGGACCAGAAGCACATGGAGCAAGGAGGAATACAAAAAACACTCCAGTGAGAAACAAAGGGAGAAAAAATATCCAGCTGCTTCTTTGGGTGATGATGGGAGAAGAATGCCATGACCTGGACCAATCCTTGAGAAACTGATTCTCTTACCACTTGGCAATTCAAGCACCTGAGGGTCTCCACCACAGCCCCTTGCATGGGGCATCCTGGTGTAGCAGGTGCTGCCTTCTCCTGGAATTCTCCCTGGAACCTCCCTTGGTGGAAGTTCCTGCCCATCACCACCCCATCCTCCTGACCTGAGTCCCACGGGATTATTGAGAGGGGTTTGCCGTGTGACAATGGCCAAGTTCCTCCTCAGCTGGATGCTCCTCAGGGAGCCAGCCCAGAGGGCAGCAGTGGCTCCACAGCCATGGGGTGCTGCACTGCCTGGCCCCTTCTCTCAAGGTGAGCACAGCACGTGAGCTCCCGCAGACACACGGCACAGCAGTCCAAGTGTGTCTCTCGGTGGCTGCTCCTGGGCACGTATTTGACCTCTCCCCCCTTATTCCTGGTCTCAGAAAACCCTCAGCAATCCAGGGTGAGGTAAGGACATGCAGGAATGTAGAGTTCCCCATTGATTTCCGTTCCCCTGCCCCCAGCTTTTGTCAGCAGGAGCTGGGGTTTGAATACAGCTCTGATTTCCCTTTCAGACTCCTCGTCGTTGGGAGCTGAGCATTGTGTCTAACAACTGCAGCAGGGTCTGCACCAAAACTGTCACTGTCGGGAGCGGGGAGAGGAGCAGAAGAGCCACAGTGGTGGCAGGAGTGTCACCAGCCACAGACTGGGGCAGCAGGGGGGGCCCTCCTCCAGGCATGCCCACAGGTCCCAGCACAGCTCTGCCTGCCCACCAGCCACAGACTGGGGCAGCAGCGGGGGAGAGCCCTCCTCCAGGCATGCCCACAGGTCCCAGCACAGCTCTGCCTGCAAGCTGCACTTCTATCCACTGACATGGTTTTAAGAAGATTAATTTTTCTTAAGTAAACTGGGAAAGCTCTGTGGAGCAGGTGTATCGATCCCCCCTCTCCCACAATTCAGCAGCTGCATAATGGAAAGTCTCTCTCATGCTTCCACAGTCACTAATGTCTTATCTTTAGTCTTATCAATTATTCAGATGAGAACCATGCAAGTTCAACATTAGCAACTGCAAACAGCCCTGGATCCCTCAGGCTGAGGTAAGAGCAAGGAGGGGAATGGGAGACCATTGCTGTGCTGCAAAGCTGGAAGTGGGTGGCTTCTGCACAAGGAGATGAGACTCTCCAGCAACTGGTGTCTTTGATTCCCCACCCCCTGAACCATCTCAGCTGCTTTCTTTTCATCTTAAAAATCTGATTTCAAAATATAAAACTGTGTGGAGAGTCACCTGTTAGGATTGTCCCACACCAGTAATGTCTTTAGGTTGCATTATTCCATTATCACAGGAATCACGGAATGGTTTGTACAGGAACAGGCTTCAAAGCTCATCCAGTTCCAACCCTCTCCAACACCTTCCACTAGACCAGGCTGATCAAAGCCTCACGCAGCCTGGCCTTGAACACTTCCAGGGCTGGGGCATTACCATCCCTTTCATTCTGCCACATGACTGCAGTAAAAAATGTCAGGGAGACCCTCTTCTGAAAAATAAGGGGTTTGGACATGATGACCTTTAAAGGTCCCTTCCAACCCCAACCACTCTATAAAAGCCAGCCCAATACCTGCTCAATGTGTGCAGCTGCACAGACATTGTCCTGGGAAATGCCACATGCAAATAGGGACAGGAAGGAGAAAAATGCAGGAGCAAGATCTGGACAAGCTCTAAAGCCTGTGAGTGTGTCTGGCATCTGCAGCCCTGCAGGGACCTCCTTTGTAAGCCAGCCAAATACCTGCTCAAAGTGTGTGCAGCTGCACAGACATTGTCCTGGGAAATGCCACATGCAAATAGGGACAGGAAGGAGAAAAATGCAGGAGCAAGATCTGGACAAGCTCTAAAGCCTGTGAGTGTGTCTGGCATCTGCAGCCCTGCAGGGACCTCCTTTGTCCAGCACTTGACCCCAACACACTGTGCCAGAATAATCCCATAAATGCTATTTCAGTGCACATCAGTCTGCGTGCAGACTGCTTTGTACAGGGCATATACAGCTTGCATGTGTGATCTGAGCAAACATTCAGAATTTGCTTGTTAATATCTGCCAGATTAGCTAAAAACCCTCAAAACTTTCATTTGCAGAAACCTCTTCAGGCAATCTTTCTTTCCAAGGCGTGCAAAGCTCTGTCCCTATTAACTTGTGTAAATTTGTATTAATGATCGTGGCTCAAATTCCAAATTAAGTATTTGATTTATTATTTTGCCAGAATTCCCTGGCATTTATGCCAGCGGCTCCACTGCCCTGCTGTGATCAGTCTCATGGGTTTTGACAGGGAATTTGGGATTTTTCCTGTAGTAAATGAAGAGTAAAGGATCCACTCTGATGACCAGCTATTCACATGACCCCCTCCATGTTCCACCAGCTCTGTCTGCATGATCTCTGTTCTCTGCTGAGGGCAGAGCCTTCCCAACCCAACTCTGGATCAGCCAGTAAAACCCACACACACCAGGAGCCTCTCCTGGGCCCAGCCTGGCTAATTTTGGCCTTTGCACTTACGACATCGATGAGCTGGGCGATGGACAGCCCGAAGCGGACCAGGACCACGTCCGAGATGTTGGCCACGGGACGGGACCACTTGTTATAACCAGAGAAGAGTTTCTTCAGCAGCCTCTCCTCTGCGTGGGCTCGGGTCTCCACGTGGCCAAAGGCTGTGGGGAAGGAATGAAACAGCTGCAGGTCCCTGGGCTGGCATAGCTGGAGCCTTCTCCAGAGGGAAACTCCTGCAAACCACAGCTTGGGGACACACAGGAGGGTGATGCTGCTCAGGTGATCTGTCTCCCTTCTATCCTCAGCATTGCCAGGTATTCCTCACTCTATTCACCTGCTGTTACAGAGCAGGGTTGGTCTGAATAAAGTGGGGGCACCAGTAACACCATTTAGAATTCACTTCATGAGCTATTCTTCCCTGAATCTGGTCTAATTTTTATGGCCACGTTGTGGCAAGTTTCTAGAACTGGAGTCTGCAAGCAGGGAAGAGGGATGCTAGGAGGGCAAGCCAAAAAGGAAAAAGCAGCCTCCTGCTAGGAGACAGTGATTTTGGATCAGATTTACACATAAAAAATTCGCATTACACCTATTAGAAATAAAAAAAGGCATACTGAAATTCAGCTCTTTAACCTGTCTAGTGGATATTTCACAAAAAAAAACCAAAACAATGGGAGAAGGAAGAGGATGGAGGAGAGCACAAGTTGGATAACAAGATCCCAGTTTTTCTCAGACATAACTTTAAAAGTTGGAGGCTGCAAGGAGCAGCCCTGACCCTGCACGTAGGCTCCAGGAGCTGTCAGAGGAGCCTGGTGGTTGTTAAAAATTGACGCCGCATTTCATCCAGGGGCTGCTGGAGGAGCTGCGCTGTACCAGACAGAGGGGAGAGGGAGCCGGGGGCTGTCCCCAGGTCCCTCGTGGAATATGGCTTCTACTTAGTCTTTAGCTGCCCTGGATTATACAAAGGGAAGCATTAGCTGAGCGCTGGCTGTGCTCTCCCCAGCCGGAGCTGTAGCCCCGAGACACATTAACACACTTTACCCAGGGAAGAAAAGCCCAGGCAAGAAGCAGGATGCTGAGCCCCGTCTGGATTCTCCCTCCTGTCCCCTTCCCTCCGTGGCTTTAACCCTTTCTCCATGAAATCAGACAAGGAGCAGAGAATAAAGGCAAAGAGCTGCTCAGCAGAGGCTGGTGCTCAGGGGACCAGAAATGGTGGGGCAGAAGGGTGGAGGGCTCAGGAAATTCCCTGTGGACAGGGGCTGGTTCCCTGCAGCGTGTCTTTGAGAGGGATAAGGGAGGAAAGAGCTAAAGAGCAGAGCAAGGGGACAAGAGCTTTCTCAAACTTACCGGGGAAAATGCTGGCACACAGCAGCAGAAGGAGGTTTCGCTTAGGCACCAGAAATCCCATCGCGGAGCAGAGCTTCAGTGTGCAGAGTCTCCCGGCAGGGCAACTTTTCCGCTCTGAGTCTCTGGACCCTCCAGGTTCATTCCCCTAAACTCCCTTCACTCTCTTTTCCTCTGGAAGGGGTAGCAGCTGGTGCTTTGTTGTTTTTGGGTGGTTTTTTTTCCCTTATCTCTTGTGAGTGCTCTCCAGCTCTTCCTCCTCGAAGGATGCTCCGTGCTGGGACGCCGCTCTCGTCCACTCCTAGCGATGTGCCAGGGCTGCAGAGCGCTCCTGTGAGAGCCCGGGGTGCCCCACCTCGCTGGGCTCTCCTGCTGCTCCTCTCCCCTTTCCTACGGGGCTCTTGCCTGCTGGATTCGCTGCTGCTGCTTTCAGCCTTTCCCCAGCCCGTGCTCGGGCTGTGCTGCTGGCGGGCCAGCGATGCTGCCTGTGGAGCAGAGTGAGCACAGCGTGTTTGTACATTTAATGTAGTCAGACCTGCCCACCTCCTGCTTAGCAGGAGGAGGAGGAGGAGAGAATCCCCGCGCTCCAGCAAACAGGCTGCAGGGAGGAAAACTTTTGCAGGAGAAATAAAGGGGGGGATGCGGAGCCCAGCTGCAGCCAGAGGTGCATATGGGGCCAGCTGGGATCCTTACAGCACCGGAAGCCCAAACAGTTCTTAATTAACGAAAGCTGTCTCTTTAATCTCGTCCAACTGCTTTTCAAAATCACTCCAGTGTAATTAGACTGAGATATTTCTGGCTTGGGCACGTATCTTTGCTGTGAATAATTGCTGGGGTGATGAACCTGCCCAGGAGAGCAGGGCTCTGCTGTGCTTGGTGCTGTACAAACACGTAGTACAAATACAAATATTAGTGTCTGCCCACGGGCAATATTGCAAACCAGGGGTGAGACCGAGACAAGGTCACTTGGGTTTATCAATATCTTTGAATGTACCTTAAATACATCACAAAAACTCTATAGAAGTCTTGCACATTTGGTGGAGGAAAGGATAACTCCTTGTGTTAGCAAGGAATCATTACTCCAGCCCTTCATCTCATATCCCTGATTCCTTGCATGGGAGACATGGAGTGGAACTCTCCCCATTTCATTTCAAAACTAGCTTTGATATTAACACAATTACTTCCACACGGATAGCAAATGGATTTAATTTTCAGGCAGGGGTAATGTTGCCAGCTGCAAAATTAATCAGAGTCTGTTCTAATAATATTAGCTGCATATTTTATGTATAATACTTTCCCTACTCCCAAAGCATCTCAAATATCTTCCAATATAATAGATTGCTCACTGCAAATGCGGAGGATTAAAGTCACAAGAGAAAATAGGTCTGTAGTGAGATTATAAATAACATCACTGTAGTACCACACTCGACTTGTCTTGTTTTTCTTATCTCATCTCTTCCTCAACAATTGTCAGCCTTTCCAGTGACAAATCACACCCTATTTTCCCACTTTATGGATTCCTGTACAGTTTCCTGCTTAGCTTTCAGAGTCCTGACCCTCACTGCAGCACCTGAGCACCTGTGATATGCTATAAAAATCTATAGTGCTCATTCCAGGGAACCATGCAGCATTAATTTAATAAGCAGCAGATGTGAGATCAAATTAACTCGGAGCTGAAGCGTGGGATACATCCTGAGAGCCGGGTCCTGTGCAGCTCTGAACACTCTAGCAAGAGGGAGGCAAAGGGGCAATCACTCCTCACCAGGGCTAAAACAGAATCACTCTGTCTCCTGCTGCAGCCACACATGCCCAAAAACAGCTACTAAAAAAACTCCTAGCATTTCTTTAAACATCTTTTCTTGTCCCCCTTGTCATGTCCAGCCCTGCTCAGTTCTGACCCAGCAGCATTCAGTGAGGGAATCCTGGGCTTCTGTCCACCTACATCCAGCCACGAGCACCAAACACCAGAAATAGTGGGGAATAACATTTCTAAAGGCCATTTTTCAGCGAGGCTGGTGCTCTGCACAGGTCACACATTGAGCAGCCAAACCCAAGGGACGCAAGATCAACTATTCCCTTCTGAAACCTCAGCCATAAATAATACAGGTATCCTTGACTACAGGCCCTCCTGTGCAGAGCTGATTCAAATCCCATGGACAAACCCCATCCATCTTCACCTTGCCTGGCTTTCCATGCTGGCAAGCCTTTAGATTAACCCTATAAATTATTTTGATTAAAAAAGGATTTCCTTCTTTTGGAAATTAATCGTAAATCACTATTTCCTATGAGTGAAACATTTATCCCTCACCTCGCTGGCCATGTGTGGAATGAGCATATTTTACAGTGGTTTCTGTGCCTTGAAGTGACCTTGTTAAATCTCACTGCCAGTTTCTTTCTGCATCATTGGGCCATAACAAAATTTTCATCAGCTCCTGTGTGAATTTGGAAGGCAATGACTTCCACTGGTACATGTGCAAGGGACTCTGACTGGAACAAAAGATGCCATTTAAAGGTTTTAATTATTTTTTTTTATTGTTCAGAAAACTGCAACTCCAGCCTGATTTCCAGGGACCCAGCTCTGAGTCTCCTCATTATTATTATCTTCCTTTGTCCAAAAAAGACGTGGATAATTTGGGTGATCCAGATGTTCACAAAAGCTGATTCAAACATCCCAATTACTGAAGATTCTAGACTGAACAAAACAGAAACAAGGCAGTGTTTCCCTAAGGTTTCCAGTGAAATCTCAGACTTTCCTTGGAAAAAGGGCAAGCCAGTAACAAGCTCAGTTTTGAGTCATTTAGTGGAATTCCATGATTTTGCAAGGATCTGGTAAGTCTTGACTGTGCCTTCTTGTATTCTGCACTCCTGTAAATCTCTTGTCTACTTTAAACCTTTCTCAAACAATTTTTGTTCTATAAAAGACACTGGCAGAAGCAGATTGAAGGTCCCTGAGAGGTGGGTGCCTGCACATAAACTGTGCTTAAGCCCCCTCTCCTGCCTCATTCAGTACTGAAAAAACTCAGCTGCTCGAGGAGGCAGAAGCTGCTGCACTGCCAGGGAATCCAGGACTGCACATTTCCTTTGAATTTGCTCTCTCTCCGTGATCTTGTCTTGGATGTCACAGCCAGCTCTCCAGGGCAAGCCCTTGACCTGTGTTTATTTTGTAAAATGTCATTGGGATGTTCAAATCTACCAGGGTGAGACATTATAATGATAATATCTCCTTACCCGTTGCCCATTTGGGCTTGGCACAGGGAACAGCTCAGGTTAATGGAATGCTTGAGGAGCATCAGCTTTGCATTCAAAGGGGAGTAGGATTTTTTTTCCTTGTCTCTCTGTTCCTGTGAAGATTTCCCTCTCCTGTTCCTAACTGCTTTGTCATCAACAGAAGCTTCAGGTGGAGCAAAAGCAGAAGGAAGAAAGTGAAAGGGGAGTGATCTCCTTTCAGTGAAAAGTGCACTGAAATGAGCAGAGCAGAGGGATGTGCAGGGCTGTTTCTGAGCAGAGCAGGCTCCATCTGCCTCTGGGGAAACCTGCGAGGTACTGCTGGCCTCTCAAGAGTGACTCTGATTTATTCATATTCATTTCAGTTTCTTTCTGAGGTGCAAGAATGCTTTGAAAAACGTTTTTAATTAAATCAAAGATTTTTTTTACTGTGTGAGAGACTTCTGGCCATGCAGGGGAGCTGAGACACCTGCATGAAAGGATGCTTTGAAAGCTGTTTTTAACTAAATCAAAGATTTTTTTACTGTGTGAGAGACTTCTGGCCATGCAGGGGAGCTGAGACACCTGCATGGGAGTGAGAACAACAGTAAAACAACACTGTGGGAATGTAAAAGGATTCAAATCCTAATGAGCACACAGAGAGGAGGGAGAGATGCTGCCTGTAAATGTAGGAATGATTATTTCCAAAGCAGTAGATACAATTATGGAGCCCAGGCTTTTCCAAGGCTTCTTGTCTTCTTGGAAGTTGGCTATGGAGTGGATTTGTTTCAACCACAGAATTCTACCATATCCTCTTATTTCCTGGAGCACCCTGGTGGCGCTGACCAGGCCCTGCAGACAAAGGCAGTGCCATGGCTTTGCTAAACCTCACCCCAGGGAGAACCCAGCTGTGCCAACAGGTCTGAGATGCTCCAGAGCTGCATCTCCCACATGATTCCCCTCCAGGGCAGTGTCCCTCTCTATCCCACAGTGAGCACACACCTGGCAGCCCAACCCTGGGTACTTGGGACACCACAGACACACATTGTCCAGTCAGGGTGATGACTCAGGAATTTAGCTTTTATATTTGTCAGATCCTGTACTTCTTTAATGTATAACTCTAAAGCTCCACAGCATGTTAGTTACTGCCTTCCCATTTTATTCGGGTGAAACAATTTCTCTGGACCTGAAACTCAAGAACACCCTACTGTTTCAGACCCTGAGAAGTGTAAACAAAAAGTAAGCTGGGAAAGGAGGAACCTCGGGGTATGTGACTTCATTACCTGAAGCTGTAATTGGAGGATTAATTCCTGATATGGAAATGGACCAAACTAATAATTGTGTGAAAACTCATGACCATTGGCAATCTTGGCTGTAGCCCCACTTGGAGGCTTCTCGAGACTGCCTAAGGCACTTTAATAAGTATCTGCTTTTGCTCTCTTAATCTTGTCTAGCTCTGTTCTAGGCAGCCACTCCAAGGCATCCAGGCCCCCCCAGTGCTGAGCCAGGGCAGCCCATCCATGAGGAGAAGCTCAGTGGGGCTGGAGCACAGACATGCACACTCCAGAGCAGGCAGTGTGGCTAATGCTGCATCTCCCCCTCCTCTCTGTGTGCTCAGTTAGGATTTGAGCCCCAGCACAAGAGCCCTCATGCATTAACCTTTTGGGTTGCCTTGGAATTCTCACACATTGCTAGGCTGGGAGCTAAGGGAGCACAGAACCTTGCAGGATCAACTCCATAACGAAGCTCTGGGGAGAATCCAGTTGTATTTACCTTTGAACAGCCTGTGCTGATGGAGACCAGGGGGAATTCTCTCATTCCTTCCGTCTCCAGACTTGTTCCCACCTCTGTCCCCCACAGCAACACATTGATTCTCTTTTTGTCTGACCAATGACTCATCATGCCAGCAAAACGCAATAATCCACACATTTCTTCCTCTCTGGATTTCTCTTCTTCCTGTTGCTCGCTCAGGCATATCCTAGGAATTTCTGAATAAGGCTCTTTATTAATGAAGCAACAGGAGGATTTGTGGTTCTGGCTGTACTTAAACAAAGCCACAAACAAAGTGAGCCAAGCATTGAAAGAGGAAATGAAGCAAAGCAGAAAGTCATGGCCTCATTAAGACTTTCAGCTCTACAACTATTAAAGGGCTCATGTTACAGATCAGATGAACCTCTACATCTTATTTGTAAATGCCAGACTCCATTGTAAAGAGCAAGGAGGCAGCTTTCACTTAAGATCCACAAGATGGATTTTTAAATTAGAGAACTGAAGCATGTTTCTCCAGACAAGTTTGTTCTCCAAGGATAGCTTTGGTTTCACTGCTCAGCTTTGTGGATCTAAATTAGGCTCTTGTCCTTCCTCACCAGAGGGCAAACACTGCCCAATTTACTCACTGTAGAAATGTGGAGCTGAGTGACTGACAAATCCTTTCCTCTCCCCAGTCAGCTCCAGCAACAGATCACAACTTCCCAGCCAGTGCAAACCTGTCTGAGGGTGCTGCAGGCTACAGGCAAAGCCAGGGCTCCTGACAACAGGCTGTAATTAGCTAGATGAGGTGACTGAGCAAGTTACAACCTCCCCTGAGCTCCTGGCCTGGTGATGGGAAGTGTCATAAACCTGCTGAACAGCCCCGGCTGTGAGGGTCAGGTGCAGGACCTGCCCATCCCAGGTCCCAGAGCAGGAGCTGGGAGCTGCTCCAGCCACCCTCGTTTGCATCAGTAGAGCCCAGGAGGTCCCTGATTTGAAGCTCTTGATGCCACTGCATAAACATGACCTAGAACAACTCCCATGCCAGGCCTCAGCTCTCTGAACAGAGGATATTTTAGCCAGGCATGGAGAGGAGAGTGATCTGAGCCTGAAATACCTCAAGTGCCCTCACTAAAGGTGCTGTGAAGACAGAGATGAGCTTTGCCAGAGATAGACCCTACTCCAGGCCCTGTCTTGATGGCTTTGCCTTCATTTTCATGCCCACATCAGTGTGGATCTGATCTGTGTCCTCTGTGCAAAAATCAGCATTAAAAAGATGCAGCCAGTGGTAAAAACTTGGTCATAAATATTGTGCTTGGCACAAAGCTTTGGCCATAAATATTTCCTTGGTTAACCAATAGGAAATGATAGCTCTTAAATCTCAATTATAGTTGAGTAGTAACTGGCTCACACTCATTGGCACCAGGGTCCTGCCTTGCTTGTGTGGCAAATAAGGGCAGCTTTCCCACAGCTTTGGAAGCAACCCTGAAACTCTGATTTCTGATTTCCAGAGTTCAACAGCATTTGTTTTCTTTCTTAATTTAGAAAGAGCTGGGATGAAAAAAACCCTCATGTTTAGACTTCCTTAAGCACTGTCCAAAAGCTTCCTGCAGTAGATGTTGTAGTGGCAGTTCTTTTCCAGCTTTTTCATTTTTCCATCAATTTCTTTATTTACTGGATTCATTCATATACAGCTCACAGACAGTCTTAGGATGTGAATCTTCAGAAGTGCTGCACAAATAGGAAAGGAAAGGTGGTGTTTTTCAGTGAATTTTTGGAAGTTGCTGAGATGCTACCATCCTGTCTGGTGGTTTAGCTATGATCAAGCCAGTTGAGATGCTTTTCATACCTACTATAAAGTCTATGTTCAAAGTTAAAAAATAAAATAATAGGATTCAGAGCATCATCTTTTATGGCTGCAGACAAGCTGTGGCCACACTCACCACACTGATATGTGCTGGGGGTGCTGCCTCTCCCTAGTGTGCACCTGGGAAGATGGAGAGGGGACAACTCAAGACCTCCAGAAAAAAGATCTCCTAAGTCTGGATTAGGGCCAAAGATCCTTTTCCCTTTTACATCTCTTTTTGTGCAACGGATGAGGAAGGTTTTGGACAACCAGGAAGGCAGAGCCTGATTTGTCTGCACCCTCCTCCCACGTTTCTGGTACCTTCAGGCTCCCATCTTCTCTCTGCTCATTAAGACACGGGCTTCTCTTATTTTCCTGCTGAGTGGCCCACACAAAAAGAAACATCAGCCATCTGTTACTCCCACAGTTTTCTGGATCACAACAGTGTTGTTGATTAAGGAGGATGTTTTTTCCAAAAGGCACCCATTTCCCACTGATTTCCCCAAAAATATAGCGTCTTCATCTAAAATTACAGCTTCTTGTCCTGCATGCTAGCAACACACTGGCCTCTCCTTCAGATCCACGTACAACTCTTGTATTTGCACAGCAGTTATTTACAGCACTACTCACTGCTCAGTCGGAGTAGAGGAACACAAACACTTGATTTCAAGTGCCTGAATATCTTTGGAAACCTGGACCATGCCCACCAAAGTATTATCAGAAAACCTCAGCAGTCACATGCTATTCAGGAACTCAGTTATTTTTTGCACTTTTCTACAAAAACAATTTATCATGATGTCTTTAGGCCTCATCCTGCCACTCTAAACATCCAAAAGTTCAGGGATATTTTTACCTGGACTGCTTCTAATTTTGCCAAGCAAGATGAATGGGCTGGCATGGCTACAGCAACTCCCATCATGATGACTGCAGAGCTTGGAATTAGCATGAAGATACTTTGACATATTTTATTCCTGATTCTATTCTTCTCCTTTTGGCACAGACTGGTGTCCCATATGGCCCATTGTTGGACCCTACACCAGCTGAAGGAAAAGTATCTTTGATTGACAATTGAAAATACCAAGTTGTGCCTTTGGGTTGGCTCAGGCTGAAAATGCTCTTGGCAAATGGAAACAGTCATGTCATTTTTATTTCACTGTTCAACAGGAAGAAGACATAAAAGTTTATCCTCTGAGGGGATGAAATAGTCTTTTTTTGATCTCCTGTAGCATGTTTCCAACTGGAAATGGGTTTCAGATCACACATTCAGCTCTGAGTGGAACTTGGAGGAATAAAAACCCATTCCCAGCTGTGGCATCTGGGTTAAGAAATTAAATGGCTCTTTCCCTTGGGGAACACAGCTCTTGGCCTGAGCAATCTCCTGCTCCACAGGTTTGAAACTCTCACATGGGATTACCCACACCCAAGGTACACCCAAAGAACAAGATCAACCACCTCCCTTCATCTGTGAGGAAGGAAATGCAATCAAACCATAGAGAATGACCTGGGGATAGAACTCTGGGGACATGGACACTGGGATATTTAATTTGGTAACCCATCTCCCAAACCATGCTGTGTTTTGATTTACTTTCCTTGAAGTCCTCTGGACTATCCACACCATCAGGAGTAAGAGTTATTTGTTCTTTCAAATTCTGCCATTATGGAATAGGAGAGATACTAAAAACTTAACAGTTTTTAATTAATTTTGTTAATTAAAATTTTCAAAAATAATTTTAGTTTTGAAATAGTTTGGACTTCCCAGACTATTTTACACAAAAACAGGTGTGGATAAATGAGCAGGAAATAACAAAACCCCCTGTTAGTAACAAGGCTCATGGTAACATTATTTTCTAGCAAACCCAATGGAAGCATTTTACTGCAGTCAGAGAGGAGCTGACTAATTTGTGGGTTGCAGCAAGAAGTTAAATTTGTGTAAAGAAAGAAAGGGCATGGAAAAAATATTCCCTCTGCCTATCCAGAAAGTGCTTATAATAGAATATTTGCAATCCTCAAATATTCTTAGTCATGATCCTGTTACTGGCAGGGGAATCAATCCAGGTTCTTGGAACAGGACAATACTGAAATCATTGATTATTTCCATTTTGTGGGATGAAAATTTTGGTGGATAAAGAGCTGTTCCTATGTGGCAGCAGTTGAGTTTGATCCTATGGCTTTGGATATATATCATATAATATACAGCATATGTCCTGTAACCCATAAATTCCGTGAGCAATGGAGATTGTAAATGGAAATCAGACAGACAGCTCCACACAGCACAGAGTGAAAAATCAATCAACTATAATAGCAAATACAAAGGCTGTGCTGCAGGGCTGAAGAGCCATTTTGCTCCATGTATTCAAACACCTGCAGCAGAAGAGGCTCCTGTGAGGCATCTCTTTTCTGATGGAGAGAGATTTCTCATCTCAGTCCTTAATGAGCACTCAAATCATTGAGCTGAGCCTTGCTTTGTTCAAGGAAGAAAGTGCTGACCACTTAACATAAAAAGCACCCACAAACATGAGTCATAGTCCAAAGAGAATGAGTTTTTCTTTAAAATCATAGGATTAAACATGTGTATGAGGTTCTTTGCAATCCTTACTACCCCAATATTACACTGCACTTCCTGACTAAGATTTTTTACAGCTATAAGGGAAAAAAACAGAGGTTGCCAGGTACTTATTTCCCTTCAGTGTCTGAGGCTGTTGGTGAGACATCACAAGCCCTGTGGTGTAACCCCAAAACCTGGCAGCCCTGAACATCAGCCCTTCCCGCAGCATCAGCTGTCAGCCTCTGACATTCAGCCAGTGACGCTGCTGCAGAATTCCAGGGGGAAACAAGCTGAGAGAGCCAAACCTCTGGCCCCATCTCATCATGGCCTGTTCTCCTCTGGAACATGCTGTTTTCTAGAAGTCGGGAAAACTTGCTAGATTTGACAACCCACAAAATAGTAATATTTTTTTTTATTGTTGGGGTTTGTTAATTTTTCCTCCTGCAAGTGAAGGTGCTTTGGAAATCATGAAAGTGTTTCATTGAGGGATATTTTCTTCAATGCACTGCCATTGTTTGGTCCTCTGTTCACAGAAGGAAAACACAAATGTATAAATGATGCAGGCAGAAATCCATGAGGCTTTTGAGGGGGAATTCACTGGCAGTGGTTTGGAAGGCAGCGAGTTGTGGCCGGTAAGCTCTGATCACAACACAGTTTATTAAAAATCCAGTCAGGTCCCACACAGAAGTGATGTTATTCTAATACCCCAATCATTTCTGCAAGGTGTAAATTGCTGTGTTGCAAGGAATGACATTGCGTGAGGCAAGTCACCAGCTTTGTGGATCGGGGCAGGAGGTCAGACATGGAAGAGATGGCACAAGTGAAAGCAGGGAGTGAGAGTCGGAATATTTCCATCAGGATCCCAAATGTAGCAGCCAAAGCTTCAGTCAGAGACAATCATTGCTAGGATACAGGGAAATGTGTCCAGAGTCATAGCAACAACTGATTACAAGCAATTCCCCAAACGTTTGAGGAGATGGTTCACTCTAGTCAGCACTTCAATTTCTTGGTGATTATCCAAGATGTAAACATCTTTACCCAAATAATCCAGCTGTCAGCCGTGAAAATCGATTAAATGGGAGAGTGGATGTCTGCAAAATGGTCCCTGCAAGGATTTCTGTGTAGGTGGAATGTAAGGGGGTCAGCAGTGCTGGTCCCAGAGCTCAGAGCCATGCATGTCCTTTTCCTTTATCCCCATCACCTTGTCCAGCCTTGCCAAGGCTCGCCTTGCCCCTCACGTGCCACATTTAGGAAAACACAGCACCAAAAGTTTAAATTTAAATTTATACCCCCCATCTCCCATGAAGATGCAGAGTGTTTAAGGTTTGGGAGATTTGGAAGAAGCTGGATTTCCCTGCATTTTCCAGGTTTGGGAGATGTGGAAGAAGCTGGATTCCCTGCATTTCCCAGCTTGGGAGATGTGGAAGAAGCTGGATTTCCCTGCATTTCCCAGGTTTGGCAGTGGCCCCGCACCTCCAGCAGGACAGTTCCTTTCTCGAAGTCTCCCGATTTAATTTCCCACCTCCTTTCCCTGGATCTCTCCTCCTGGCTGTGTGTGACAATGCCAGGTGTGAGCAGAGCCCAGAGCTGCCCTTCAGGGGAGGAAAGAACTGACAGCCAGAAAAGTCTGAACTAGTTAAGTGTGCACAAGGGAGGCTTTGTAAGACTAATTAGAGGTAATTAGAAGTTCTCCAAAGCCATCCAGCAAAGCTCTGATGAATATTTATTGCACTATTATGGACTGCTCCCAGGTATTCTCCAAGAGCATTGGAATTTTTCAGGGAAGGCAATGATATAAGTACTTTTAAAGCAATTATTTTTCAGAATTGCAGTGGTCTGTGCAACTTACATGACTTTTACATGCTTTTTAAAATATTACAGGGGAGCACAATGACTTTTCTCAGGATATGTATGGAAGGTGGCCTGACCTTAATGGATAAGCACCAGCAATTCGAGCACTGGGAGTGATTGACACACCTCATGGTGCAACTCAGTTTAAAATTATGGCACTTGTGTCTGAAAACACTCAGAGACCTTGAATATTCAGGCTCCACGTAAAAAAAAAAAAAAAAAAAAGAAAAAGAAAAAAAAAAGAATTAACCATTGGTCCTACAGCACCCCACACCCAGCACTTCAGGGAGATGAACTGAAGAGCTTTTGCACACTCGTGGCTACACAACCCACAAATCAACCCCCCTCTCGACACACAAGATAAATATAGAGAAGGCAGTATCTCAGCTAATTAAGCTCTCACAAAGGTGAACTGCTGCAAGTTTAATTAGCTTGCCGATGTTCCTCCTGCAAGGGTGTTTAAATCAAAGTCAGCTTCATCTGGATCTAATTTGTAGGACACAGGGATGCGGAGGGGTGAGCAGATTTCACCTTTTGCTGGAAGCAGCACATCATCTCAGGCACAGGGGAAATGAGGTAAATGACATCACCACGCTCCTCTGGGCAATGTGTTACATTTTTCTGTTGAAATTATTCATCTGTTATTTAGCTTTGCATTGCGCCTCTTTCTACTGAAGACGCTCAGCTCAAAAATCCAATTGCACAATTCACCACAGTAATCCTGCTTTAATGGGGAAATGCTCAGAGAAGGGCTGTGAGGGGCACAGGGCCTTGAGTGACCCTTTCCTAGTGAATTCCATCGTGGGGATACAACTGGAGCTTACCAGGGCTTCCCCAGGGACCCAACTTCTCTTTATGGTGTTTAAACAGAAGATAAATCAGTGTTTTTTAAGAAAGGTAGAAAGGTGAGGTAGGGGAGGGGGGCTGTAAATAATCACTCCTGAGTGTCCATTTCACCCTGTAGCCACAACCAGAGCTGCTGATCCAAGCCAGGGCTCTTCCCAAAGCTGGAGCAGCACCATTTCCCCTAGAGCAGTGGTTTGGTGTGGGTACCTCCCTGTGCAATGGGAGGCACTTAAATCATTACAAGTGCTACTTTTAATTAAATCTTGAAACCATTAGCTTTTCTAAGCTAAAGTGAAAATCCCTCCCATTAGCTGAAGACTCTCCAGAGCTGGAGAGAAGCGATCAAAAGCAGATGGAGGAGAAATAAACACATGGCAACTATTACAATTTTCAAATTGGGTTCTTTACCAGCTGTGTCCAAACCTTTCTTTTCTCAAAAGCGTAAATCTTCCTTTGAGTGTAGTATAAACTGGGACCAAAATTTCTGGCAGCTTCCAAACCCTGTCCTACACCCCTGAAAGGGAAAAGTCCACCACAAGCCACCACCAGCCTGCTTTCCTTCTCCATGGTCACTGCAGTGGGGCAGCCTTGCTGGAAAAGCATTGCCTGCATCTGAGATTCCTCAGTTCCCACACAATTCCAGGGCAGCAAAAGCATGGAGAGTTTCAGAGAGGTTTCCAACCCTTCCCCTGAGTCTGCCTCTCAGCTGAACCCCCTGTGGTGCTTCCCTCTGGCACCAGGTGCCTTTTCCTTTGTCACTGCGTGTCCCACAGGGCTCCCAGCCAGACAACAGGAAGCTCATCAGGAGCATCCAAGGAGAAAGGAAGGTCAAACACCATCACCACACTTTTTGAGCCAAAAACTGATGAACAGGTCCTGTGGTTCAAAATTAACAACGGTTTTCCATGTGTAGAAAATCAGCATTTTCCTACTGATACTAAGAGAGTGGACAGACAGTGGATTTAAATGGATGTAAATGGATCAATTTAAATATACAGCAGTAAAACCAGCTCTTCCTTCCCTTATTTCTTAGATTTAAAATCAAAAGGGAATCTTAATTCTGTCTCTGTCTGAACATGCAGCTGTTCTGGTCTGCCCATGTGCCATCTCTTATCCCAGAGTGTGTGAGAGCTGATTGGAAATGGTTTGCCACAGGTGATTTAAAATATTTTTTCCAAAACCAAATCTTGTGAGTCTGAGGCTATCCTAGACATGCGAAATTATAATAATGTTTGTCTCCTCTAATTTAGAATAATCCACAGACCTTTGATTCCACATCTTCCCAGTAGTAGCAACAAACAATTAGTACTTTTGCTGAAACTTGTTTATGCTTTCCTTACTTTGAAGTGAGCAGAAGGTATGGCTTCCTAAAATAAAATTATAAAAATGGGAGAAAACCAGAATATGTGAGTAGGAAGGAATTACATAGTGCCTGGAAGAGAACAATTAATGACCTCTGAGAAGTTGAGTAAGAGCTACAAAATTTATTTGTATCCTAACAGGATTTTCTTTTGTAAAGGAAAACATGAAATATAAATCAGCGATTGACATTTTTCCTTGGGGAAAAAGAGAGAAAAGTGATGGATGACAGATGGCAGAGAAGTGACAGTACACTCTGCAGAGCTGCTCAAATCATTTGTTGACAAGGAGAGTTTAAAAGCTTGAACAAAATGATATTTCTGCTCACGCATTTAGTCAGATAGTGCTTAACTGGTTTTCTGATGAAGGCAGAAAATGCTATTTAAAGTTTCTGAAGATCTGAAAAAAAAAATAGCTCAGGGATGATCATTTTCTTTAAAGTCCAAGTTGTGAAAATATGATAAAGCATTGGCAAAACATTTTCTTCAGGATAAGACTTGAAAGCCAGCACAGGAAATAGGTTAAATAAACATAACTTTACTGTCACAAGAAATTATAATTTTGCATTTTCCCTAAACAGCTTTTGATTTTTAGGCAGGCAGTTGGAACTCTTTATAGCTTCACTTAAAATACCCATATATTTATACACAAATACATATTCTATATACAAATATATAGATAAATGTATACATAAGTTAATACAAACCTCCCCATGTATAATTTTATATTTGTACATGTTGCTTTTTTGTTGTCAGTCACTGATCAATGAGGAACAATGACAGGAAAGTTCAAAAGGTACCAAATGAGATCGGGGACAAACAAAGTGGGACCAAACTTCAAAGCCATGTCTGATTCTTCCAGAGCTTTCTCAGGACATCAGGAAGCCAATCCAACCCCTTGTTTTGTTTGTGTGGATCAGCTTTGCAAAGCCCAGTCTGCCAATAACAGATTTGGACCATCCCAGACCAGAAGAAATCAATGCCATGAGGTCTTCCAGAGCTGTGTTAAACTTGGTTCTTGCACATCAGATAAATGATTCCTATTTGGTGCTGGTTACACATTCCTGGCAAGTGATGGATGGAAACTGGTTCATCTGCTCCCTTCTTCATGACATTTAAAGATGCAAATGACCAGGAAAAGACTCCAAAAAGAGCATTTTTCAGCTTTCAATAGAGACCAAATCTCTCCACATAGTACAGGAAAAAGATCTTTTACCTAGGTACTTTTAAATATAATGTGCTGGGAGCCAGAAGTGCTCAGACAGGGCAGGGATGGTGGGATGTGCTCAAGGACCCAGCCATGGGTGGTTTCTCACTTCAAAGCCCTGTGACCAACCCACCTGAATGTTGGAGCATGATACAAATACAAAACCTAGCACTTCAGAAATAATGGAAACAATTAACAGGGCGACTTGACAGCCTCTGCCTGGATAAACCCACATCCACACTTGGTCTGGAGTGGATTTAAAGTCTTGAGAAATGTGGGATCTTCCTCACAAGAGGATCACCTCTGCACAGGACCTGCTGCAGAACAGAGTCTGAGCATAACTCTCCACCTCATAAAAGAGGAAGCAGGAGACAAGAGCTTCTTTAACAAGAAGGAATTCACTGAGTCCATGCAAATTGCGATTAATAGGGTTAACAAAGCTTTGTTAGCACAGAGAGATGCGCATGGAGAGGAGTTTTTTAGGGTTATTAAGCTCACACCTTGTTGGTTGGGGTTGTCATGAAGCAGAGCAATGTGATTTCTGTATTGTTGCATTTGTTTGCAAAGCCTGGGGCGTTCCAGAGACAGGACCACCCTCGGATTTGGGCTGTCTGCTCAGGCTGAGCAGAAGAGGATTCCTAATTCCTCCTCCTGCTCAGTGGAGCAGTTGGTTGTCTTCAGCAGAGGAGTTCGCTGAGGGTCGAGCAGCAGGGAGATAACCTTGCCCTGCAGGGATAGACCATTTTATGTATTCATCAGCCATTCCTTGGCATGCAACAACAGCATAGCAATGAGCTGCTCCCACCCTTTCCTCCCCTCTCAACATGTTAGGAGTCAGGCAGAAGATCGAGCTAAGCTTCTTGATAAGCCTAGCTCTATTCTCTTTCTCTTCACTTCTCAGTTGAAAGACAAAACAAAACAAAAAATAAAAGAGAGAAAGGAAAAGACTGGAAAATGGAAATTTCATGGGGAACAACAGCTTTAAGGTTATGAAGACAGGAAAAAGCTGCAAAGATAAAGCATAAAACTATGGATCTTCCATATTCCAAGTTCCTCATTGATAGCACTTGGAGGCTTCTCACTTTTCTTTTCTGCAAGCTTTTTTCCCTCCTTAGAACCTGTCTTTCCAATTGTTTGCTGTTTGCTACAAATGAAACAAGAGGAAACTGATTCACAGAGATGCAGGTGCCTGTTCTGGTGGGTCAGGACAACCTGAAGCCTCAGAGGGGAGACAGAAGAAAGCACTGAGGCTTCCAGGAATGCATGAAAAAAAAAGATAGGTGAACCAAGATGATAAATAATGATCCTTTGGTGTGTACTTCAAAGAAATGGATGAATGCCATCCTTTCTGTGGCAGGAAAGAGCAGTCTGGACCTCTGTCCTTGTGGCTTAGCAGGAAGAGAGTACCGGGGGGTTGTTAACACATATGGAAAATTTCATGGAGGTGCCAAACATCAGCTTCAGCAGCACCAGCAGAGGAATAAACTTGGGAGCAGCCTGCTGCACTCCCTGCGTGTGTTTACTGCAGGGAGAATGACTCCTTGTCAGGACTAATTCCGTAATGGGAGTGACAGCCATTTAGGGGCTGAGTGGTGTCATTAGATGTGGCTCGCCTGCTCTGCAGCTACTTTTGCTGGCAATTTGTGCCGTGTTGTCTTTCAAGATGTGCAGGAGAGGACGAGGGGAGGGGGGAGTGCAAAGGGTTCTCTAGTTCCAAACCTTTCTGACAGGAGCTAGCAAGATCCTGCAGGCTGAAAGGGTCACTTGGGTGAGGCACGGAGAGGAGAGAGTGAATGGGGAGTGGGGAAGCAACCCCAAATCTGCTTTTCATCACAATGTGTGGAACCCTGATGTTCCTCCCTGTTCCCCTGAGCATCTGCAGGTGTCAGTGAACAGGCACCAGCTCCCAGTGGGAGGGGAACCCTTTTCCTGCACAGCAACACTTTGGATTTCTCACACACCCAGAGGACTGTGGCATCCCTATTTTCATATCACTCTTCTGTCACATTTTTAGATGTAACAGTGCACAGTTATCCAGGGTTTCCCTCCTGGAATTGCAGAAGAAGGAAATATTAGGCCCATTACAAATATGCTTTTTGACTGACAGCTTAAAAAACCTTCAGATTGTGACACAAGTTGTCCCCTGGTCAAATATTAATTACTTACCATTATTCACTGTGGAAAATAAAAGTTGTGGTAGCTCTCAGACACCCATGTCAGCTCTTAACAAAGGCTTGACTTTGATCAAGGGCAAACAAAATAGGGAAGGAAAGCAAGGTGCTCTTTGAGCTAGAAATGCACTTGAGGTTTTCATTTTTTGGGATCTCACCCTGAAGCCACAAAGCACCATGGGCTGTGCTGGAGCAACGCTCTTCCCATGGCACCTGGAAAAAAAATGTCACTCTTCCTTTGGACAGAAAGAAACCAATATAATGAGAGATGTGGAGAGGGTAAAACTCAACCAAACCCTGCAAGAGCCTGAACAGGACCCCCTTGGCTTTGCTCCTCCTGCTCAGCACAGGCTGGCATTGCCTTCTCAACTCTCCATGGGCAGAAGCAGCCCCTTGGTCCCAGGAGCTGGAGAGATGGCTGTGTCCCTCTGCAGGTGCCCAGCTGGGCCTTGGCCGTGTGCTGGGCAGCAGATCTGTTCTGGCAGCAAATGAAGATGTTTCCCCTCTTCCCCCAGGACAGCTATTCCTTACAACAAGATGTTTTTCTTCAAGGCTCACACTGAAAAGTGGCAGAGATGCGTTGAAATGATTGAATTGACTCGGGAAAGATGGTTAATCACATTTGGCTGTGTGACACGTTGGAGTCTCACTGCAGTGATAAGAGTTTTATGAGCCATGTTCCCATGGGGCACAAAGGAGTTGCACATGCATTATATATATATATACACACACACACACACACTATATATAATACATATAATATACATTTTATATATATATATACAATATATATAATATAATATTATATATATAATATATATTATAATGTGTGTGTATATATATATATAAAATATAACAACATGCATTTATATATATAAAAAATATAACAACATGATAAATCCCCCATGTACTTTACCTGGATGGCTCCACAGATCCCCACACTGATTTTTATATTTTTTGGGGGGAATTTTTTAATCCATTTGCACATACAATTAGCATGGTTGACAGCAGCTATTCTTAGGAGAGGGCAGGCAGGCTGGGATTTAAAACAAATACACATGTTAGATATATATATACACACACACACACACTATATATAATACATATAATATTCATTTTATATATATAGAATATATATAATATAATATTATATATATAATATATATTATAATGTGTGTGTATATATATATATAAAATATAACAACATGCATTTATATATATAAAAAATATAACAACATGATAAATCCCCCATGTACTTTACCTGGATGGCTCCACAGATCCCCACACTGATTTTTATATTTTTTGGGGGGAATTTTTTAATCCATTTGCACATACAATTAGCATGGTTGACAGCAGCTATTCTTAGGAGAGGGCAGGCAGGCTGGGATTTAAAACAAATACACATGTTAGATAGAATTCATGTTGATAAAATATTTCAACTCTAATCTTGGTATAAGCCAAAAGGCAGTGGTGGGTTATTATTTTTTCTGTTGTCAGGTGAAAGTTAGATTTACAGACTGCTGAAGGAAGAGGGTGGAAGAGAGAGCTGCTGGGCTCTCTCAGCAGCCCCAAGCTCTCACTTGGAAATAATAATTTGTGGAGCTGACATTCTGTGGACAGAAACCTGAGGGCAAGTCAGCCCTGTGAGGGAAAGGACACATCTGAGGGATGTGAAGTGTGAGGTCCACATCGCCGTGAGTGCTGGCATGTGTGATGGATGGGCAAGAAGTTCAAGCAAGTGCAATAATGGATTATGAAAGCTGTCCTCACTCTGGGAAGAGGAATTGCTCAGGTGCCGAAAGCAGCAGCAGCAATGGTGCCACAGGGAGTGAAACCCTTTATTTCTGTCACTGGAGCCATGCCAGAAGGCTGTGCTTAGGATCTGCATGTCAGAGAGATTCTGCATTGTCCAATTTCTTTTCTGTCTCCTGGATGGTGATTGATTCACTGACCTTGAGTGCGACACCTCACCCTGAGAGCAGCACACAGCCTGACCCTGCTCTTCATCCAGGCTCTCACCTTTGAGTTATCTCTCCATGCATAATCCAGGAATCTCATTTGAATTCAGTACAAAATAACAGTTTTATGCTACTGCATAATGTGACACGGGCTGAGCCTCTTGCAGGAAGGTGAGGGAGAACATCTCTGTTGTTTAGCCATGCCTCAGAAGCTGAGAGACAGGGCTCTGCTGTCTTAGGGAATGTGGAAACTTGGTGGGGAAAGGTGTCCTCTGTAAAATGAGCCTCCTGACACTTCTGAGGGCAGAGGAGGCTCAACCATCCCAGGGATTTCCTTCCATCCCCCTGTGTGCCTGGAGAGGGAGAGTGTCCTGCTCCATCCCTGCTTTGGAAAGAGGTAGGATCTGAACTCAGCCCTGAAACAGCACCTCCCTAAACCCAGCACATGACTAAACCCTGGTTTTACCTGCGGACCAGCTGGGCTGAGCCTTCAGGGAGCTCGGACCTGTCCAGCTGGACTTGTTGGGCTGTCCCTGCTGAGCTCCGTGTCCTGCTGCTGCCTCCCAGCACAGCCCTTTGCCTGCTTGTCCTCACCACTTCCCAATCTCTTTTTCTCTCGCCTGGCTGCCCTCCCCCTCCCCTCCCCTTTCTTTTATTTCCACCTTTCCCGACATTTGCCCTCCTCCTTCCCTCTCCCCACCTCGCATCGTCCTTCCTTCCATTCCCCATCACTCCAAATCCTTTCTGGCGTCTGAGCTTTTGTTCCACTCCCTCTTGGCCCCTGCTGGGACCTGCGCTGCCTTTCTGTTTACAGGCATGTCTGTACCAGTGCTGTGTGTGATAAGGCATGCAAAAGTGCCCCTCTGGGACCCGTTTTCCTTTTGCAGAGCAGACTGTCCTTTGTGCCAAAATAATGACTCGGCACCGCCGCGGGAGCAGGGCCGTGTGTGCTCCTGGAGAAACAGGGATGCACATGAGCTGCCCAGGCTTGGGGCTGAATCTCTGCCTCGAAGGTGATGCCTCCAAGTGAAAACAGCACGAAGCAGCGAGATGAGAAGGAGGAGAAATCATCCAACAACACAAAATTAGCTTTTAGCTTTGTTTCTGATGGACCAGAGGCCAGACAAAAAGCAGCTCCTCTCTTGCTCTTGCCTAGCACGTGCATGCAAAGATTTCCCAGGGGTTTACCCATTCTCTTTGTGTAACTTGAAACATAATCATATTATAAACAGAGATTGCAGAATTTTTGGCTTTCAGCTAAGTGTTCTTGAGTGTCCACTTGTCAGTTTGACTCCAGCATCCTTTATCAGTCACTTTATGCCGTGGCATTTCAGCTTGAAGACAACCAGCTGCATCTTTCAACATTGCCCACTTGATCTGGCTGCCAGTTTCTCTGTGACTCACAGCATTTTATTTTAAGCCAAAGGAGTAATGAAATATTTATTCTTTTTCTTGGGAAACTTGAAACTGGAGGCAAAATGTAACAGTTTTGCTTTTTCTCTTCCACCTCCATGTCTCTGAAGTGCTCCATTCTTTCAGGGATGAGAGAACTCAGGAGTGACCACCAGCCTCACTTTACAGGTATTGGGATTTCTTTGTGGGACAAGGGCATGAGAGTTTCAGTAACACAAAACCCCTTTCACCTTCTGCCTGGCCCCACAAATTCACCCTGCACAGCTCTGTGTCCAAACCTGCCTTCCTGGTTCTGCTGGGGGTTTCCAGCATCACTTCTGGGGACAGGTAATTGCACATTTTCTCTATGGATTTCTTATTTTATCCTAAAGGAAGCAGCAGAACCCACTGTTATAACAAATTAAAAAAATCATAAGCCAATCTACTGATTATCTTTGTGTACTTTCTGTGCTCTTGGTATCCTTTAGAGATGGCTTGCCCTCCTCTGTCACCAGTGGGAAAAGGGGAAAGGTCCTACTGGAGCTTCTTGGTTGCCTCTATAGGGATATAGGGGACCCAGCTGACTTTACCCCACAAGATAATAATAAGCCCCTGGGAGGAGGTGATTAGTGGAAGAGATTCCACAGGCGCCCTGCTGGCTCTAATCTGTCTGTTGTCATTCTGCTGCTGCTGTTGGATCCAAACAGCCAGGCAGGGTGAAAGCCACGCATTTCCGAGGGGTTTATGTCAATCTTCTGACTTTTCATTTGACTGGGGTGGTATTTTTATTTATGGAAGGTACGGCACGTTGGGCCTGCCTTGGGTTGTGGATAATCTCCGCTTAGAGCTTTTTGATCCATTTTCCAAAAAGATTATTTTAATCTCTTTTTCCCTTCCCCCAGTGCATCTCACTGCACCAAGGGATAATTATTTATCCTCTTGGCTCACCTCGCTCCCACTGGCCACTGTTTGATGCTGGCCAGATGCCTGGAGCAGAGGAGACAGGGTGAGTTTTTGTGCAGGGGATGTGATGTGACACGGTGTCAGTGATTTGAGACAGCAGCACAAAAGGACTAAATCCATACTTAAGTAAACTATCACAAACAGTAGTTTTGTTGCTTGTCTGTGCCCTGAGCCAGGCAGAGGCCAGGCTGACCCTGGTTTGAGCAGTCCCTGGGATGCTCTGCTTTGCTGGGGCAAGTTGTTCTGCTGAGCAAGAAGAGAGCAAACACAAAAACCCTTCAGGCAGAGCGAGGCAGGTCCCCAGCAACCAACACTGTCTCTGTTTTGCCAGCAAAAAAAAGGCAACAGCTAAGACCTTCTGCCTGTTCAGCTGCTCAGTGTTAACAGCACTGAGTTTCCTCTGGAAGAAATGATCATATTCATGTTCAGAACCCCCAAACTCTCCCAAAATGAGTCAGTTATTTCCTTCAAAGGCTGCTGTAAAGCCACGCTCTAGGAATGGCTGGGTTTGGTCTTCAGGATGATAATTAGGGAGAATGTCACCAATCTCAGGCTGCATAGAGCTGGGCAGCATGTACAGGCTGATAAAGGGAATTGGAAATTCACTCAAAAATGTGATTCAGAACACATATTTTCCCCTTTCTCTTCCTCCTGCTTTTGTCTTTAGCAAACCCCTCTTCCTACTCACCCAGTCCTGGAGGGTAATTTGTCTCTTCATGACTTGTGGAGCTACTTGAAAAGGTTCAATTAGTGAAGAAAGGTTCTGGCTGTGTATTTGCAGCACTTCCATTCTCTGGTTTTGCTGAACCTCTGTCTTCATGGAGATTACACACTCATCTTAATTAGGAAGTGGAAGAGGAAAAAGAAGCTTTTTAGCCTGCATTATTTAACTTTGATCTGACTTATTCCCTTTCATTCTGGAAGAAAAACATTTCAAAGACTTCCAGGAGCCTGAGTCTAATGGCATTGACCAGAGGCACTGTCAGTCTTGCTGGAGAAGAGAAGAATGCACTGATATCTCAGTTTCTCACAGAGTGTAATAATGCTGGTCCTTAGAAACCAGCTTTCATTAGACAAATTTCTAAATTTAAGGTCATATTCTTTTCCTTGGGTGAATGTCATTTAAGAGTCTATAATGCAGATATATCTTATATCTTGGTTAGCTTTACCCAGAGAGAGAAAATGATTCTTTGTCTTTTACTTCAGGTTTCACAGGCAGTTATTAAACACAGTTAAATAAACTGAGTATTTTAAAGAAACTTCATGGGCTTTACCCTGAAAAAGGAGTAGGGACTCCAAATTCAACTTTCCACCCTCCTGGTGTAGAATTGAGACATTGAATGAAATTATTTACAAACTGAGCTAGATTATGACATCCTTTTGTTTAAAAATATCACAAACGCAACCAGCTTCCAGGGCTTTTTTGGAGAGGGTTGCGGGGGGGTTGCCATCTTTTCGGGTGATGTTTGCGTTAAACATTTAAATGTAGTCATGAGGTTGGTAAGGTATTGCTTCGTACCCCCAGAGATGTCACATTCTATAAGAGAAATGCACATAACAGAAGAGATGATGGCACCTCCATTAAATTGTACCACAGATCTTCACAGCCTCTGTCAGTATTGTGGTTTGAAGAGCAAATGGCACGATGGAAATGTCCTGGGAGATGTCTCTGGTACTGGAGCTCACACTTGTGCCTCACTGCTTTAGTTGTCACCTGCTGTCCTCCTGCCCAGGCTGTGCAGAACCTTCAGCAGTAATGCATTATTAACATCTTCTTTCTGGGCATCAGAAATCAAACATTAATAGACTCATACAGAGTCCAGTTCGGATTACTCCTTTCTTCCTCTCCTCCTTTCTTTTGCTAACAGATGTCAATACAAAGAACACTCTGAGCTGGGGGTTGGCTCAGGGTGGAATTTCACCACAAAATTACTGTCAGAAAAAGGGCAGGTTTGGTGAAGTTTTGGTTCACGCAGTCACAACTAAACACCTGCTGCAAGATGGAAAATCCAGCTTTTGCTAATGTGGGAAACATGGAGTTTCACTGAGGTTTAATAACTAAGCAAACAAGCAACCACTCCCCACAGAACACACCTGCCCTTCTCGTGTCCCTTTTGTTCAGCAGTCAGACAGTTTCTCACTGGGATCTCCCATTTCCTTTATTTAAAATAATAATAATAAATAATTTTTGTAAGTGTATGTGATTTTCAAAATCAGGCAATCCTTTTCCCCATTCACTGCTAACAATTCCTCTTGATTTCAATAGAGGAAGAGTCAGGGAGACTCTAAACCTGTGTCTGAGCCTTCACGCTGTTTCCAGCAAGGAAGAACTGAGACAAATTTCTCAGTCTCTCAGCTGCCTTCCACTTTTCACAGGACACAGACTGCTCCTCCTTTCAAATGCCAAAAGGCTGGTTTTGGGGTAAATAACCCATGCCATAATGGCAAGATTTGTCAGATTGTTCTTTGAAAGGACCATGGGGAACTGGGCAGTGAAATGGAAGTCACTTTGCAACCTTGACGCCCTATTTAAAATACAAATAATAGAGCATTATAAATATAATCACATCTGAAAAATAGATTGGAGTGAGGAGACCTGCTTCCTAGGCTGTCCAAAATATGGAAGGTCTTATAACTTCAACCCTAAATTTTCTATCCTGGCAAATTTGACCCAACAACATCCTTTGGGGACAGGGTATTACCAAATCCTCACCTAGAGATGTTCTGTCAGATACAGAGGCTGGGAAAGGATCCAGGATCTGCCATCTAAGGGTTAGCCAAGGATCCTATTTATAGGCTGTTCAGGTGACAACTGAAACGTGAAGCTGCCTGGCCAGGGCTGAGGGCAGAGCCTGCCCAGGAGGGGCCCAAGCTGAGCTGTGCCACCTCCCACCCTCTGAGCTTGCTGTGGTATCAGTTCTGCCTCAGCACAGCCAGGTATGAATAAAATATCACACGAATTCATTCATCCCACCTGGAGAGCTTGTCTGGCACACTGAGAAACCAGCCAGCTCTGTTTAATAAAGAGCTTCCTTTGGTGCTTCAAAAGGACCTGATTGCACCAATCAATTGTGTCTTTCCAAAGCAGCTTAAACTGGACTTACATTCCTCTTTTATTATTATTTATTTATTTTAACAAGACCCAACAAGAGGACAGATAGGAAGAATTTTCAGATGGTGTCAAATTTTAGGTTAGTTCCTGTAATATGGGAAAAGCAAATGGATTTCAAGCTATAGTAGGAGTGATTTTATATTTAGAAGAAAGCAGCAAGGAGTGATTCCACATGAAGCTTGGCTGAAGATGGACAATTGGGCAATAAATAGATTTCCAAGTTGTAATGAGGAGGAAGTAATTGCTGAGAGGAAGTGTTTACCCTTGCAGTGTAGCCCCCAGAAAGAACTTGCCAGTTCCTTCCCACAGCACTGTCATGCTGGAACAACCAGTGGAGTAGGAGAGACTGGGATAAGTCCATGGGATCTGAGCACACATTTGGTGACCTCTGGAACATGAACTAATCCAAAATAACAGTGGGGTGGAGAAGAAAAGACAAATCAGATGAGGGAAAAAAAGAGGAATATTTTTTTCATTTCCCTTCCCAAAATGAATACAGCACAAAGCCATTACTTGAGAGCTCACTCTGAATTTAATTTCAGTGGCACATTTGGGGGAAGAACTCATCACAAAGGTGTCAGACACTGTGTCCAGTGGTACTCCAAGCATTGAGCAAGTTTCTGTATTTTATTTTAATGCAATGGGCTTTCCCCTGTTGGATGAATCACATCCAAGCCAGGTTTTTATCTGGCTCTGTAATTCAGCTCCTTCCTTCATGGCCTTTCAGGATGGAATGCTCTTCCTCTTCTCTGCCTCCCTAAATGTGTCATTAGCTTCTCATTTTATTTTGGTGTCTTATCTCGTTTCCAACTTTCTTAAGGTATTATTTTGATCACCTCAACTGTTCCAGCCCATTTCTGTGTCATGCCTGGCACAGGTAGGGCCAGATCATCAGAGGGGATGCAAATCTCCATAATTCCAGTGGAAATCATGGAATTCAGTTGCTTTTTTGCAAGCTCTGGATGTGACTGACAGGTCTTGCAGGAGCCAAATGAGGTTTTGCTACACCCTGGATTGTGCATGGCAGAGTGACTCAGAGCCTGTGGGGGTGGGAATAGTGCCTGGGCACAAAAACATTTACTCTTTTTTTGTTGTTTTTGTTGTTTTCTCTGCTTCAGGTAAAAGAATGAGCTTGATTAATTTTCAGCATATTTTCTCTTCACATTCTAACTCTCCTTTCCATAATAGTTTTCCAAGGTGTCAAAAGGAGCATCCTTCTCTACAAAATACCAATCAAGAGGATTCAAGTTAATTGCTTCCTGCAAACCCTTATAAGCTAAACAAGCCAATCCAGTGTTCTTTAATTCCCTTCTGCTTTCTGCTATTATGGGTTGGTCAGTGCTTGGGGATGCTGCTGATAAGCTAATAGGCGATTAGGACTCTAATCACGTGCCATCTGGAATGAAAAGAGGGCTCCAGGGAGAAGCAGAACACAGATTTAGTGTTTCTGAAGGAGAGAGCTGATTGTAGTGTGCCTGTGGAGTGGATGAGGGAGAGGTGGCAGGGATGGGGACAGGGATGGGGACAGTCCCTTTGCTGCTTTTGGTAGAGGCAAATCTCCTGTCCCCTCCCCTGGCTGGATGCACAGGAAAGGCAGAGCTGGGTTTGCTCATGGAACTGGTGCCTCTTCTCTTTGAAGTGCTCAGGGAATATAATCTTGTTTTCCAGACTCTCATCTACCTCATATAGACCAAGGGCTGGCATACACTTCAGTCCTGCTTGGGAAGGTGTGAGAAGAACATTAATATGTCTGTCATTCACCCCAAAGATGGGTTCTGCCTCACTTTCCACAGACAGGGTCTGGGTCTTCGTGCTACAAAACACTTCTCACCTCAGTGAGGGCCTGTGACCTGTGAGTATCTGAAAGTCTGGCTATACCAGCTCAGAAGAGGCTTCCTTTGGGTCAGCTTGAGTGGTCATGACCTGAGTGCCATGACTTGAATGCAAGGAGCACGCCCCATCTTCCCTCCCTGTGCTGAGATGGTAACAGGCATCTGGGATGTACAGCCCAAATCCTCAAAGGAACATCTGCACAGCCAGCCTCTGATGCCCAGAAAACCTCTGTTATGGTGTGTAACCTCAGTTAGACAGAGCAGGCAAAGAAAATAAAAGGCATTTTCTGGACAGAGTCCTGTGAGCTCCTTTCTGAGGGCACAGGCCAAATCACAGCTCAGTTATCCAGAGGAAAAGCTGTGTCCTCCACCACCCCCAGCTAAAACTCTGGGGGCAGGCAGGTCCTGCCCCTCAGAGGAAGGGAGCTGCTCTGGGTCAGGCCAGAGTGCAGCCAGGCTTCCTCCTTACCCTTGGACTTGTTTACAAGGTGATGCTGATCTTTACCTTTTCATGGTGTAAGGCACTGTAAAAATGGCTGTGAATTAAAGAAAATCTTACTTAGTTTGGGGGTTTTTTTTAAAGAAAACGTTCGAGGTGCTGCCAGCACCCAGGTGTGGCACTGGGGGATGGAGAGGCAGCAGCTGCAGCTGGAGCCAGAGATGGAGGAGCCTCATTGGGAGCTGCTGTTGATGGGAGCTGTCAGTGACCAGAGGCTTGATGAGAGAGATCAGCATCACTCCTGCAGAGAGGGAAAGGGAAGGCACAAAGAGCTGGGGCCGTGCAGAGCTGCCTGCCTGCCCTGGATAAGTGTTCTGCTGGGCTGGGCTGTGTGAGCTGACACAGAGCTCACAGCACAGAGGCTTTGTGTTCAGGTAACTGTTCAGTGCACAGTCAGGAACAGAGCAGGCTCACCTAGCCAGGGACTGTCCCCAAGCCCTCAGTGCAGGCAGGTTTTCTCTTCTGTAAGTGTGCATTTTAATGGATGAAAGAGGGTGTCTGTGCTTTTTAATTTTTTCTTGGTGGGATTTTTTTTCGCCACTCAAATATACATTTGGTATTTGAACAGTTTATTCAGCCAACTCTACTGCCTATTTCCTCCACCCCTCCTGCCCAGGTCTCAGCATCTCACAGCCTGAAAGGTGGATGGTGGAAACTGCCATTTTCATTTTACAGGCAACTCAGGGATGGAGAAACAAAGAGATTGATCAAGATTAGTCTGTGGTAAAGCAGAGCCCCGCATCCCAAATCCTACCTCATGTGTTATCCTTGCTCTGTGTGCCTTAAATAAGAACACATTTGGTCCTAGAAATCAGCCTCCATTCATGCTCAGTGCAGTGTGAAATCCTCCAGTCTTTACTACATCTCTGGAGACTTGGGTTGCTTGTACATGAGATCTGGCTTTCAGCTCAGGCTCCTGATTTTAATTTCTATCGTCTACAGGTGCTTGGCTCGAGAGCCTGCCCTGCTGCTGCTCCTGAATGCTAATTCCAGCCACGCTGCATGGGAGAGCTGCTGCAAATGTGATAAGGAAGCACTGGGAGCTAGTGCCAGAGTCTCAGCTGATTGCAAACTGATACTGCTCCCTTGTTTAAGTGGAAAATTAGATGGGGAAAAAATCATTAAAATATGGTAGACATTTTCTTTGGGCTCTTTTGAGGGCTGCTGTTTCTTGGTGCATTCCAATAAGATCTCTATTCCCTGTGCCCTTGTAATACAGAGCAACTGCGACTGCCTGTCAGAAAGTACATGACTAACTGCTGTCTTTTCTCTGTTCTATTGTAATTAAGGCACCAGGAATGTTTATGAGATTTGGACCCTTACTTTTAATGAGAGTTGGACCTGTGCCCCCATTTTAATCAAGTATGGGACCGGTTATTATTAATGTAGGACTTTGGATGCACATGACTGCTTTCAGAGTTAACGAAGATGGATTCCTTTCCCAGAATAGATTACAGGCCCAGGTCCTGCAACCTCTGATTGTGAGGTGTTCTCGGGGAGTAAATCATGAGCTGCTGCAAGATGACAGAGCTCTGAAGATCAGCAAGAACTGCCCCTCCTGAGCAGGCTCTTGTGGTGGGAAATGGTTAGGAGGCAAATGGGATTTTCTTGTGTTGGATAAAATTTGGGCTGGGGTCTAGAAAATAATAAAAAAACCAGCAAGAAATGAGTCTTGGAATGCCCCATCTCTGGAAGTGTTTGAGTCCCGGATGGGGCTTGAAACAATCTGGGATAGTGGAAGGTGTCCCTGCCCATGGCAAGGGGGTGGAATGAGCTGTAAGATCCCTTCAAACCCAAGCCATTCTGTGATTTTGAATTCTGAAAAACCAGTTTGTTCCAGGCATCAAGTTACTGAGTTCTTGACACTTTGCTATTTTCACTGCCCATCCATCAGACCCACCAGCCTGTGTCTGCACCCTGAGACACAAGCTCAGGCCTCCCTTGTCAGTATTCCTTCTTCTTGTGTCCCTTCTGCCCTTCACGTGCCCTAAGGCAGATCTGCACCTCCTGTGTCTCCAACTGCAAAATAAAGACACTGCTGTTTCTTGCTTAGTTCGACAGTTTTCAGACAAATCACATCCATTTTGTATCTGTGCATCTTTGTGCACAGTGGTGCATGATGGCAGCTGGGTGTTCTTGGAGACAGAATAATAGAAATACTAACTGAGTGAGAAAAATAGGAAAAAATAGGACAGTGGGAAGGGCAGGGATAAAATCCACAAGGTCAGGAATTTCTGGCCATGCCTGGCTTGATCAAGTGCTGGCATTAGTCCTGCTCCAAGCTGGAGGTTGGATTAGAGGCTTCCAGGAGCACTCTCCAGCCAGCACTGCTGTGATCTGGAGATAAAGTCAGCACATGCTGAATTTCACCAGTTTTAAAGCAAGGAAGTTGGGTGAATAAACTTCTGTCCCCTGAGATTCATGTCTGAATTGCATTGGAAAAAACCATCCTTGTGTTTAATCTCATGTGGGGCAACTTGATTGTGCAGTGAGGAAAAGGGAAAGACAGAGGGCAGCTCCCCAGTTTGTTTCCATAATCCACATCAGCATGGACTGGCCCAGGTGCCAAGTAATGTGGCCAATTTAGACTGATTTAATGAGCAATCCTAACCAAATACATTTCACCATCCAAAGGGATGAAAGCATGGACAAGGTTTTCTTCTCTCTTCTGCTGAGCTGAGACTTGTCATGCCATGACTTGATTTCATTTGATTATGTGCTTACATGATTTGGCAGAGAAGCTGCACAAGTGTAGCACTTGTCTGTGGGTCTGTTGAGTTTAGATAACTGAGTGCTGTCTCTATTTTGATAAGGACTCTATTTTGACAAGAGCAGCCCACCACTGGGTCATCAGCAGAGTCAAAATTGTGTCAGCCCTCTGCTGTTCAGCTTCAGGCTTCCCCTACAGGTTTCCTATGGAGGCTGTGAAGTGTCCATCCCTGGAGACATTCAGAAATGGATTGCAAAATGGCCTGAGCAGACTAGTCTGACTTCAAAGCTGGGTCTGACTTGAAAGCTGGGTCTAACACCGATGTCCTCCCTGCTTGGGGAGGGAATGGAGCAGGAGGCACCCAGGGGTTCCTCCAGTTTACAGCCCTTCGTGGTGTCACAGGGGGAAAATGAGCTGAGATTTCCTCAGGAAAAACACTCAGATCAGCACTTACACAGGCAGGGCCCATATGAATTACACTGTCAGGAAAAGTTACCAAAGCATGAAATTCCTTCTCCCTGAGTGTATTGGAATTGATTCATTCTCCTGAGAAATGTGCTCACGCTTGGCACTCAATCCTCTCACTTCTCTTTCAGTCTGCACTGAACACCCACATTGAAAACTTGGTGTTGATCCCAGCATTTTATGATGTGAGGTTCTGTGCAGGTTTGTAGATCTGATGGCTGGAATGAGTGATTGCAGTGAACACCCCTTAAAAAGAGAGTGATGAAATACCCCTTTAACTTCCAGTCTTTCTAATCTGTCATCATATTAGAGCAAGCATGGTAGGCTCTATGCAGTAAAATCCTTCCACATTTAAGCAGAGTTCTGCTTTCAAGCAGTTGGTATACAAAATTCGAGATACGCTGTCCCTTTTGAAAATTTCACAGCCCAGGATATTCCCACACTGAAGTCTGTGTGACTCCATATTTTTATAGCTAGACTTTAATCTTAACCTCAACTGCCAAAAGCTATGAGAGTTTTCAGCATAAATATATTTTTACCTGGCAGTAGCACCCACCCTCCTTTACCTGTCAATAATTAGATTAGAATTTCAAATTTAAAAAAATCAGGAAACGCTTGATATGAAGAAGACTCAATGTATCATCTTTCATTTCTGCTTTATATTCAGGGTGTTCTGCTTCAAGGAAAAGATTTAATTGTTTTATTGTCCACACTATGTCTTATTCTTCCTGTAGGATATAATGCTCCATAGAAGCTGATCCATGCTGAATGACTAGCTGTTCTAAAATGCCTTTGAGAAAACAAAATGGTTTGATTACAGCTTCTAAGTCATGAAATCATGAAGAAAAAAGGAGAGACTGAAATACAGAATGTGCCAGAACTGGTCCTTTTCCCACTGGTTTGTGAGGACTGGGGTTTGCCTGTTGGGATGACTCTTGGCAGTGCCAAGGGCAGCAGCATCCTTTCAGTGGAGTGTTTCAATGTCTGCACATCTTGGGGACACGAGCAAAGGTCTCAGGGCCAAGCTGGTGCCTCAGATGCTCCTGTAAAACTACAGAGTCTCTCCTGCTGCCGAGGGGGTGGCGCCAGAGTGAAGGAAATGCAAACCCATTTCAAATGCAAATACCAAGGCAACAGTTTGCATTAAAAAATAGAAGCTCTGAATGTCAGGGAAAGAGTTCCAGAAGCTTCGTCTGCCTCATATCAGGCAAGTTGTCCAAATGTAGGCAGGCTGCTATTTCCAGAAATCTGGGCTGGGAAGAGAAAAGTTGTCTGGACAGGTTCTGCAATTATTTCTGTGGGAGCAGTGACCTGGGAGAGCTCTGAGCTCCTGTGAGAGACCTTTGTGGGAAGCCTGGGAGGATGGGGGTTCCCAAAGGGGGATTGCAACAGCAGAACTGGGGAGAAGATGGTCCAAGCTTCTGGAGGCAGTGGGAAGATGATTTGAGAACATGATACAAACTTGCTGAACAGCAGCAGCAGAACAGGAGATGTCTGGCAATGCCAAAGGCTGGAGTTTGAAAAGCAGGAGAAGCACCAGGGATGGGCCAGGATTGCTCTGGAAGAGGAGGATTCAAGGGTCTTGTGTCAGTCTGTGACCTGATACTTCTCTCTCATGTGCTGTAAAATCTGTTTTGCACACATTATTATGTTTTTTCAACAGGATTTCAGGTTAAAAAAAAAATCACAGAGCTTTCCAAGGAAGCAGAAGCTGATGTTACCTCAGCAGCTTCAGCCACCCCTTGCCAAGTTCTGCTCTGGCACAAACAGGTCTCCTCCATCTGCTGTGTATTTCTGTCTCTCTAAATTGGTGTTCTGTGCATGTGATCCATTCTCTGTAACAGAAAACTTGATGGGCCATTTCTAGCAGCTCACTCTGTCTCTCTGTCCCTGGCTCTGCAGACTGTAATGGGTTTTCTGCCAGCACAGCCCATGGGGCAGGCAGCTGTACAACTCCTGGGCTGGGAGCCCCCAAAAATGCCTCTGAGTCACTTTAAAATATACAACCCCAGGTGGAACAGCATCTTCAGCACTTAAAGAAACTGTGATTTGCAAGATGCTTGGTTCCTCCAGGGCATTGTGCTCAGATCTAGAGGATGGGAATTAATCCTTTTGAAAATACTACCTTATTTCACTTTTTAAAAATGTTGTGCCCTGGCCACCATCACAGTTAAGAATAGCAGTAACTGCTGTTATTACAGACTGTTTTACCCACACACATTTCTTCACAGAGAGGCAAACTTTCGCTGAACTCTTCTTTAAAAAGAAATTTTTTGTTGAAGAAAGACCAGAGGCACTGGATAACATTTTCTTTAAATTGTCCAATTAAAACCAAAGTGTCCGAGAGCTAATAATCAAAGCAGATGTTAGCTCAAAATCTAAACCAATTATTTTTAAAATCTGCTCTTGATGGACTTATGCTAATGAACTATTTTATTATCATGAGAAATTGTAGCTTGTGCTGTGGTTTTAACAGTCTAATTACAGAGATAACACTTGTTTTGTGTGCCCATGATAAGCACAGACTTTTAATTCACTCAGCAAATAGTGGCATGACAGGAATTGGCCAGGACTTTGCATCTGCAGCTCAACAGAAGGCAAAAACCAGGGGCTCTCGACATCTAAAGAAGATTTCAGAGCTTCTCTGTGTCTTCTCTCCATGGGGATTAATGAGTGTCTCCAGCAGAGCATTTCTTTCAGTGGCTGTCCCTGTGCAGACCCCAAGGAAAGCTGCCTTGACTGTGCATAGAACTGGTGGCTGGAGGTTTTAGGGCTAATATTTAGGATATTTAATCCCACAGGGTGTGGAGGAGAGGAGCACATCTGGGTGGGGGTGATGAGACCCTCACCAGCTCTCTCATAAATGCAAACACCCATTGACCAGCAGCCAAAGAGAACAGTGTTCACAAAACCACTTACCTAGACTCTGCTTCAAAAGGGCTGAAATGGACAAAACCCCCACTGGAATAAATCTTTGTTCAGAGAACAGAGGCAAATTCTGCTGCCTGTGTCACTCTCCTGCCTACATCAGCTGCCCAGCCCAAGAAAATTGCCAAGCTATAATCGAGATATTTTTCAAGTGACTCTGACTGCTGAAAAAATGTGGAGGTCATGGGGCTGTTTTCTCCCTCCTTCTTCTAAAATCCATTTTCATACAGATCAATATCCGTGAAGACTGAAAGAGAAAACAGGCTTTGGGAATCAAACCTTTTCTGTTTGGAAGCAGGGCAAGAACAAGAGGCTCTGCAGCAGTGCTCTATTAAGGAGCAGGATTTATCATTGCAAGCCAAGGTTGGCTTCTCTTTCATTCTTCAGCTGGATCCTTCCTTTCAGTGACTCTCATTTCTTCCTTGTACAGCGAGAGGGTGAATGCTGAATAAAGATCAGCACTTGGCACATCCATCCACTGACAGTTTAAAGGAATTGTCTCTGCACAGCACAGGACTGAGCTTTCATCCCATCCATTGGTACTGGTGGTTCCTGGGAGCTAGAAATCTTGTAAATTAAAGGAATTTAAAAGTTCCTTGCTTGCTCTTTTGTTTTTCCAGGTCCTCATTCACCTAGGATGATTGAGGTGCAGCTTTGAGATTCAATCACTTTGATCAAAATTCCCATTTTGCAGGCAATGTGGTGAAAAGCCTATTTAATTATTACTCCTACACAACCCTATAATGTGGCAGATAATATTCTCAAATGCTGCTGAACTTTGTGTTGGTGATATTGGTTTTTTTGGTGCCTTCTCTGAGCTAATCCTCAGCCACTGGACAGCAGCAGGAGCCTTCACCCTGTCCCTGTGTGTCCCACAGCCTCCATGTGAGTGCCCAGCTTGCTCTGTCAAACAGTTTGGGATGCTCTGGGGAAATGAGATTCCTGAAGAGCTCATACTTCTGCAGAACCAGTGGTGTTTATCCCACATTTGCTAAACTGCAGCCCATGAAAGCAGCTTTTTATTTTTTTTGGATTTTGTGTAACGCCACCTCACCCACTTTATAGCTGCAGAAATTTGATTTGCAGACAATCTGCCTTTATTCTTCCCTCAGCCACCCCATTTCTCTATTGAACACCCTCCCTATCAATATCCATCTCAGAGCATCTCCTTCAAAGACCAGCTCCAGCCTCCCAACCCTCTCTTCATTAGGAAAGGATGAAGTAAATCAGCTCTTCAGCTGGTCCCAAAGGCTTCCAGGCTGTGGTGGAAGACGAATTGCACCTTTGCCTTTTAGGAGTAATGCAGAGCAATCATAGCAGGGCTTTACAAAGGGCCATACATCTTCCAAGAACCCTGTGTCCATTAGCTAAATAGCTCTGCTCCACACAGGACAGCCTGCAATTGTGCAGGATGGGGAGAAATAATGCAGTTATCCCTCCAGCTGGAACACACCCGAACCCGTGCGGGAGCTCCTTCCCTTCTCACAGGACAAACCTGTGGATGTGGATGTGGATGTGGGTGAGGTGACCCGAGTCTCTGTAATCCGCAGGACACAATGCAGGTGAAAGAGCTCAGGGTCAGCTTCCCAACGCTGCATTAACAAATATCTCAAATTAAACACGCGAGGAGCCGTCGGCTCTGGAAATAAAGCTCCTGCACCCTCTGCTGGGGAGAGGCTCGTGGCTGCACAGCCTGGCACACCAACGATGCTGCTTTTTCACGGGACTTTAATCGAAAATTCCTTCTTTTACCATGGAAATACTCGCAGGGATGTGGCTGAGATGGGGAAAACAAGACAGCATCTCTGCCCACCCCAGCCCTTCCTGCCATGCTGAACAAAAAGCCTGCAGACCTCAGATGAGAAGGAAGCCTTGAATAATATATTCTATGCTATCAATAAATCATGTAATAAAACCTAAATAATGTTTCTTCTCCTCCCATACTCAGCTTAAAGGGCAAGAGGCCAGGAAACATTAATATTCCTGTCTCTGGTTCTTCCCACACAGTAGCTTTTCCCACTTAACAGAGCACCCCATTCCTTACAACAAACATGTTTTGCCCCATTTAGGAACCCAGTTTCACTGAATGCCTTTGTTTTTGTCAACAGTGCTGTTTCCACTCTGGAAAAAAACAAGGGTGAGATATCCTAAGGGAGACTTGTTAAATCATGGAAGACCCCACATTTTTCTGCTTTCTTCCCTTATTTAGGAGAAATGAAATGCAGATGCTTTGAGCTGCCGAGGTGGGCTGGGGCACAGCCTGTGTGTATGCTCAATTCTGGGAGCAATCTCCTGCTTCTCCCAGAAAAGCAGCTCCAAGGCAGCTGGTTGTGATGCTTCCCTGGAAGTCCTCAGTGTGTTTGTCGAGTTGGTGCCTAGCTGTAAGCAGCAGCAGCAGGAATGTGGTTTCCTGGGCTCTGCAGGGCCCAGGAGCTCAGCTGGACCGGGGAGGGAATGAGGATGTTCCACCGAGGGGATGCTGAGCAGCTGCGGGCGGGATTCCAGCTCAGCAGTAAGCTCCTTCTGCCCTCTAGGGTCCAGCTCCGTGAGGGCTGCTCATCTCCCTCCCCCGGAGAACAGCTCCAGCCTCTCTGCAGGATGGGCTGGAGGGGAAATTTCAGCTTTGAGCCACTCCAGTACCTGCCCTGATGATGCTGCACTGATGAGGGGCAGATGGGATTACACCAGTTCTCCCAGTTCATCTGCTGTGCCTTGCTGCTGTTTGGTTTAGCCACTCTGTTAAAAGTGTATTCATTGGTTTATATCCACTGGCTTCTTCATATTCTGTTTCAGTAAAAGCTGCAGCTGAGTCAGGAAAGGTCAATAATGAAATAATATTTTAGCATTTACCCTTTAAGATGAAATCAGGGCTTGAAAAGGCATAGCAACTATGTTTTTTATTTACGGGTCCCAAACCCATGCACTGCTTTTGTGCTCAGAAAGGAATGGAGCAGAAAGCTACAAAAAATAAAGATGTGCCAGTATAACAAAACCCTCACACCAGTGCTGACCAGTGACAGAGGGAGAAAAAGAAACAGCAAGGATTTCCACTTATTTTTGATATTAGAAAGCTGGGGAGATAAAGTGTGTCAGTGCATCTTAGAACATTTAAATAAATCATTGGGAAATGTGTAATTTATAGGTCTGGTGATGAAGCTGGGGAGATAAAGAGTGTCAGTGCATCTTAGAACATTTGTAAATAAATCATTGGGAAATGTGTAATTTATAGGTCTGGTGATGGGAGAATGTCTGGCACTGGCTCAACTGAAGCTAAGAAATCTCTGAAATCCAAAAAGGAAAGAGGAGCTCAGGGACATTTGTTTGTTTTATTTCACAACCATGGTGTAAACAGTAATTTATCAGCTTTTTAGGTGTGTCCAAAACCTCCTCCTTCCATCTCTGACTTGTCTCATGCCCTTCAAGGGCAAGGAGATAAAAAAAAATTTGCTCATGAGTTTTGTATGAAAAGTCTCATGTTCCATTATTCACCAAATCCCTTATTCATGCCAAATTACATAATCCTTTAAAGTGTGTCCCATTCCCTTTTCCTTCCACTTCAATTTCTGTCTGCCTTTCTCTTTAACTATGTATTATTAACTTCCTTATATAAAGAGAGTGACCACCTTGCTGAAAATGGTTTCTCCTTCCAGAAAGACACTTTATGCCCAAAACCACCATTAGGTTACTATTGATGGAAACAGGGTTTCGTCAGGAAACAGGAAACAGCTGCCAAGAAAGTAATAAGGGTAAATTATACCCCAGAGCAGAGCTGGAGTAGCATTTAATGGATCAGAGAGATTTCATTCACCTTTCTGCCACTGAGTTATTGTACAGCTTCTTAAAGGAAAAAGGTTTCTGCCCATCCTGAGCTTGAAATCAAAATGCTGGACTCAGGTCTTGTCAGCATCAAAAGCTGGGGCTGGCTTTTTTTTCACCTTGGACTAAGAAGTGTCAGCTTTGGGTATCTTAAACTCAGTGCTCAAAAGTGGAACTGAGGTTTTACAAACTGCTTCTTAATCTTGCAACACCTGCTTACCCCTCCAGTGAATAAGGAAGAAATGTTCCTTTAATTTTCAAGGAGAGTAAATGTTTTAATTAGTCAGCAAACAGGGCAAAAAAAATACCCAGACTGGGATTCTGCTTAGGAGCAGAGCACAGCAGAGTTTTTGGCCATGAGTTCATCCTGCAGAACTTCAGACTCTCTTACTGCATATACAATTACAAATAACTGTGTTAATTTGAAAAAAAACCAAACCACTTAAATTCTGAAACTTAGTTAGAGTCAGGGGGCTGTGAAGTTGGAGGGGATCGCTGCTGGGTTACTGAAGGTTGTTGTCACAGCTCCCTGGGACCCAGCTCCCAGCATCCTGATGGGCCAAGAGCTAAACAACACTGAAGGCAAATAGTTTGAGTAAAAATCAGTTTTCCTTGAGGAGCTTTATCTGTAAGGAGACAGGTAGATGTGTTCCTATGATAGCAACCGCTCTCCTAAGGGATATAAATAGTTTCTATTCATATAATTTTTTTCTTAGTACTGCAATATTTACTAATGCTGCATGGAAAGGGCCTTCCTGATTTTTCCAGGCTATCAGGATGCCAATACCCAAGGAAAAGCAATGCTTCCTCCTGCTGGTCTCCTCTCTTGGCTTGGCAAACGTGTGAGAAAAGGCTGCAGGTCTGTTTGGCTGCTCTGCTCTGGCACAGCAGGTGCCACGTCTGGCTCCACCAGAATCCCTGTGGGATGCAGCAGGACAGTGTTTGGATGCAGCTCATAATCCTGTGCAGACAACTGGGGAATGTGCCTCAGCAAGCTGAGAATTTTCCTGTTTATCTCACTGGTGTGAAACCTAATGAGATAAAATATAATGATGCTGTTGAAGCCCACTCAGTGTGCTGTGCCCAGTGGGAAATGCTCACACCTGGGCTTCTCTGATAGCTCTGGGGAGGATGGAGCTGCTGAAGGCTTCCAGCCAAGGGCTCTGGCACAAGCAGGGGCTGCTGTGCCTGGGCACGCTGCTCATTCTGCCAAGCCTCTGTCACTGCCTTGCCCAAATGACTGGCAGGCTTTCTAAAACCCAGGCCCTGGATCATCCAGATTCTCATGCTACATCATTCTGGGAAAAAATATCAGCATGGAGGAAGGGATTTTACTTTTTCCTTTTCATTTACAAAATTAACTTCTGTTTCTTCAGCCAAGATCACTACAGGAAATACACTTCACTCCTAGACAATGCTCCAAAATCCAACTTTTTTGATTTGGGGCTGATTTAAAAAAAGTAACTCATGGGTAATTCTCCTGCCAGTGCCATTTCTTGGCTCTGAACCTCAATGACACCAACCTCCATTTTTAGCAGGGTGATAGGGAGTTGGCACAGGGGGTGAAAGGCTTCAGTAATCATCTTTTATCTGTCAGGATGTGGTTGATGTTGAACCTAAAGAGAGTCAATATTGTTAAAGGACTCTGAAGGGCAGTGTCCTTGTAACTAAGGGCATCTGAGATTTATGAGCTTGATTTTATACACGAGAAAAAAATTCTAACATTGGGAATAAAAATGTGTGGAGGTTTAATGTCAGGAAGTCAGGTCCCCATTTCTCTTGTCTTCATCAGCCATTAAATATGTCCCCAAAGTACCAAGAAATCCCCATAAATAAAGAAACAAAGAGAACAGAAGAAGTGCAAAGAAAAATAAATGTGTATTTCATCTCATGAAGGTTAAGTCTCTGGTATTTTTACTGAATGCAAATTTTCCATTCTGATGCTTCGAGGCTTAAATTAATGATTGTGATTATTTAATTTTCCTCCATTTCCCTTCCGGTTGCAACCGTTGCTGTTGGTTTTTACATCACACATAAAGAGTTTTGCAGCTGCCACAGTCATTCCCGTGAAGGTACAAGCTGACCCACACTCAATGCTTCAGTGTAAAAGTCTGGGCTACGTTGCTTTTCCACGGTGCTCATGTAAAACCAAGTATGACTGTCTGTCAGCTTCTAGCCAGTCCCTTAGGAAAACTACAGGTCATTCCCTTGGCACCTGTCCCTATAAAATGTACATTGCACAAAGTCATGATTGAAATGTACAGAGGAAATTACACATTCACCAACAGAAAAAAATGAAATTTAAAAAAAAAAGAAGAGAGAAAAGAAAATCCGATTGCTATTTTACAAGAGAAAAGTGTGTCTCATTCCATACATACAAAATGTTTTCAAATTGTACATAAGTACCAAAGGCATTATGAGAGATTCTTTGGAGATGAAACGAAAGTGCAAGAAAGCCAAGGCAACAGAGCAAATGAAAGGAAGCAAAGCAGCAGCTGTCTTTGCTTTCTAAAGGACAACCAAACTTCCCGGCTCAGCCGAGCCCCGGCGCTTCCCGCGCGGGGGACGCGGGCGTGCGGCCCCGCGCTCCTCCCGCTGGGAAATTCACCTCTCAGCTCTCACTGTCAGGACAAAAACACGAACCTTTCTTAGCCCAGGTAAGGCCAAATGAGCCAGATGCTGTTATAAACCATGGGAGTGTCAAGGTATCTCAGGGAAGCGGCAACAATGGATGTACCCTTTGCTCAGTAACCTATTTAGGGCTGAAGCAGCTCTTACAGCTGAGAACTTTGGACCAGAGATGAATTTCAGGCCAATGCAAAAATTTGGTTACTATTTATTCAAGGCATCCAGCAGTATTAAACCAGAAAAGTTTCCTCTTCATGCCTTTGTTTATTTAGATTAAACACTGAAGGGTAAGCTCTACCCAATATAAATATTGTATCTGTGAAAATATTGGCAAAATTCAGTCCTAGGGGATAATTCATTTGGTGAGGCTGGTGAAATCTCTGTGTGGGGGCTGTTGGAGTCTGTGGGCTGACCTGCTTGGAAAATCAGATTTCTTGGTTATAACAAGGTCCTTTCTTCCATAACTCTAAGATCAAAGATGGGCTTTTAATGTTTCTTTTCTTAAACATCTCTTACCTAGGGGCTTTTTAAATTAGGCAAAGGTAAGACCCATGAGGCACTGGGATCCTCTGCTTGGGCAGTAGGTTTGTGGGAGACCCTGGCACTGCCCTCAGTCAGCACCGCTGCCGTGGGACACCCTGGCACAGCACGTAAAGACTTTGCCCTTGGATCTCCAAAGGCACAGGACAACTGCTTGGCCACACATCTTAGGAATGGGCTTTTTGGACTTGAAGTTGGCACTGGCCACTCTATTATATTTGTTTGTTTGAAAGGAAGCCAAAGAAATTATCACTCAAAGAACTGCATCACTCTGCTGCATGGCCTGTGCTGCCTTCAGAAGTGGGATTTCTCCTTGGGATGGCAGTCACAACCAATCCCCTCTGCAAATCTTCCTTTTTGACCGAGACAAATTATTGGAAAAGTAATTTGTTTTTATTTTACCCACTGTCTCACCTCCAAAACAGAACTTTTCTTCCCCCTGTGCATCTCAGATGCAGCTTTGTTTGTTTTGATAAAGAACACGTGTGCACACATGTTCACACCCACATGCACACACAGCCACGCGTGGTGCATGTACTCGAACCACATGCACACGCTTCTGCAGCCAAAGTTGTGTTGTCCTTTTATCTTTCAGGTTATGACAAAGATAAACTGTGAGCTTCATTCAATCTGTACAGAATTTACAGTTCAGATGAATAGCAATGAAGAATATATAGGAATGCAGTAGCTGTGAAGTATTTATGGGCTGTGTGTGTTCGTTTTGTTCAGGTATTTTTTAATTAACATTACAGAGGCAATCTTGTATTTTAGCTTCCTGATAAAATCTGTTTAAAGAAGCATTCAAATGCAGTGAATTTCTTAACAAAAGAGGATATTCATTTTTTCACTTTTCCCAGTTATGTTGAGTCACATCACAAACCAGGCAGGTGACACTTTGGTGTCTGTTCAATGCACATAGGTTGATTACATGTAGAGATACCTATCAGCACGTGGCATGTAATGTGCAATCTGTATGCAGTACATGTGGATAATGTGCCAAAGTGACACCAAGCAAGATAAATTTCATAAATACAGTGTCTATATTGGAGAAACAGGAATATAGTTTTAGTGTGTGGAGTGTTGTTGCTGTATAAGAACAGTGGCACCCACCTATATGAATTACTGATAAAAGAATAAAACATTTTTAAGAATAATTTCTTGAATCTCCTAAAGCGTTTGATACACCACGCAGCAACTGCAGCTATGTTTAAAATCTGCTCTTGATTTAAAATAACAAAATCTCTCTCATTTATCAGCTATACCTTGGTTTGCCTCGGTGTTTCTGAAAGTCTCAGGTACTCTACACTGTGCGTGAACTTTTTGAGAAAAAGTGAAGAAATATCAAATTTTAAGGTTTTAGGGGGAGGGAAAAGTAACCAACAAAGAAAGATCTCCATCCTGTCTGCTGACAGGAGCATGGGGTAACTCCAGCTCCAGGGAAGATGCTGGACCAGTGTGAATAAGCAGGCAGGACAGAAGAGACCTGTCACCAGCCTTGCTGACTTGTCCTCAGGCTCTCAGCAAGGCTGAATGTGGTGTCTGTGGAGAGGCTAAAGAACCACATCCACATCTGTGATCAATCCTTCTCATGAGCATCACTACCTATGGAAAACACTGGATCATGGCCACTGTGCTCGTCAAGTTTAAGCAATTACTGTGAAATGCTGCTTCTGCTTTAAAGGGAGGTGCCCATGGCATGTTAAAATAAGGAGGTATTTTCCCATTGTGGCTTGCAAGGCTTGTGCTGAGTTTTTCTTGTGTGGAGTGGGAAGGAAAGAGCATCTCTCCACATCCACAGTCATCAGCATCAAATGGAGCTGAAATGCCAGCAGAGGCTTTGCTGGCAGCATGACATTCAGCCTTGTTTTGGGGTCAGAACCATCCAAACTGGAGGTTCTGGCATGGCTTCTACCTGAAATCATTAACCCTGCCCTAAAATTATAGGCGTAGCTGCAGGTGAAATCCAGCCTGGGCTTGGCACTGAGCTTTGGAAAGCCTTGTGGTTTCTCAGAACCAGGCAAACAGATGCTGCTTGAACAATCCACCTGCAGCTGTATTTACAGGAATTAGGAGAGGGCAAAGTGCTTCCAGGTTCATTGGCAGCTTTGGAAGCAGCCAGAGCTTGGACCAGCTGCTTTCCAGTTCTCTCCATTCCCAAGCTGGAGCCTGGCATGCACAGCCACATCTGTGGGTTGCCAAAGGGGACGAGGGTCTAGAAAACAACTCTTGCTTCAGGGAGCAAAAACATCTCCACTGGTAGAGCCTGTGAGCTCTCCCCAGAGATGTTCATCTGGATAAGAAAACCTGAGCCAGACCTCATCCCTGTTTCACTTTAACCAGCTAAAGCCACGGGGACAAACCCTCACAGGGCACAGAGAGACAGCACAGACCCCATCCCTGTATGGAAAAGCTCCAGCAGAACAACCAGGGATGTGTTGGGGTCACGGTGGCTCAATGAGGAAGCAAATAAATTGCCAATAAAAAGAAAAACTGTCATGCTAACAAAACACAAAGGCTCTCTGGTGCATCTAGTGATGCCAGGCCAAGCCTCAGAGCAGAGTTCTGGCATTACAGCTTCCCTGGTAAATAATCTGGAGAAGGAGGGGGAGGATATGGGATCAGACTCGGTCATGGCAGCAGTGCCAAGAGATACAAGAGGCTGCAAACACCAGCAAGATGGGCAAACCCTGAAGGCCTCATGGCAGCCTGGTATTGCAGTGGGGAGAACACTGACAAAATATTTATGGAGATGAAAATGTAGCTCAGTGCCACTCGAGAGAGTGAGATGATTCCATGAGGAATGGTTATGGCACAGTTCCAGGGTGCCCGAGACCACCAAGGCGGTAGAGAAGGGTGGGTGGAATTTCCAAAGAGTGGTTTCCAAGGTTTGGAAGTCACCTTCTCCCCTGCACCTCGGGCTGTGCTGCAGGCACAAAAGCACATGGCACCCCATGGCTGGATGCAGGTGAGGGAATTCGATGGGAATTAAACCAGACATATGGCAGGACCCACACATGTGGGTTCAAATGGCATCTTTGAAATGAAGACCAGGCCTCCATCCTTGGCACTGCCTGCTCCTCCAGACCACAGCAAGGGCTATCTGGGATGCTCTTTTTCAGAGGCATCCAGATGGAAAGGAGGTTGTGACACACAGCCAACACAAGTCGTATTTTTTCCTCCCCATTTACACATTTGAAGGAACCACAGGTACAAACATGGTTTTTTTACCCCGTAGTCACAAGCAGTAGAAATGGAGTCTGTGCATGCTGTATCAGAGGGATGGGGTGATGACCAGTTGCAGCATGAAAGACACTTGGTACATCAGTGTTACCTACAGAAGCACCGCAGCACCCCGCGAGGCGGCTCCCTGGGAGCACAGCCTCTCCCCAGAGTGATGCTTTTGGCAATGTTTACCTTGTCAGGTACTACAGCAATCTGGGAGTGCAGATACAGCTGGAGCATATTGCTGTCTACTCATCTCAGGCTGCATGCAGTAGCAGGCAAAATTGAGAGTACAGTCAGTGAGATAGTCCAGAAAGCACATTCATAAGTTAAAAAGGTTCCCGCTGCTACCTAAATTCAAAGCGTGGTTAATAGTGTATCAAAAGGTGTGTGATCCCTCTCCCTCTAGACACTAAGGTAAGGCAAGCAGTATTGTGTCACTGGGGCATCAAACACTAAGATATACTAAAGAAGATTCCTATGCAGTATTATTATCTTTATTATTAAAAACCCACCCTATTATTGTTAAAAAAAAACCAGTGAACCCACACCCCTGCACGGAGCAGGTTTTGCTCTGTGAGGCAGAAAAGTCGGGGTGTTTGTGTGCTAAAAGCAAGGGTTTGCTTTTACACCTCTGAGCAGCAGTGAACCTGCAGGGCACGGAGGGGCTGCTGCCCTCAGCCCTCCCCACAGCCTTCTCCTCAATGCTACCTGCAGCTGAAGGAGCTTTTGTATCTGATTTCCTTGTTTGTGGCTCAGGGAAAGGAAGCTGATGAGAACAGAAGAGGCTGAGCCGTGATGGAGAGAGGATGGAGAGGATGTGGATGTGCAGCTGTGGGTTGGGAAGAGAAAGTTGGAGGCTCAGGGCTCGTTCAGCCTGAGCATTCACATGATGGAGAAACAGAAATCCTTATCCTGCTCCTGGGCTTTTTAATATTCCCAATAAAATACTCACTGCTAAGGGTCTTTGTATGGGACAGCTTTGGGTAAATTCCTTAGGAATTTCAGTTTCTCTTTTAGTACTTACATTTTTGTCTTACAATAATGTCGCTGTGACCATGGTGGTCTGAGGATATCAGGAAAATGAGGTTTCCAGTAGCTCCCTCTTGGGAAAAGGATGAGTGAAGGTGTTTGTCTTTTCTCTTGGGCAATTATCTGGAAGGGGAGCATTTGTATTTGAGGTGATGCTCTGGCTTCTCAGGTAGATTATACAAACTTTTTCTAAAAATTCACATAATTTAAAATTTTAAAAATCAATTAAAAATGTAAAAATATACCTATTTATCTGTAAATAGCAATGACCCTGCAAAATTTATTCGGACCTATTAAGCAGTATTTGAAACAAAATGAATTTTTAGAAAATCTGATCTGTCACACAGTCTGTCTAAAGAAATAGAATGGCTTTCTGAGCTGGATGAGAGGTTTGGTTTTGGTAAGCTCCTTGACATTTTTTGCTTTAAAAATTGTTGTTAAGAAAATGAGTCAACAAGGAAATTCACATACAAAATCTGCACTTGAGTAACATTTAAGTCCCTTCCCAAATATTGGGAAATTTGACTTATGGCTGTTCCTCTGCCTCGGGGTCACATTATGAAAGGCCACCTTGCAACATCTCCAGCCACATCTGTTCAGAGAACTCCTCAGACCACCTGAACTCACACTTGGACCTGAACGGCCCAAATATTTCATGTCCCAGCCCCAGGCATTGCTCCATCCTGTGGGTGGGCCAATTGCAGTGTTTCTTTCCAGACCTAGACCCGGATTATGGGGGAAAAAAAAGCCCAGAAGTTTCTTGGAGACCAGCGCTCAGGCTGTGGTCCAAGGTCATGGCTTCACGTTCAGCACAGACACACCTGGAACCAGGCTTGGGCACAGAACCCAGTGTGGGCATGGGCAGCCATGGAGCAGTTCAAGATGGTCTGCTGGAAATTTGGCTTTCACATCTTCAGCTCTCTTTGGACTCCTCTGTCCACACTTGGCATTGCCTAGAACTTGTTTCTGTCCTCCAAAAAATATGGAGTAAGATCTGGGAGGAAGAGGGAAGCAAAGAGTAGCCCAAGAGAGGCTCAGCAGAGGGACGAAATTTGCCTGCCCACACTTTTAAAGGTCTTTGTCATCAGGACTGCCTTTATCAGCAACCCAAAACTGATTTATTTTCTTGTAGTCTGGTGGTTCTTGCGGGAAACTCCTGCCAGGAATGTGTGGTACAAACATGGGGGAGCTGAGTGATTAGAAGGGAAGACTTTTCACAGAGTATTGGACTATGATTTAGGAGAAGAATGAAATTATTTATCTCAATAAACAACAAGCAGGACCTGTCATTGTTTATGCAGTCTTAAATAATTTCATGGAAATGACGAGTGTTATCTGTAGCTAATTCTAGTGTAATTTAACCCCAAAAACCATGGGGTTTTCCCTGGATGAATGAGAAGTGATGATTTATGGCATGGTTGTGCATGGTGGTGTGTCAGAATTTCTTTGATATCATGCCACAGAAAAATAGATCTCATACCTTCAAAGAAAAATTCTATGTGAATTCTGTATGAAATGTGTATAAAACCAGTTTTCTGCAATCACTGATTATGGGACAAATCCAACAACTTTTCAAGATACAAGTCAAAAGATCTTTATAGATTCCAGTGCAGGAAGTTGAAGAGGAAAAGCTCAATTTTTCCTATGGAACCCCTGAAGATGAGCTTTAAGGTCCTTTTTCACCCAAACCATTCTATGGTTCTGTGAATGGATGATTCTGTGATTCTCTTACTGAAGCCCAGTCATGTACCTGTGCTGCAGTTGGACTGCATGGCATCATCCTCATCCTCATCCTCATCCTCATCCTCATCCTCATCCTCATCCTCATCCTCATCCTCACCTGGCATTGCTGCCTCTGTGTCAAATTTCTAGCAGGCATTGCAAAGTAATTGCAAACAAATAAGAGAATAAATCTTTGTTATCTCCGACTTGGACAAAATCTGCAGTGAGCAGCTGGCTGGAGCAATGTTGATTTTTGCCTCCCCAAATGCAATTTCCATTCTTGTGGTCGGTAGAAAGCCCAGACCACACATTTGATTTAGGACCTGCTGACACTTCTTGTTCTAGCAGAAAGGATCTCATTTTGGAATACACCAGAGGCAAATCTGCACAATTTACAGCCATTTGGCATTTAAAGTTGTCACTGTGTGGAAGTCAAGGGCATTGCTGTGTTAACTGTGCACAAAGGAATCTGGAGCCAGAAGGAGTTTTGGAGAACAAACAGAGAGGGAAAAACTGCAGAAGTTAACAAAAACATGGTTCAAGAGGGGAAACAAAGGAACTAGCATGGCTGGAAGCCCAGTTTCTCCCCAAGAACAAGGTTTTCCCCTCCTAAATGGTGAAAAATGGCAGGAAAAGTTGTGAAGACACTTCCCCCTTCCTCATTCCATTATGAGAACTGTGTGCTGGTCCTAGGCACTAGCAAAATAATGGTTTTATTTCCTGTCTGCAAGTCGCCAGACTGCACCCACATCTTCCCTAAGGCCAAAATTATCCTGGGTCTCCCCTAGTTGCTGTGTTTGGTCAAGCAAACAGCAGGAGAGCAAAAGGCTGTGAGTCTCCCTTCACCCCAAGCAAATCAATGTCCAACCTCTCAAAGGCCACACAAAAATGAAGCTGTCACCTAAATTGCCTCAACAGGCTCTTGATATGACACAGTGAAAATGTGGAAAGACAGGGTTTGAAATCACAGCAGAAAACATGTGGGATTTGGGCTGTGGATGCACAGCAAGGTTCAGAGGCACAATGCCAGCCATGGTGTCCCAGCCCTGGAAACAGATCCCAAATCAAACTTCTCCTGATCCACCCCCTTGCAAATAAAACCCCCTACCAACTTATCCCTGTAAAGGATCACTTTGTGGCTTTGTTTTGGTCCCAAAAGAAACCTGGAGCATCACTTTTCCCCTTGCCTTCCCCCAGCTGAAGGAGCTGCTGAGGTTCCTGCTAATGACACAATGACCTTCCCAAGAGAAAGTGCTTCCACAACGAAAAGGAGCAGACTGGGATTGGCACAACTTGCGGGCAAGCACGGCCAAGAGGCTTCTGAAAGACCATGAAGAAATAAAGCAGAGCCTCTTAACTCAGCTTGAGGGATCCAAACAAACCAAAGGATGTCCCGAGAATGTGGGGGTGAGATTCTTGGCAGGGCAGAAGAAGAAAGGAAAGATTTTCACGGGCATAGTGTGTGCAATAAAGTGTTCAGGCACGACGCAAACTGTAAGAAAAGTGCCCACTCTGACCAACAGGGCTTCCAGAGGATGGAGCTCAGCACTTCACTCACAGCAAGGCAGGGACCACAGCATCCTGCATGTCCATCCTTCCCCTTTGCCTGGTGGCTGTGCCTCCCCAACAGTGCTGTTGGCCACGGGAATGGCTTGGGATCATGGCAGCCCTCCAGAGGGGTTGCCTTTGGTTCGTCTTTGCTTTCAAAGCACCCCCAAGTCCCTTGTCAGCATAAGGAGAGATAATTAAATATAATACATGGTTAAAAATATAAAATTCCATCCCCATAGTGTCTTGTCCTCCTTCTCTGTCTCATTTCTCTGCCCTCTGGACTGACCCTCTTCTTGCACTCAAGCTCATATTTCTGAGTTTTTCCCAAGATGGGATCGTTTCCAAACTGCTCTGGTTCAGAGCAGTACCCCGACAAGTCCCACTTAAGGCCATGTCTGCTCATGGAAATATCCCAGCCACCATTCCTCTCCTCCAGGGATTTTCCATGTATTATATTGGAATTATGTCACCTTCCTGACAGCTAACGAGGAACCATGGAGTAACAACCCCTCATTATTACACGTGCCCTGAAACCTAAGCCAGAAACAGACATGTGTTCTGTCTGTGACTCCAAAACACCTAAAGGTGTGATCAACTCCAGCCATGACATAGCAATTCCCTCCTAACACTTGTCAGCCACCAGTTAATGTGATCTACAAAAGCCCTGGCTGGGTGATTTATTCCTGCCCTGCGCTTCTGAAGATTCCCAAGAAATGCAAATTGCCTACTCTGCGCCATGGAAGTTTCACCTAATGATCTTAGAAAGAGAGTATGAAAGAAATCTGGACTTCACGGCTCCAGTTCGCTCATCACCGTGACCTCTTCCACAAATGCAGGCTTGGACCTGCTTGTTTCCCCCAGAGTAAGCTGCAAGAAAAGTATCTGCCAGCTAAGGGTGTCCTAGAAAGAGGAAAACCTTAGCTGTCAATCTCCTTGAGAAGTTCCACACGTGGGCAGCTGGAGAGAGCAGCTGCCAGCGCTGGGATGTGGCTCGGCGGCTGCAGGGAGGCTTCACTGCCGGGGGGTTGACCAGCCCATGTCACTGAAGGGTCCCTCGCCCGTGGCCGACCTCGGCGGGGGACCACAGGGCGTGCAGAGGTCAGAGTCGGTGTCTGACTCCCCTTCTGCAATGTAGGGTCTGATTTTGGCCACGGCTGCATAGCAACCGTTGTTAAGGATGTCCAAATTCTCTTTGGACTGGGAGATGCTAAAGCCGCTGAAAGAGCGCTCCAGTTCCTCGTGGTCCACCGAGGGGATGGAGATGGACGTGTCGCTGTCTCTCATGGCACTCTCGTGGTGTTTGGTTGTAATGTCTTCGTTCCTCAGGTACTCCGCGCTCGCCCGGTGCCCGCCGCTGTAGGCGGACAAGGAGCGCTCGTGGGAGGGCGGAGGTGGGATCCGGACCAGCGAGCCGGGGTCTCCGATGGGAGAGGAGCCGTGGCTCTGCCGCTGGCACGACGTGGAGGGCGGGCAGGCGTTGCTTGGGGCTGGTGGGGCGGAGAAGTTCTTCTGACCCATGGAGCTGGTGGACCTGATGATCTTGATGATGCAGCCGTTCTTGTCGATATGCTCCCTGCTGTCTTCGGGGCTGTGGTAGGGAGGGGCTGGGTCTGGTTCTTTGGACCCAAAGTAAGCCTCTGTCTCCGTTGGTGGGATGCCCATCCGCTGCATGTAAATGTTCACCAGGAAGTCCAACTTCTTCTCCATGGACTGAACCTGCAAAAACACCACAGTTCCAGCACTACGTGCAGGCTGAGGCACATTAACATCCTGAGGATGAGCAACTTCCATCCAGGCACAAGTGTGGAGCTGGGCTTCATAGATTACCTCAGCCTACACTGACCCACAGCATCTCAAACTTTTAGTGAATATTTAATTGTCCTATTCTGAAGGGTTTAATTCTACCCCTTTTTACAGGGTTTCCCTTGTTACAGGATTTTCCTTATTCTTCTCTAATCTTTATGACAGGCACCAAGTTCTAGAAAAGCTGGAGCATGCTTCTTCCAGCTCCGTCCTGCACTTTGCACTTCTCTGGGCTTAGAAGGCCATTGGGACTTCTGAGCCTTATGCTCTAGGAAGATTTTAAATCTTCAGCAAGACCAGCAGCTCCAGCAGCCAGGCTCAGGGACTCATTTGAAATGTGTCCAGTGCGGTGGCAAAGAAACCAATGTGCCATTTTCAAAAATAATGCAGGCTTTTGACAAACTCACTAAACTAGACTCAAAGTGCCTGGTTTGAAAGTAGCACTTAGGCTTCCAAGGCATTTAGTGCCTTTTCATAAAACCCACCTTTTTTATTTTTCAAAGTATTCAGGGCTCTCATTTTTATTTTTTTTTTTAACTAAAAGGTAACATCCCACTGAAGGAAAAAGCCAAGGAAAACCAACACAATACATGCAACACCCTCTGACAAGAACCCTCTGACCCAAGATACCTGCTTTTCAACTTTTCCAAGCCTGCCCATCATGCTGGGGTCTTCAGGCAGCTCCCCTTCTGCTGGCCCTTTGGTCCGATCCTTGTCGGTCATGGAGGATCCTCTCCCAACAATCTGGTCAACTCTACCGGGATCAGAAAATCCCCCCGCCCCCGGAAAAGGACCTGGAGTCAGTTGGAGGCAGCAGGTGAGGAGGGCACTGCTTGTTGTGCCTCCACGGGACAAAGCAACAGCCTCTCTCTCAGCTAACACTCCAAATTACTCACAGACACGCAGTGGCACTGAAGTGTTAATTCAGATGCAAAATTCAGAGCGGTATTAGCAGAGTTTGAAATTATCCATTTCTGTTTATACAGATAAAACCTGGCACATTATGCACAGTAAATTTACCCACGGCAAAGAATTTCTTTAACTGGCTTTCATCCAAATTGATTAACTTCTTATTTGCACTGAGAAATTATTGTTTTGGGGGAAGATCAAGTTTTCTGTCTAGCAAATATCAATGGGATCTTTTTCAGTCTTTGCAGCAGTTTCATCTCCTCCATGCAAATGTCCATGTGTAATTCTCATGTCCATGAAAATAAGCTGCTTGTCCTAAGATCCAGACAAACAGGTGCAGTGATAACTGTTTTAGTGGAATTACATCAAGGCTGAATTTGGCCTGAACTCACCAAACATCACCAAACTGTTTTCACCTCAATGCAGTTCACACTTGTACTGCTAGATTCACTGTTTTTTATTAGCAGGGCTCCCAGCTGGGAGCAGCAGAGGAGGCTCCTGCCAAATCAGCTGGGAAAGGTTACCAGGCACATAATTTGGTACTGTCTTCTTTACACATGTCACATTTGCACTTCCTTATTCCCAGTATGGAAACACCTGGGTTGATTAACAGCTCCATGTGCAGGGAAAGGAGGAGGGCAGACCAGTCTGGAAGCTGGAATTCAATTTTGTTAGAGGCATCAAATATAAATTTCTGGAGAGTAAACACTGAAGCTTCTTGATCCCTCCAAAGTCCAGGGAACAACTAATTTTTGGAATAACTTCTCAATGGCAGCCAGTCTATTAGTTTATAGACTAATTCTGTGCTGGGCAAACTTTACTCTTGCATAATGCACCAAACGTAAGGGTGGCAGGGGGAAAGAAGGGTTAATTAATCTGACTGAAACCAAGTTGAGGAATCTTGAGCGAAAACTCAAAATGCTTCTTACACAGTTCTGCCGTGTGGGCCATGGGTCCATGCACCAGGAGGAGGAAAAGGAAGGAGCTGAACACAGACAGACAGGGGAAAATGAACAAAACAAAAACCAAGGAAAGGAATGAGACGTGAGGCTATTTCCAACACAAGAGCCATCTGTTTGCTTCACACTGGACAGGGACTTCATACTGATGTTGGCTGTTGACACTGAGGGACAGGTACCGGTGGGAATGGACCAGCGTGGCTCCCTTAGCTTATATTAGAGCAACAGCACTTTACAGCACCAGATCTGCTCAAAGGGATGAAGTGGATGAGCACATCATACCAAAGACAGAAAATATAAGCCAACGATTGTTTCGGAGTTTAGCTTTGATCCCAGAAGCTACTTGATTTGGGCAGGGATGTGTCAGAAATCTGTTCTGCTTAAAAAGCCATGTTTGATCCTTTGCTTAGCAATATAAGCACAGGAGTACAAGGAGCACCAAGTGCTGGAATTACAAGTGTGAGGAATATGCATGCCTTATTTCTCTCTTGTAATGGGAGAAGGAAGTCACTGACATTTACAGGAACTCCCCACGAGGGATGCAATTACTGACAGGACATACAGCACAAGAAATCCTAGGACAATGTCGTTACCATGTAAGCAAAGAGCTGTTAAATTGGATACCTCAGGCTACCTTGGTGGGGAATCACAAGCCAAGGCGTGGGACAGCCACTGTATGAACTCCTCTCCTGTATGCACAAGCAAGTAGACTGGTAAAAGAATGAACATGAGTTTAAAGAGGCCCAAAGTCTAAATGTTATTGAGTATTGCAGAAGGCCGAGAACAATCGGGGTGCTCTGTCCTCCTGTCGCATCCAGCACCACAGTGACACTGAAATATGTCCACTAATGGAAATGAGACGTCCCTCAGCAGCTGTGCAGTAGGGCAGGGAGGCAGGACAGACTGTGACACAGAGAGGAGAACCCAACATTGCATCGTAACCCTAATTCTAACCTTGCAGAAATCAAGGCAGGACTTCTGCTGTCTTTCATATCTGGAGAGAAGAGCTGTCCAGCGAGTGAACCTCACATGGCCCATTTCAGGGGCCAGCTGCACTTCACAGCTGCAGTGATCACTAAGAAAAGCACTAACTTGTCACTCACTTTCAAGGACAAAAATTGCCTTTAGACCTGCTGGGATTTAGGAGCAGGGCTGAAGCCCTTCACAGAGCTCACCCATGAAGCATTCAGAAGCCCCTTCCCATTATATAATTGACACCAGAGCCCAGAATTCCCTCTTGATTAATTCCATTTTTCTCTACACCTGAACATAGTCCTGACTCCTGGGGTGGTTGTCTTCCACAGCTCTGAGGAAGCAGAGCCAGATCTCTCCCTGGAGGCAGAGCAGCACCAGGATGGTGCAGGGGGGCAGCTCTGGGCCTCTGGCTTCAGTGCAGGGAGGGGGGAAGGTGAACCAAGTCCTTCTCTCTTTATGGGAGAAACCAGTCTCAAGGTCTCCCACCTCTTTGCTTCCCATGGCACAAGCTGGAGCACAGGAGAGTGCTCCTACCCTCAGCAAAGCCCAGATTTCATTTGTCCTTATGTGATACAAGAGAATAGAGGAAATGCCTTGTGAGCTCCCAACCCACCTGCACCTAGCTGAGGACCACCAAGAGCAGGAGGTCCTTTTAGCCATTACAAGATCTTCAGATTTTGTCCCAACTGGGCAACAAAGCTCAAAAGATGAAGAAGAAGGAACATGTTCCACTTTAGGAAGCAGAAGGGGATAATTCATGTTCTTACTGCATGACAAAGGACCAAGAATCTTCTGGGGCACCCATCCCACTTCTACACTAGAGGTCATGGGGAGACATGTGTGTTCTCAATACTTATTTTTGCTGTGCAAAATACACATGTGCAGAGGGAAGAATTCAGCTGAAGCTTTGGAAGAGCCAGCCCTATGTTCTTCCTTTCCTGGCAGAAGAGGATTCAGAGATTTCTAAGGATGCACAACCAACTGTGCCATCTGCTGTTCTTGGTCGGCTCTGCTGGGCCTCACTTTGGGAGGGAGAGAGAAGAGGGGATTGCTCTTTAAAGTGGACTTTACTGCCTTTCCTTCTTTCTAATGATACAAAAAAAATGTAAATTCTTGCATCAGCCACAGTGCAGGTTTTCTCATGCTTCATTATGCTTCATGCTAACAGTGCATGCAAAGAGGTGTAATATGTCAGCCTCGGGCCAGAAGCAGACATCAAAAGGTCAAATGGCTCAAATGAGATAAAAATGAAGTGTTTGGGAATAGATAGTTAAGTATTTTCCTTTTTTTTCCTTTATCTCTTATAAATTTTCGTAAACAATCCAGGCATTGAAGCCAAACCCCCTTCATCCATGTCACAGGACTGGCTACTTACCCCTTCATTTGGCAATAAAACTTGCTCTGGACAAATTTAGATCAACAACTGTTTTCTAAAAATTACAGCTGAGATTGCACCTATTCTAGGCTAAATCAACTGATCAAGGGAATTTTATCCAAATTGCCTGGTGTGTAGGGCATGGAGCAAACACCATCTGCCAAACCACAGCTGTGGGCATCTACCAGGATCCTCTGACTTTTCTGGGAGCTGCTTGCAGAAAGATTTTGGCTGAACTGAGTAATCCATGGGGTCAAGACAGTCATGGGACATCCCTCCCATAATGTTTCTCTGGGCAGAATTTGGCTAAAACAGGGGGTGCACACTGAAAAGGAGAGGCTGGAGCCATCCATGGGGACCTCACAGGACACAGACCCACATGGTGTTGGGGTGACAAAGACCATGGCAGCAGCAGAGTCTGAGCCAGGGTTTTTGGGTTTGGGGCTGCTCAGAGCTCTGGTTCCCATCCCTCAGCCCCCTGAGCACCTCACAAGTGCCGCTGGTGTCTGCGGGAGGATGAAACTGCCAAAAATTAAGTGTAGCACGTGCCTTTTCATGGGTGGGAACAGAGATTTCAGCAGCCTTCTGTATCCTGCTGCTTTCAGCAGCCACAGCTTTGTAAAGGGGGAAATGAAAAAAAACACTGTCAAAGGGAGAAATTACAAAAAAAAAGTCTAAACATCCCAGGAGCCTTGTGGGCATGTGCAAAGATTTTTAAATTAGTATTAGAAACTGTGTAAACGGTGGGGGGAAAGTCATTAGCATGAAGCTGATGCAGCAAAAGTCTTGGACTGAATAAAAGAAATATTCCAGTTTGAGGCCTCCTCCCCTCAAATCCATCAATCACTTTGGCTGTGTGTGAGGCACAAGTTTTCACATGAAAATCTTGTTTTTAGTGAAGGCTTGTTGGACATATCATTCTAAAGGTTAAATACAACACAATCCATTTGAATATGTATTTTTAAATTTAAATATAAATGTTTCTGCAGATAGCAAGGTTATTTTGTTTTCAAAGACTTCTCATGGCAGGGAGGAAGAATGGGAAAAATTACTTTTCTGAAAGCATTTTTTTTTTAAGCATTAAGCTCTGGGTTTCTAGAAAATTCAATTTTTTTAATGTTTGAGCTAGCTGAGTGGGAAAAGGTAAGCTTTCAATATTCCTTTTACTTACATTTCTCTAGTGAAGATTACTCAGAGCAGCTTAAATAAAAATCAAGAGATTTGTCACATATTAGCTCTTAGGGAGGCAAATATATTTAGGGAGAAAAAATATTTGAGGCTAAGCTTACTGCATTTAAAAATCACCTACTATTCCTGCATGGAAAATTACTTTCTGGCAAATATTTATACCTGTCTTGGGCTCTAGTGGTCTCAGTGCAAGGAGAAAATACAGCCCAGCTCATGGCCTTGCTGCCCAGACCTCAGAATGCCCTAAATTGGGAATTTTTGTGAGAATACATTCCTCATTGCATGAGATTTGGATATGGTTTTACTTGGGGAGAGAACTTAATGAGAACTATCTCGTTGTGTGACTGAGGGCTGGGTTTGACTCCTGATCTTTTGCTTGGAAAATCAGGATTGATTTCTTAGAATATGAGTCCCATGGTTGTAGTATTTTAACACAATTTTTTCCTCCATGGTCAGTATAGTGGCACCAGGAGGAAACAGAGATCACTGCGTTCATCAGTTACAAAACACTTCATTCTTACTTGCCCACTAAAATAAACTCATTTCATTGTCCAAAGAGCTGCAGAGGCTCCTTTGATTGTGTGTGGATGGTGTCATTCTTTAGGAAGTGGATTGTTCACTTTATATTGGCTTTGTGGGTAAATATTCCGCCTTCTACATTTAAAGACAGCCTGATAAAATATGAGATCTTTTAAAAAGATACAATTTAGCTTTCTAACACCTTGAAGAAGACTGAAAATAGGAAACAGGCTCGCTAAAGGAACTGATGGTTATTGATGACAGAATGAACATCCCCTTTTTTGTTCCCCTCTGGCTTGAAGGCAAATCAGAGCACACCCAGAGCAGCAAACCCTTGCGAGTCATGATTTAGCAGGCTGCACTGCTAAGTGAGAAATGCCGTCATATAACTGGCATGAAAGGGGTTTGACATTAAGCAAATGAAAAAAATTCCGGAGAAAGCGGCATTTTGGTGAATCCTAACCTAGGCGAGTATTGGGGAGACTCTTTGGAAGAATACATGGGTCCTTTGGTTGGATACTTCTTATGCCGGGGAGTTGAAGGGGGTGGGGGACCCACAATCATATCTATCCTGGCAAAGTAAATAAGAAAAAAGACACCAGCAAAATGCATAATGAAGCAACACGTAGAGAAAGTTGGTCAGAGAAAAGTCGCAGAAAGAAACAACTGACAAACAGAAGGACAGGGAGAGAAAGAGAAAGAAATTGAAAATATATTCCGCTGGAAACAGAAGGCTCTTGCCTACCACCTGGTTCTTGGTGAAAAACCAGAGTCTTACCCACCTCAGGGTAAGATTTGGAGATTTAGGCACCACTGCATCATCATTAGGAGCTCCCCCCGCCCCAGATATAACAGGCACCGTGCTTTACCCTCTGGAAAATATTTGCATATGTGTGGCAATATCCCATTGAGGTGGCTGGATATGAAACAACATATATTCATCCTCCTTTCAGTTCCAGTGCTAGAGAACACATCCTCAGCTAGTTCAGGGAAGCATGAGCTGCTGGGAGTCGGCGAGGAACGCTGCAGGGCTGGATAACTCAATGAATGGGAGACATCCATGGTTGGCAAGGTGTCAGGATGGAACACGAGACAATGTGAACACAACACTGAAAAGAGCACATTGCAGACACAGTGACAAAGGCTTTACTGATTAAAGAGGAAAGTACATGTAAACACCCCAGAAATGTGCTTGGATGCAGCTTTAATCCACCACAGCCCTGGCTAGGGGAGGTCAGAGCCAGCCCTGCCGAGCTGGGCTGGCAGCAGAACACGGGGCTCTGATTGATGAAGGAAAGGGACACTAAAATATCTGCTCTGCAAGGTGCTCCATGACTTCCTCCCTGCAATCCACCATATGGGTGCAAGGTCCAGCACTGGCCACGGCCATGGCCTTGTCTACAGGGGCTCTTCCAGTTGCACTGGGCAGGTGCCCAGCCATGGGACTGGTTGGTGCTCAAAGGGTGGCCCAAAGGGGTCTGCTCCCATCACCATCACTGATCTCCTGCCCAGTGGGGACAGTGAAACTAGTGAAGCTGCCTGGTAGTCTTGGATCCCAAATCCAGGTGCTTCAGGCTTTTGAAGCAGCTCCTGGTCCTCCTGGCTTCCCTGTGAGAGGATGGGTGGTGGCCTTGTCCAGCCCCAGATCCTCATCCTCACAGTCCCAGACCTACAGCTAAGAGGAGAATCCAGTTTGGTCTTTGAAAGCTGCAATTCCTTACCCCAACATCCCCCAAAAAGCAGACAACCAAACTGCTTGGTCTTTGCAGCACATGTCCCTGAAGGACTGGCAGACCTGGATGGGTGGTGAGGCAATCTGCCACAGCCCTCAGAGTGCTGGAGACTCTGGCATCCCACCTGGAGCCAGCAGAGATGACAACCCCAATGCCCAGGACCCACTGCAGAGGTGACCTCAAGGCCTCTTGTTTCAGGTTACTAAAGATAGGAAATCTCAATCCCTTCTCCCTCTATATTCAGCTACACATCTTGGATCTATGATCACTGAATTTGTACAGAACAGGAGATGCTCACACGGAGGAAATTCTCCAGGATATTTTGGTCTCCATTGCAAGGGAGAATGTTCCTTCTGGGAAAAGCACAGTGTGCAAGCAGTGCTGAGAAAGTTACCTCTGCGTCTTGAACATCAAAAATAGCAGAGTTAAAATGATCTCTGAGAGATTCATGGCAGAACAGAGATTTCTCTTTTTCCCAAGACAATTTTCCTACTTCATTCCTGAGGTTCATGTCAGCTGTTTGCATAAAAAAACACTTCTTTTTTCTTCACATTTGCTGACTCTACGAGGGACTTAAATGGGTCTGAAATTAAAGGAAAACTTCCTCAATGGCTTCTAGGGGAAGCTGGGCTGCCACAGCCATCAAGGGAAGCAATTTCATTCTCCAAGTGTAAAAGAAAATGGTGTATTTTTTTGACTGGAGATTGCCCATGGCCAAGCCCTGCCATAGTTCTGAGTGTCCTTCAAGCTCTGCAGAACTGGAGCTACTTCTGCTGAGCTAACACGACCAGGGCTGTTGGAGGCTTGGGGTCTACTTTTCTCATCAGGGCTGAGAGAAAAGTGGTCAGATTAAAAGATTAAACTTTGATCCTCTGTTCAAGGAATCAAAAATCTGTGTTTGAGGGTTTTTTTTTCTTCCAGAAGAAACATGAAAAACATGGAACCTTCTCGGTTCCATTTGTCCCTTTCCACATTCCTACTCCTATTAAAATGAGCACATCTTGCCCTAAAATCCGAGCACAGAAGCTGAAATGCAGCTCAGCTAAACCCCACCTACGTCGGTGGGCTTGGATGAGAAACTCCCATCTGCATGGACTTTCAGCAGGCTGTGCCATCCGAGGAGGGATTCCTCCTGAAGCGGCTTAGCATCCTAACAGTGGGAGGGAGCTGCTGCCTCCTCACTGCTCTCTGTGTCTGTGGCAGCAGGGCCACAGCCAGGACACCAATTTTTGTTATTTCACTCCCAGAAAGGTACCAAGTGACCCACATGAGCTTTAACACTGGGGCACCAAACCCTTGCACCCTGCCAGGAGGACCGTGGAGACACCCCCCTGCCATTCCTATGGGATATACCATATTGCCAAAAGCTCTCAAAATGAAGCAGGAGGATGAGCCATAATTTTTGTATGCCCTGAGATGGGCAGTAAGGGAGTTTTAGGGCAGTCCCTGTCCTGCTTATCCCTCTGGGTTCCAGCCATAAGCGCTGATGTCTTCCATGGGGATTTGTCTTAAAGAGGAAGAGAATAAGCTGTAGCTGCAAAGGGAAGTGTCTCTCTCCTGAAAATACCTCCACAGTGAACAAAAAGCAGTGGAAACTGAAGCAAAGAGAGGGGTCTCTTGCCTGGCCTGAAGGTTTTTAATCCGGGAGAGCATGTCCAGGTGCCCAGCTGAGTACTGCTCGATGACGTCCATCACGTCGTAGGGCCGAAGGCTCTCCTTAAACTTGCGCTTGGAGACCAGAAACCTCATAATGCTGCAGGAGACAGAGAGCAAAATCATAACACATCCCTGGGTGCAGCCTGACCTGCTTAATGGCGGATAAAAAACACTGCAGGGAGCTGCTTTGGAAGGAAAATGGAATAAATCCCAACCCCGTGGGTTTGGGAGAGGAAGGGGATTGCGGGGGCTGGTGGCTGAAGCCCTGTCTGCACCAGGGGGTCCCTGATGCCCCTTGGACTGTCATCTGTGCATGTGCTCTCTGCACCACTTTTAGAAATGTCAGCATTACATTCAGAGCTGGTGAGAACTGTCATTTGGATGCATCCCTGCGGGGGATTTTCCTGTTTCTCCATTTATTCCTTCCCTAAGCAAAAATTGCCCTTCCTGGCAAAATTGTCTGCAAAGCAGGGCAAGCCACCCAAGGGAAAAGCAGCCCGCAGCACACACGTCAGTGTTTGCCAGCACTTCTCAGGCTTTACACTTCTCATTCTTCTCTAAAATTTATTTTTCTGGACCGCTTCCCCCCTCTCCCTCTCTTACCACACTGCCCTGATGCTGACTTTCAGCCCTGGTGTCAAATCTTCTGTCACAAACTCGCAGTTGCAGCTTTTGTTCTCATCAGGAATGTCTTCTCCAGGGAGGCTTGCTTCTGGGTTTGGGACGGGGAAGGAGAAACACAACACGTTACTGTTTCCTGTGCCAGTGCTGCACAAGGAAAGATGAGGCAGATCAAAAACAGCAACCCCAGGGGAAGCGGCAGAGAAGCCTTTGCTGAGCATCCAGATGAGAGCATTTCCCAGGATGTGCTTAGGTGACATTCAGCAGTGCCAAGTGCAGCTCTCACCCATCCCTATTATCAGTGAATCCCAGTATCATTTGGGTTGGAAAGGCTCTCTAAGGTCATCAAGTCCAACCATTCCTCCAGCACTGCCAAGCTCACCCACAAAACCATGTCCCCAGGTGCCACATCTAGATGTGTTTTAAATCCGTCCAGGAAGGTGACTCCACCACTGCCCTGTGCAGCCTGTTCCAGGGCTTGACCACCCTTTCAGTGAAGAAATTTTTCCTAATATCCAACCTAACCCTTCCCAGCACACCTTGAGGTTATTTCATCTTGTCCCAATGCCTGACTTTTCCTTTCCCCGTCCTTATACACAGAAATGCAAACATCATGGGTATTAGAAGGGGTTTTCTTGCCTCTTCTAGTCATTATTGACAAGTTTGGGTTGGAAGGGACCTTTTAAAGGCCCTCTAGCCCAACACCCTGCAATGGGCAGAGACATCTTCAACTTGATCAGGTTTCTCAGGCTCCTCCAAGCTAAAAGACTGGGAGAGGAAGGAGTCCCGACACCTTGGCTGGCAGCTCTGCCCTTCTTAGGTGGGGAGGGAGAGGATGTTGGGGCCAGCTGGGAATTTAGGGTCCAGCACAGCAGCCCAAGCCCTCACCTTCCGAGTTCTGCCGCGACGCCGCTCCCTTGATGCGGAACGCTTGCCGGGCTCGGCTGCGGTCTCCGAAGCTCCAGCTCTTGGGCACTTTGCTCGGGCTGTCCTCGATGCTCTGGTCAGCACTGGGGGACCTCCTGATGCCCTGAGCCTGTGGAGAGCCTTTCCCTTTGGTGCCAGCACCGCGGGGACTGGAGAAGACACGATCTTTCAAACTGACCTTCTGACTGTTCAGAGAAACACGTTGAAACAAAGACAAAAAGGAGACAGCAGGAGGAGTCATTCTGGAAACCACGCAGTCCTTCCCCACCAGCCATTAGAAACCAAGAGCACTTCCAAGCAGCAGTGACATGTAGCTTTGCTGTTGGCTTTTTTTTTTTTTCCAAAATGTATTTTTTATTTTTGTTTTAAAGAAAGCATTGTAGAAATGTTTCCGTCATCATGAGTGAAATGGGAATGGTTTGTAAGAGAGAGAAAATAATGAGGACTTAAACAGAAGCCCCTCATGGGATGCCAGGGCTGGCGGGACAGAATGACATTAACAATGAGGTTATGATTCCTTAAATCACTGATCGGCTCCGATCACGAGTTAGGAAGCTTTTCTTTCACAACTGCCTTCCAAAACACTATGGCTAAAAAGAAAATACCAATTAAAAAAACCCCAAACCACCATCTTAAAACTTTTGTGAAACACTTCACTTCTGGTGCTCAGATCTGTCCTTTCCCTTTCTTCAGCTCCTGTATTTCCTCCCTCTTAAAACATGATTTTTTTCCCCCTTTATATATTCCAAAGAATTCCTCTTTATCCAGTTACATATTGAAACACATAAACACAAACGCTGTGCAACTCCTTTGTATGCTATAAAAATCCCATCTAAAAGCTATCTGCCATCTCCCTGGAGGTCTGCTATGGCTGTCCTAAACATGGAAAGCAAAATTTTAAAACTCCAGAATATGCCACTTTCATGCCTTTTTTCCTAATAGAAACTTTGCAATTGTGGTTGGAAAAGAAGGTCTCTCCAGAAACAGAGACCTCACTGGGAAATAGTGCCCACCCAGGTCTAATTAATTTCCAGATTCTGAAATTTGCATTTAAAGACTTTCACCCAAATGAAGATGTTGAATTTTCATGTGAAAATTTAAAAACAAAGAGATTTTGTGAATCTTTATGAAACCACAAACTTTATAGAGACATCACTGAGGAAAGCAGACTGCAAATACTTTTGGATCATTTCATATTTTCTTAATAGCAATCAATGATTAAACTCCACTGATTAGAGCTTGGACAACCAGTGCAAGGTAGTTGCACAAAAAGCCAATATTTTATATATAGGTATATCAAAACTGAGTGAAGGCAGGGATTGAATTCCCAGCATTCTGTACCATTGCAGCAGCCACTTATCATTCTGCTGCCAACTCTCTGCCGCAATTTGCGGGAAGAACATTTCAGAAATTTTAATTTCCACATCACCAACCAAAGACCTGCTTTTTTTTTTTTGGCGTGTCTTTCAGCAGCACCAACTTAAAAGTCAGAGCCCCACAGCCCTTCTTTGCCTTCAAAACTGGCACGAGGTTCCTCAATGAGAACTTGGCTGCTGGTTTTGAAGGAAAGCAAAGCGCTGCTCCCTTTTCCCAGCCGCCGGCTGTTCCCTGCTGACAGGAGCAGACACCAGCTCCGGCCAGCCAAGGAAGAAGATGTGACTCGAGGACACTCAGGGAGCAGATTTGTCGACTAAGAAGGTGCTATTTTTACAAAGTCACTTTACATTGCGAGACAACAAACGTTTACAGGGAGAGAAAGGTGCTTAGGCAGCATTTTGCAGAGTTTTGTGGGGAGGGCATCCCCTGGGCTGCAGGAAAGGGTTGGCTGCGGCCACAAGCTCAGCAGCAATTTCACATTGAAAGATAGGTTGGAAAGAAAATAAAATTTGCTCATGACCAAATTAAAAAAGCTGAATTATTCCAATTAAAGATGAATTTTAATTCAGGTAAGTGCTGGGGATTGAATTTCCAGTGTGGTGCCCATCTGCAGGGTCTGTCTGAAAGCCATGGGATCAGCAGAGCTGAAATCCAGGTCAGAGGTACAAATCCACCCAGGATTCTGGGAATAAGCACATGCCTAAACACCTTTCTGGATGTAAGCCTTCATTACTAATGCTGCCAAAACCATCATACATAATGTGCGAAAGGTTTAAAGGAAATTCTCACTCTGAGTTTCTTGGATTAGAAACCAGATTGAAATTTCATAATTTGATTCTAAACAGGCCAACTGGATATTTTTTCTTTATTTATGCTGATTTTACAGACTAATATTTCTTGAATCTACTGTGAATCTACTGTGAATCTATTTCTTGAATCTACTGTGAATCTTGAATCTACTACTGTGTTTCAGTAGTAGTATTACTTTGAATTACCTTTTCAAAAAGTAAGTTTTATAAAAATGCTTTAGCAACACAGCAAAATTCAGAATTCAAAGCGATCCCTTTGTGCCCTATCCTCTGCTGAGTTTCTCCCATCACCAATCCCAGCATAAAACCAGTTGCCTTTCACTGAGTATGGCAGTGCCTTTTACTTGGAGTCTCTTTTCTATTCCCACAACAAATGTGCTACAAATGTTTGCAGGAATCACAAAAAGCAAAAAAGAAAGGGTTGAACTTGGTGAGGGATACAAGCAAAGAGCTTCAATCCTGAGAGCATGAGGAGCAACACCTTTAAAAATCTCATAGAAATCTGATGAACAATTAAGATTTGGGTGGGTTTTGTTCCCAAGTACTCACTAAGGAAAAAAACCCAACACTTGATGTAACTTCTCGGTTTTAACATAGACGACACGAGACATCATGAACAACTAATAGAATTTTTCCTTCTGCCATGCAATTCCCTCATTGGAAATGACACCTGGAATCACATGCAAGTACAATTCCTGCAGAGGAGGATGCTGTTGGGGTCTGCAGGAGCTGGTAGGAAAAAAAATCCCAAAGAAATACAGACATACATAGGGATATATGTTGTCAGCTAACCCAAGATCATGTTCTCACTCAACCAGAAAGTCATGCAGGGGGACGTAGAGTGCCACCTCTCAGAGAGGTGGTGTTGGGATGTCACTCCAGGATGGTAATGAGCCTCAGTTGAGTGGGAGGTGTTGGTGACACGAAGGTGAGGACAGCAGGGACAGATGGACGCTCACAGTCGTGACAGCGGCGCGAGCACGGGCAGGAGCTCTGCTCGTGCCAGGGGAGGGAAGGGAAAGGGAACTGTGGCTTTGCAACCAGAGGCACAGATTAGGGGAAGCCACAACAGCCCATCAGGTTTAAATCACAGGTTTAAATCAGGTTGTGATTTAATTCTAAGTCCACTCCAAATGGCATCTATGAAAACAGATTTGATAGCAAAAAATTGCCTTTCCAGGCTGACTGTGGGGAAGGTTTATAAATATTCAGGTTTTGACTTGAATTTAACAAAGGATAGAAACTGAGCTGACTTTTCTCTGTTGCCAGTCAATAAATGAGAGTCCACGCTGGAGAAACTGGATGATGTTCACTGCTTTAGAGGGCTTTGCATTTCAGTTAAGTCCAACTGCCCAGCACTCAGCAGAGAAAGGCACAAGTACTGACCTTCAAAATGAGCTGCCATCAACCTCCTTAGGATGCCAGTGGTTTAAGCTCCTGTTTGAAATGCTCTGGTTTGGGGTTTATTCCAGTTCTCTATAGTATTAAATCAGCACTTTTTAAAAAAATGTGGACTCATTACATTAGCAGTAATTTTAGATCAATAGAAAGTATCAGTTGTAAGGTCTTGTCATTGATTTTAAACTATGCTTGAGCCATTACTTCATTTTCTTCTCAGCTAGCCAGAATGAGTCTGACTAGCACAGACCCAGATCCATCTCTGCATCCAAACTCAACCAGTATCAGTGCTCATCCTTCTGAGAAGCTGTGGCCAGGAGAAAAAGGCTGTCTCCTGATGGTAAATGAAGGGCTTTTTTTAAATCAAGAGATTGTGTTGAGCTTGTGGCATATGAGAACAACTCATTAAAACCAGGCAGGAGTGCCAGGAATGAATGATGGCCTTTGTGATGGCCTTATCACAAGGCTCCAGTCTGCTTGCTGCTGTGAGTAAGAGGCAGACAACAATTACTGGAGACATGAAGGAAAGGAAAATAAAACTGTGTATGCAAAATTTACCACGACTAAAACAAAAACCAAGAGAGGGCCTGGCTCAAGCCTGGTTGGCCTCCAGTGATTCCAGAAAAAAAACATTGCTGAAAGATGAATTCAGCCTAGAGAATGCAGTTTCTAGAAGCAGAAAAACCTGGGCGTAAGGGGAACAAAACATCAGCCAGTGATCCTGTCACGGTGAGTAATCCCTCTCCTTTTCCTCATCCACAGCCACGGTGCTAGACTTGGATGGGAGCCACTGATGCTGTGATGGTGAAGACTGGAGTTGCACCATCCCTGCAGCCACCCCACAAGCATGGAAAAGCAAAGGGCCTCGGATGAGTGAAGGGACAGTGGAGCCAGACTCACGTCTGTAACCTTTGCAGCATTCTGTTATAATCACCCATCTCTTCCTAATTCCCAGCCGTCTTCTCCCAGACTGATGCTGAGTGCTGTCAGACACCACATCAGCCACATTCTGCATCTTCTTCCAGCCGTTTGCTGTTTGCCAGCTCGGCTGTTCTGCATTTCAGGAGCAAAGCAAAGCAGCCAGGCTGCACCACCGAGCTGGCTGATCATTCCCAAACCAGCCTTTAAGGAACCTGCTCCACCCAGAGCCACAGGGCAGCCAAGGGCTCTGCAAACACCTTCCCTTCACTGCTCTGGGTGCTCTTCCCACTGTGAGGTGCCCTCGTCTCTGAGTGTGCCGGGAAAGTCTCTTACAAAGCAGAATATGATAGAGCTGATAATCTGGCTTGGTGTAGTTACATTACTATCTAAAAATGAATGCGTTATTGCATTTATTGACTAAAGATCATTGGTTTAGTACATTAAGAAACCACAGCTTCTAAGGAGTTTCCTATTAATTTACCTACATGGAGTTTTCCATGACTGGCTCATCGTGTGCTGTTATTTCGTTATGTGCATCCTAGATGAAGGCTTTTAGCACTCAGCCTAGATGCATCAAAGTGCTGGCATCTGCCCCACGAATTTGTGCAGTGGGGATTGGTGGCAGACACCCAAGGGTCCAGAAAAACAAGATATCTGAATTATTTTTGCACCCCTTTACAATTAACCCACACTTCTACTAAAGCACAGGGTGTATAACGTTCAGGATGGATGCAGGTAACAAAGATGCTCTTGTAGCTACTCCAAAGTTCAAGGCTCCTTTTTCACTGGAAGAACCACAATCTGTCATCCTTCTTTTCAGACTCTCCAACAGATTAAGAAGATATTGAGGTAACACTTTGTTTCATCCTCCCTTTCCCTTGCAGAACTCAAGACGGGGGAGATGAAATGAGGACCACAGTGGGAAGGAATTCAGTAGAAAACAGAAAAAATTACACTGGCTCTAGCAATTAAAAATCCATGCCTAGTAAGACATGCAAGGAAGACATTGAGATCAGAGTGGCTGATTTTCTGGAAAACAGAACTAGACACGAACAGATGAGAGGACAGATTATGAATAGCACTGCTCATTTTCATCTCTGCCAAAAACAACCTCAGTGTTAAGCAACTAAGAGGAGGCTTTCTCTGTGGAGAAGTCCCTGCTCACACTACACCTCCGCACATAAAACAACCTCACCTGGCAAATGGAACCACCACAGGAGTCAGGATCATTTTTTCCAGCTAGACTGTTGACAAAATCTTTGCCATTTGTCTTGAAATGCTGCCTGTGCAACTGATGATCACCCAATATTTACCCACACTTTTCAAGACTAACCTTCAAGGAAGGCCATAGCACCACCAAATATGTAGCAGGAGGCTGACTCAGAGGTTCAGGCTATTTCTCCAGATGTAAAGGATTTCCTACCATGGAGAAACTACTTTTTATGAACCCTAGATCATGCCCCATTCCTCTTTGTTACCCATTCAGAGATGGGATTTACCATTCTACTTCTGAGCACCTGGTACACGCAAACCTCAGCCGTGAGTCCTACCCTCTACACTGACAGAGAATAAAAAGAGCCAGCAGGTCAAAAAATAGCAAGAAAAGAAAAGATACAGGTTGAAACAATTAATGAAGAAAATCAGAAATACATATACTGTTAGAGCTGCGGTTTTATACTTTCAGAGCTGTAGTTTGTTGGCTTTCTGAGGGATACAGAGACTGGTGATTTTGAGAATTAAAACGGACTCCAAAAAAGAGCATGCAAAAATCCGAGTTCACAAACATGCGGCATCACTCAGTGCCCTGCCACTCCTGGGCTGTCCACCTGCCTGGCTGTGGGGCGAGGAGCTGGGGGGTCCCCTGCCAGCATTCACAGCATGCAAACTCTGGGCAGTGGGAGATCAAGAAGGTGCATGTCTGCTGCTGAGGAGCAGGGGTGGGGGCAGAGACTCTTCTAGTGCAGGTGTGGAAGTATTTATGCACAAGTAAGATAAGATCTATGTGTCTGTGTATATGGCTAAGGGATGCTGGTTGGGAAGTCCCTGAAAACACCTAGCAGTTGTCAGCTGGATGAAAAAGATGCAAACCCTGCTCGTACAAAGCCCTGAGCTAAAGCTGTCTGTCCCCCTTGGGGTCTAGAAACAGAATCATTCACAAGGCCAATGTCAACGCTCAGGGGAGCCCTGTCCCCTACGTCTGGCGGGACAGGCTGAGATTAGTCCTTCTCTAGCTGCGTAGTAGAGGTGCTAGATAGGCAAGCTGTGGCTTCCAAAGGCCACCAGGCTAGGAAAGGTCAATTTGTCATGGTCAGAGAGCCAAAGGAATGGTGACTGAGCAGAGGCAGGAAGCTGGTATTTCTCATGCTACTAAGTGGACATTGCTGTACAGCACGAGTCAATTTGCAAGGATTCCCTGGACCTTGAGGAGGGATGGAGCGATAAGGGAGGAAGGGATCTTTTTAAAAAATAAAAAAAAAATTAAAATTTTTCATTTTCTTGTTGGGTTTTTTTTTTTGAAAATTGTCCATGATTTTTTTAACTTCATTTCCTGGCCTCCTCCCTTGCTGAGCAGACACTGGCTTGGCTAGCCCAGCCCAAATTCCCCATCCTCATCCCTTTGCTTCGTGTGCTCTGCACAACTGGCAGCCAGGGAAGGCTCTAATTTCGGGGCGGGCAGCGGGGAGGCTCTTCCACCTTTTTTTTACTCATCTAGTACCTCTATTAAGCAGAGAAGTGATCAGAACGGGTGGTAGCAGGGTAGAGGGAGAATGAGCCGTGCAGCTTTTGATTAGTTTCGTGCGACGCATTTCCCGTGGTACCTAGAGTTTCCTGAGCAGCATCCGCATAGTGACTCTCTGCACGGTTTGCTTTTACTGGAAATGAGGGGAGAGTAAAAATTAGACCTGGAAGCAAATGCCAGACAGGAAACTTTTGATTATGGACTCTGGGTTTAAAAGACAGGTGTTTTGAGGGCCGGGTTCATGACAGGATTGTTCTGTTTGAGTGTTCAGTGAGGTAAAAAAAAAAAAGGTAAATAAAAAATCATGAGGGTTTCTGAAATTTGTTTCACTGTAGTCAGTAAATTTAATTATTAGACATGAGGCATTCTGCTCATTGAGTTGGTGGTGTCAGTTTATCTACAATTAACTGTAGGAAGATTTTTCATCTGTATTGGAAACAAAAAAATACTCTGTTCTTCCTCTAAATATATTTTAAAAACATAATTTTTTTCAAGTTGTGTAAACCATGAAAAGCCAAAACTTTAACTTGTTTTGTCAAATAATATCCAAAAAGCACAAATTTCTTCTTTTTTTTTTTCCCCAAAAAAAACTACTTTGAAAGAGAGCTAGTTAACCTGTGAATTAATAGGTATGGAAAATACCATTGGATTAAGCCTGGCATTGAAAAAAAACAAAAAATACATAAAAACAGGGTGTGGTGCAGTCCCTTATGGGAAGGGAGTTGAACACTTGTGTTCACATATCTGGTTTTTGTAATGATTTTCAGACAGGCCCTACCACTTCTGGGGAGTTGCTGACTTTGAGGAGGCACCACCACAGCTCCATCCCAAATGGCTGCTCAGGCACTGCCCTGCCAGGAGATCCCCACCAGCACCAGGGTCCTCCACGCCATGGAGCAGCCCTCTACCTGTGGAAGGGGAATGACGTGGCCCCATCACCCCACCAGGCCACCAACCACCAGCAGGCAGCTCTTGCCAAATTCAGGGGCAGACTGGGAAGGCTGAAGGGCATCAAATCCCAGTCTTATTTTACACTTGAGTTGGGTAATCAGAGGAGCTCACGGGCAAAGCATCCCATGCAAGCTCAGCTGACACCACCCTCGGCATCCTGGGGACTCCTCAGGTGTCCACAATGGGATCCTGCATCCCCAGGTAGCCCCAGGGCCAGTGGTGCTACCAGGGCTGTCCTGGAGCTGGCGTGGGAGTGGGATATTGAGCATGCAGAGCCTCAGGGAGACACATGGGTTTCTCTCCTCTCAGTCTCCTCTGCAGTCCCTCCAGAAAGATGCAGTTCCTTCCGTGCAAATAATCCGCTCCCCTAAAGGCAACTGATTATTTCCAGATTACTGTCAGTCCCAGCATGAGTCTCTGACACCAGTTAAATTGGTTAGCAGGCCAAACACCAGCCCAGGCTCATGGGCCCATGGGCTTCCATGTTTGACCCTGGTTTCCATGGGCAGTAGAGGTTTGAGACACCTTGGACATCCTTGGCTGGATGAGCAGGGGCCCACTGAGTCAACCAAAGGCATCCTCCAGTGCGTACAGAAGCCTTAATAACACCCCTGAAGAGAGATCTTGGGGTTGTGTGTATCTCAGACAGACATATACACACACTGAGAGAGAGATATACACACAGATAAACACACACGGTACAAGGACCCAGCCCAGCATTCACCCAGTACAGCCAAGGTCCTGCTGAGCTCACTGGGGCCAAGGACAAACCACAGCTGAGAACAACCCTCCAAAGAGGTTCCTCTCATCACCTACAGCACTGAACTCATGCTGGACAAAGTAATCTGAGTTATAGCTTCCCACTTCCCTGGAATCCTTCTGTTTCTTTTTCTCTGATATGAATGTGTTATTATGATCATTTGGTTCATTAATTTTTAGCTTCTCACCCAATTGTATTTTTGAAAATGCAAGAGGAAGAAATGTGGTCGCGGATGCCTTCAGATGTTTCTCCAACCATCTGTTAAAGAGCATCTGAAGCTCACATTTAATACAGAAGCCTCCACAGCCCTGGTGAACCATGTGTCTGTCTTTTTGACATTACAATCAAAGCAAAACAAACAGAAATGAGATGCCACAGCTAATTTTCAGCCTGATTAACAGAAGAGTAATCACCCCCCATTACCGCTCCGATCTACTGGCTTTCTGCAGCAGGAGGGGTGAGAAAAGCCCTAGCACAGAGCAGACACCCTTCCCTGGGGAGAGGAGGGAGAGTGGACTTGTCTTTGGACCCTGCGTGGCAGCAGTGTTGTCCCAGAGGTGGGATGGGTCCCGGTGCCCTGGCAGCACAGCCAGCCTGGGGAGGGGCAGGGGGCAGTGCCTGAGGCAGGACACAACACCCGAAGTGATGGGCAACAGGAGGCTCTGAAAGCGTTTGGTTTTTTTAAAGGGAGGAAAATAAAAAGGGGGGAAGGGGTACATGGCATGTAGGAAAAGGCTGGCATCTCTTCTGCTCATCACAGCCTAGGCTCCACCTCTGGGGAGGTGAGCTGTTGGCCCCCAAGCGAGACAGCACAGAGCGTTCCCAGCACTTGGATGGGGATGCAGACAAGCTCGTGGTGGAAAAACAAAGCAGAAACCATAGAGAAAGGACATAGCCTGTCTCTCAGATCAGCTGTCCCATGTTGTGCCAAGACTAAATCAAAAGCCACCCAAGAGAAAGTCCAGGTGACCCTGAGCCTCTGTCGCACTGACTCCATCACCTCCTCGTGCCCTCCCAGCCTGGGCAGCAGCTCCCCCAGTGCTGTGTGGGCAGAAATCAACACTGGGGTCAGAGGACAGGACCCCAACAGCCAGGATGCTCCCTGACCTCACAAGACAATGTTCACCCTGCATAGCATAATCCCATGTGCCATGCCAGCATCCCTTCTCTAAACTGAAATATTATAAGGTGAAAAATAGTGAAAAAGCTCTTTCTGTTCCATTTGCTGCAGGGGGTTTGGGGTGTATTGGTTATGGAAAGAAGGATATAAGAAATCAGCCACTCCCTACACATCACTAAAACAGGAGAAAGATCCAGCTACCTCCAGGTGTAAGAATGTTTCCTTACAGCAACGGAAATGCAAAGTGGAAAATCCTTTCCCAGCTGAAGCAGTAGAAGTGTGGAGCTGGGATCTGCTAAGAGAGACAATTCATTCCCAGGAGCTTCCTGAGTGAAGCATCACCAGCAAGTGGGTGATTAACTGTCAGGTGGGCAGAGAAACAGGATGAGTTCTCTTTTCTAAGGGCAGGATGACACACCGAGCATCACCGAGAGGCTGCTGGAAATTCGAGTGGGTGGAAGATTTGGGATGTGAATGTAAAAGATCCAGAAAATTTTATTGGGGAAAATAGGCAAATTGGGCCCCCTTGAATGCAAAATTCCTTCCTGAGAGCTGAGGCATCATCAGATGGAAGGAAAAGGACAGTGGGGACAGGTAGAATTGGTATTGCCCTAACAAATCAGAAGGAAGGAGCTTTGGTGCTGCCATGGCAGCAGAAGTGAAGGATATGGAATAAACCTTAAAGCTCTGCACAGCAGCTGCAGACCCTCAGCTTCAGCCCTCCTTGGGCTGGGGTTTAGCAACAAAACCCATCGGTGTCACAAGAGACAGATGCACCACAGGAGCAGGAAACAGCACTTGGAAATGACTCTGATGAAGAACCTATAAATAGTAAAAACTACTCTGAAAAAGCACAAGGAAGGACTATTTTTATTTCGTTCTGTGACATAAGGTTGAGAAAGTAGAAAATGATCAGGGAAAAACCTGCAACCTCTATGAAGAAATATTGTACTCAACTTCAGGTGTCAAGTAAATAAATATGAACGCTGCAAAACAGGACCAAAATTCAAAAATTAGAAATAAGGCTAGTGACTCAGAAATAAGACTGTTTAGTCTGATTAGATTGCAGGGATGCTGTCTGGGTAACCCTGTAAGGGACTGTCAGACCTCAAGTTTCCTTGGCTGTGGAGCAGATGGGGCTGAACAGGGATTCTGTCTCATTGCACTGTAAGAAATGTGGGTTTACCCTTTGATGCATCCAAAGTTTACTACTGGCTGAGGCAGGACAGCAGAGCAGCCAGACCCTGGGATCAAATTCTGACCCTGCTGATGCCACAGGCTGATGGCCAAGATTTCAGCCTTGGTCTGGTCCCAGAGAGCCATTCCCAAGTAATTCTCCCTGCTTTAATAATGCTGGATGGAGGCTGCCTTCACTTGAGCTACACTTAAGCAAACAAACAAAAAAAAAAAACAAAAACCAAACAAAAAAAAACAAAAACCCCAAAAAACAAATCTGGATAGTTGAAACATGATCTTGGAGATTTGGGTTATTTGGCAGGAAAGTAGATGGAGTGCTACAAAAGTTTCTGCTTGCAAAGAAAAGCTCAAATGAATGACAGGGAAAAAAAGGGGGGTGGGGATAAGGAGAAGGAAGGAAGGAAAGATAAAATTTTCCACCCTTTAGTCAGCAGTTATCTACCCAGATATCTTTGGTTGGCTGTTATGCCAAGGAAAAATTAGCTTCTGGCCTCTTATAAGCTAAGAGGCATGGCAGAGAGGTACATCTGCAGAATGCCAGGCTCTAGCTGTGCTTCTGAAAAATATATTCACTGTTTACAAAATTTAAGCTGTGAGCTGTGTTTTGAGGAATGAGATGGAAGATCAGAAAGCCAAGCAGATGATCTCCACTGATCATCAGTTTGTGTCTCATCAGCCAAGAAAAAAAAGATATTCAGTTCCAGAATTATTTTTTAAAAGAACTGGAAAATACAGGATGAAAAAATCCCAGAATTAAATATTTCTAAGTGGATGAAGAGTGTCCTAAAAGTATCCCAAACACCCGCCCTGCTGCTTTCCCTGGGAGTTGTGAACGGAGAAAAGCTCTGCCACAAGTGAGATTTACAGCTGCCCTTGGAAGGTGCTCACCACGATCCAGAGCACGCTCTGCACCGTGGGCTCGAGGCGTGGAGGGAAGATGGAGCAGGGAAAGTGCCTCCTCCCCGGGAATGGGGAGGGCACAGGGTGTCTCTGCCATGCCACCTCGTGCCGTGCCAGAGAGCCCTCCTGTGTCCCAGGGAGCAGCAGGTCCAGGCTGTGCCCCGCAGCGAGAGGAGCTCAGGAGAAGTTGCCAACATGGTGACGTGGCGATGGCTTCGTGCTCCCCACGTCACCTCTGCCCAGCACGGGGGACAGAGACACAGGCAAAGCCTCACCTGCCCCTGGGCACGCACTGAGCCTGCGTTAAACCGAGTTACTCAGCTATAACCCCAGCACCAAAATAAAATAAAGAAGCGTAAACCAAAGCCCTGCTGTCACCCCCGTGAGTGTCTGCCAGCTCTGCCTGTGCTGCCACCACTCTCCACACCCCCCCAGCCTCACTGCCCTGCTCCAGCCCGAGGCAGACTGGAGGGAAGATATGATTTAAGGTCCAGCATACACGTAGATACATCGGACTGCACAGCACAGGAAAAGCACGGTAGTACCTAGGAATGCTTCCCTCGATGGCACCACGACATGGTACACACACACACACACACAGAAATCTACAGGGAATGCATGGGGATGGCGTGTTGGCAGTGATACAGACCTTGGCGATGGTTCGGGCTGCTGCTCTTTCCTTTAAACAGAAGCAATAGTACATTAGCATGGTGTCAGGTGGCAAAAGATGTTGCTGCTTCACTGTTAAAACATAACGAAACGACAATACCAACAGTACAGCTAAGTGGAAGTTGTGGACAGAAGAAAGGGAAGGAGCACTTAATTCCTGGAGTTTCTGGCCCGGACAGAAGATCACTGGAGACTCACACAACCTCAGAGAAGACACATACAACGCACAGGGTTGAAGATTTCATCCCAACCCATCCTTGTGCCTACGCACCACTGAGACACCTGAGGGTTGTGTGATTTGTGTGAGCACAGGAGGACTTCTGTGGGCTCAGAGAGCGGCCCCCTTCCTTTGGAAATGCACTGCCCTCATGTTTTGCACATGGGGAAGGGTTTGAATGGCTCCCATGAGCTCGGTGCATTTGCTTTTCCTCCATGGCCATGGGGACAGAGCTCATGTCAGATCTCTGAATGCACGGATTCACGCCGGGTGCTGGGATTGGACATGGGTGGGAAGGAGCATGGACCTCTTCCCTGGCATCCTGACACCCAAGTGGGGTTTATGCCTCCAGAGTCTTTGGCAGCTACTTTACCAAAGTAGTTGGCAAAGGTGACATGGAGGGAGTGGGAAACCACAGTCCGTGTTTGCAGTTTCGTATTGAGATCCAAAACTGGATTGCCCTGAAAAATCATTGAGGACAAAGTGAGCTGAATGCCTACAAAAGGGCAGCCAGGACACTGCTAAGGCCACACTGAAAAACACCCCTCACCTTCACTGAGCAGGCATTGTGGTGGTATTTCCCTCCAGCAATGAGGAAAAGCTGCTCTGATTCACAACTCCTACACTGGGGAATGGTGTTTAGTGGGGCCCTCGACCAGCCCTGCCCCTGCAGCCCCCCAGAGAGGGAGCAGACAGTGTTTTCTCAGCAGATACAGCTCTGCCTCCCCTAACACAGGTGCCCTCTGAATGTGATGCTGCAGCAGCCCTGCCCCTGATGCTGCTCAGCAGTGACCACTGAGACCTGCACAGAGCCTGACCCCTCTCCCTCAGCTAAAGGCAGCAGCCTGGAGACAATAAGAAAAATCTCCTTCCCCCCACCTCTGCTTCTTGCTCAGAAAAGCTTGGAAGCCCAGCCTCAGTCACTAGCTCAAATACTCACATTTTAAAATTTTCAGGCTGACCCAGGGGTGTATTCTTTGTGGAGGCACACAGCCCAGGGCTGGCCCTATCCCACAGCCCAGGGCTGACCCCATCCCACAGCCCCCAGCTGGCCCCAATGCCCACTGGCACCTCTCCATCCCTCCCAGGGTCTGCACACTCCCCATTCACCAACAGGGCAGCCTTGACGGCTCAAAAACCCCAAGAATTCCCCCTCCCAAGCAGAGGGTGAAGGTGCAGGACTCCTGCCCTTCTGGGGGATTCATGTAAGCCCTTCCACAGCCCATTTAGCAAAAATGTCTCACTGCTGCAACCTTGCCTGCTGTCACTGGAGGGAACAGAGAATGAATTAACACATCATGGGCCTGAGTGTCCTCTGAGTGTGGTGAGGAGCAGAAAGGTCAGAGGAAGACTGGGATCACTACCTCCATCAGCCCCTTTGAGAATATGGCTTTGAGTTGTCAGTCAAGCACCGTGACATTGCTCCAGAGCCAAGCTAGGCTGAAGAAATTCATGTAGAGCACGGGAGAGGGGCAGGGAGGAGGTCACTGAGTGACCCATGTGGGACCAGCTGTCAAACCTCTTTCATCTTCAAGGATGTCCATATGCAAAAGGCAGGAAGGAAAAAAGAAAAAAAGGAAAAAAAAAAGAAAAATATTGCAAAGTGTGTGCGTTCCAAACTCTCTTAACTCTGCTGCTAACCTGAATGTCAGTCCCGACTTGCTCTTCAGGTTCCTCAGGAGCTCCAGCTGGTTCAGAGGAGGGATGAGTCTAGAGGGAGAAAACAACAGGCATTAATATCCAGACAGAGCTGATTCCAGAGCCTCCTGTCTCGGTAACTTCCCCTGCTGCCCCATCCTTTCAACCAGAACCAGCTTTGTGCCACCAACTGCAGCTGGGGGACAGCTCAGGAAGGATGGAGAGGGGTTTGGCTGCTACTTCCAACAGTGTCCTAAGGCAGAGCAGTGGGTAAGAGAGAGAAAGTGACAGCGAGAGAGAGAGAGAAACTTGTCTGCACCGCTGGATTTTGAACCTCCCCAAATCCAAGCAGCTGCCAGGGTTCCTGGGCAGCCCGGTGGTGTTTTGGCAGAGCTGTAGTCTGGCAGGTTGGCATTGCTAAATGGAGAGAAACTCCAGCTTTGGGGGAAAATAGGAAAACTCAACCCTGCTGCTCTTGGGAATGTGGGAAGGCATGGGAAGGAGAAGCTTGTGAAGCAGAGAAAACAAGGACCTGGGGCTGGGAGCATCCCAGGAGAAAGAGCAGTGTGCTCCAGGGTCAAGTTTAACCAATTCCCTTCTCTCCATGGCAGGTTTTGCCCTAAAATGAGACAAAAATCTTGTGTCACTGCCTTCCAGAAAACATAGGGCTTCCTTCCCTTCTCATTTAAAAAAAAAAAAAAAAAGAATCTGACAATGGAAATCCTGGTAAGAATTAAAAATCCAGTGAACAAACATCCTGTGGCCAATCCTCCTTTTGTGTTTAAAAGCCACATCCATTTGGGTTTTTCCCTGAGACCCTGGGAGAGCAGGGATTGCTATAAATATTTAATATTGATTAAATATTAGGTTTCAACCAAGAGAAACATGGGATGGAGGTGTCAGGGGGAGACTGTAAAAAATGAGGTTTCTATTAAAATAAAGAGAGAGATATTCATGCCCGCATTCTTTCAGTCATGATGAGACCAATAGTTTCACACTTTAACTAAAAAAAATCCAACTCAACTGGAAAAGCTTCTTCTCTGCAGGCACAAAACTTATCCTCAAAACCACAGTGGTTCAGCAGAGATCTTGTGTTCACAAGATTGAGGCAATCAGAAAATTTTCCAATTCTAAGTATGGAGAAAAGAGTAAAAATAGGCCTGAAAAATTTTGGCTCAGCTCCCCAGTCGCTTCCATCCAGAGAAAAGCACATCCTGATCTGCTGAATTAATGATCCTCTTCATTCCAGACATCAGGAAGAAGCTGACCTTGATGCAGTGGAGCCGTGCATGAGTGCTGGGCTGTCACCTCCCTTCAGCTGGGTTTGGAGATGCATTCCAGGTTGGCAGAGGTGGTGCATAAATCCAGCACAGGGTGTACTCAGCAGGTAATGAAGGGTGCACAGCTCTTCTTTGGTGAATCAACTCCCCAGGGAGGTCCATACCCAGCAGAACACAGGAAAATCACCCCATTTTCTCCAGCTGGGATTGCAAATCCAGGGCTCTCACTGGTGGAAGTCTCAGATGAGGAGCTTGTTAGCTCAAAAGATTGGAGGACTCAGGATTCCAAAAGGAATGATTTCTTTTGCATCAGCCCATGGTCTGCAGTGTGCTGAAGGTGGCCACCTCTTGGGCCACCACAGATGCTTCCATGAGGAAGTACAGGCACACAACCAACACAAAAATTCACAATTTCTGCAGTTGGTTCATGGGCCTGGTATGCAAGGTGGAAAAACCCAGTATTTTAATGAAATAATTATCATCAAAAATGAGTGAAAACATATACTTGACCTGAAATTTAATCTCAGCTAAGTGCTCAGCCTAACCTGTCACTGCAAGAGCAGCTACTGCACCACACCATTTTCCCAGAACCTTAAAAAACAAAAAAAAAAGGCAGAACTGTGCACAGCTCTTGAACTGAGCTTTGCTGCAGAATGCTGGGTGCACAGCACCCTGCCCTGGGCACAGGGGACGCAGGTGCCACCATGCCAGGTGCAGGAGGAACCTCTGGCTGGGGCTCCTCGTGTTTTCTCTCTCTCCTCCTGGTCCGTGTGTCACTGGTTAGCAAGGGAAGCGCGTTCCGGTTAAGGGGGAGCTGGCTGAGGAATGTGCACACCACGGGACACACACAGCTCATGCCACCCACCACAGCAACACTTCTGAGCTGCTGCAGGTCCCCCCAGCTGCCTCCACCACCCCTCCCAGTACAGCACAGCGAAAGGCCGCGCTAACTCCAGGTGCCGGCTCCCGTATCCGCAGGGAAAGGAGGATCCGCTGTTCCTGGGAGCACAGAGAACTGTTCAAGCATTAGGGGACAGGAGGGAGGTCATGCCTCGGGCCAGGACACCACCAGAAGCCCACAACACGAGGAGGGCAGCAGCACGCAACACAGTGGGAGCTACACGGACACACCACGACACGCTCGCGGACGCCACGATGATTTTTTGGAACAGTCCCAGGATGAACAGTTAAGGAGACGGTGACAAGGAGAATGGTGCTGGAATGGGATGGGAACCTAAATGAGTCTCCATGCAGTGCTGGAGTGTCTATGAGCAGCCAATTTTTGCCCTAACTTTGACTTTATGTCTCCAACTGAAGCTGTTTTTCATGACTTGAGAACATTGGTGAAGCTTATAAAATACTTCATTACAACAAATGGAACACAAGTGGCACATTCTTATTCCTCTCCCAGCAGTAGAAAAATGTCTGATTCTCAAAACAGGCTGTTGTTCAGCACAACAGGAAAATATATTCTTAATATTATACTTGCAGTTCATTGATGCAATTTGCTATAAATTAAGCACACAGAGCAGTAAGTGTGATTTACTAAGGCTGTAAAACTTGCATCTGTGAAAACTGGAACTGGGTTTCGAAATCAGACACTAAATCACATCAGCTCTAGTGGCATTACTGCATCTAGAAAGGATTTAAACTGCTCTAAGAACAGAGCTTGGCTGCAGTCTTGAAATGAAAGTCATTTATTCCCCATCTTAAAATATTAACTTGACTACACCTTCAGATACCCATCTCATATAAAATACTCCTGTGATTTGCAAATCTACTCTTTTCTGCAGAACCTGAGATAATATTATTTATCATTAATCTTACACAGCCATATCCAGGACTTTGCATTTGGATTGATCCCAAAAGGTTAAGTTCCAGATTGAATAACTGTGGCTAATAACTGCTTAGCTCTAGGTGGGTCTTGGAACTAAAAACTGAAATGGAAAAGTCCTGCTGAGATGAAGCATTCTTTCAACAAAAAATCAGACTAGATTACTCGAAGAAATGAATGATATATCAGTTTAGCATCCCAGATCTTTCTCTTCTCCAGGTTTTACCCTCAAAAGCAGGCACAGCTGCTCTGGAGGTTTTATTCTGTGCTACCACTGATGTGCCCTGTGGTGCCACCACACCAGCAAACTCAGTGCCAGGTGGGCACAACTCCTGCAGCTCAGAGCCAGATAAATGACAGAATGAAGGATGGGAGAAGAGGGCTGGAGAGAGGGAACACATGGGACTGGGGGCAGAGGGCAATGGAAGATGAATGGGGATGTTTTCTTGTTAAGCATTGCATGGATCAGGGAAGGCTGGAAAGACCATCAAGAAATCATCCTTAACAAAGCAAGCTTATCAAGCACTCTCCCCTTCTCCTTCCTGACATCATCATTTTGGCAGTTTCCCAACACTTGTGTGTACCAATAGCTAAAATGTACATGGAGGTGCAGGGCTTAGTCTGTAGCAGCAGCAGGGCATGTCTACTTTGGGCTTTCACTCATTCCTTGGGAAAAAAACTCATCTTCAAAGGTTTCTGGCTCTTTTTTTTTTGTTTGTTTGTTTTGTTGTTTTGTTTTGGTTTTTTGCCTTTTTTTTTAATTCAAGGCTTTGCATGTTACAGTCCCAAATGAAGAACAAGGAGTGACATGACACACACTTTCAGAGTCACATGCACTTCATACCTGGAGGCACCATACGTTTGCGTTTGCGTGCTTTTCAAGTGTTTTCACCAAAGAAAACCAAAGGGGTAAGAGAAAGAAAAAACAGGGGGGGAAGTTGGGGTGGAGGAGAGGGGGAAAGAAACAGAATAAAGAAAATTAGCATATGAACGAAGTGTGTCCCCAGGAGCAGATGCTGTGGCCAGGCTCACAGGTGGGCACAGGAGCATGGACTGAGCTGGCTCCCTCTGTGGCTGGCTCAGGAGCCATGGCACGCCCGTGTCACCCTCGGGGACAGGCAGCTGGCACCTTGCTCTGAGAGCAAATGGGCACCACGGGGCAGGGAAAGTGTGGGGGCCTCCCAGAGACCTTCCATGGGACATCCACAGCCCTTTGCTCCACCAGCCAGGGACACACCCTGGGCTGGGCTGCTGAATGGCAGGATGTGCCCATGGGTTTGGCTTTTTTAGTGAAGGCCAATATATGATAGCAGTTCAGAGTAGGGCCCTGCTCTCATGAGTGACAATAAGAGCAGATTTTTTTCCCAATAAATCCAGTGGCTGATGCAGAACAGGTTATTTATGATGTCTGGGTGCACCAAGCCAAGTCGTGCATCACAACCCAAACCACACCTGCACACACAGAAGCCCTGTGTGTATTTCAGAATTTGGTTCTGCCACATTTTGGATTTGAAGATGAAATCTGGGATCTCTCAGAGGCCACCATATTTTCCCCCAAACAAATCAGAGTAGCTCTACTGCAGTGATTGGAGTGATGCTCTGGAGCCATATGAGCTCCTCCAAGGCATGTGTAACAATTTTCTCACATCAAGCAGCCAAGCCTTTCCAGAGATGCCTTGGGAAGAGAGATGAGCTAAAGGCACAGGCTCCTGCTATGAGGAATGAGCAGTTCAGTGTTGAGCAGAAAGGATGCCGAGGCAGTGGTGACTGCAAATCATCCCCGGGCATCAGAGAGGATATTTTGTGTTCCTCTAGCCCACTTCCACACCACACTGTGCATTGCAGCCACATGTCAGCAGCCACAGCCTTAAGAGAGTGCTGGGCTTGACGTGCTGCTGTGGCCCCAGCAGCAGCACAGGGCTGCCAGTGCCTGCAGCTGGCCTGGGGAAGTGGGGAGGCAAGGAGAGATGGTCAGTGTGAGTGATGCAAGCTGCAGCCAGAACATACAGTTACTCCCTTTTTTCTAAAAAAAAATCCACTTAATTTATTTGACAGCATCCAAAATATAGCCAGAAGGAGTTCACTGGTTTTTGGTAAAACAATTTCATTGAGGGCTGAATCCATTGGTGCACCTACAGCTCACTCACCCAGGTGATGTTCACTTGATCTGAGCACAAACAAGAGCTGGGATTTAAGGGAAAAGCTGAGAGTTCAGAGAAATCCATTTCTAAGGAAGCCCAGGGTGACACTGCTGTGTGGGGCTGAGCAGAACCCACAGCAGCAGCCAGCAAAACTGCTACAACCCTGCTGCAAATCTGTCCTGGCTTTTTACTCAAGATAAGAGGCTCTCCAGACTACATTTTTTTTCCTCTTTCTCCTCCCCAGAGTTTCTATTTAGCCTTTTCTGGAGATCTTTAGCTCAGATTTCTTCCTGCATATTAGCTCTGTGGAAATACAGATTCTAACAAGGGGGTTGTGTAACAGGTAATCAAAAGGGTGTCACTGCATGTCTGGCTGCATGGTAAGTTCAGTATTTCAAAGAGCAGTAAAATCTGGCAAAGTCCACTGAAAACAAGCCCTGAGTGCCTGCATTTTGCAGTGGATTTTGGGCCAAGCTCCATCCTCATCCTCTCCAGCAGCTGATCCCAGGCAGAGCTACAAAGGTGCAGCCAGAAGGTCAGGTACTGGGAGGGAGAGTTTCAATGGGTGGGTTTAATGCTATTGGAAAACAGCTTTGCTCTGTTCTGTTGGGTTGTTGTTGTTGTTTGGGTTTTTTAGATAAAATCTTCAAGTTGGTTCATAAATTTCTAGGGAAAAAGCAACCAATCAGAAACACACTGTGAATGAATCCAATGAGAACTTACTGACCACCACAATGGGACTTCCAACAGGTTTTTATGATGGGTTAAGAGGCTGGCTGCTGTGTATGAATTACAGGCTAAAGCTTACCCCAGGAAATACATCCAGGCTGTCTGCCTGAGGGCTAGAAGGCACCAGTAATATGGGAAATCAGGAAGGGATGATTCCTGCAGTGGCACAGCCCAGTGCTGGGCCACAGCTCTGCATGGGAGCGGGGAGAAGGGGCACAGGGAGCCCCATCACACCCAACAAAACCCCACAGAGCCACAGGAACATCTAACAAACATATCCAACCATTCCACAAACACAGAGAGTCATGGAGAGGCTCCAAAAATACACCAGGAAGGGGCACATGGCCCTGCCCAGGATACAGGGAGGTGTGGGGTGAAAATGAACAGAACATTGTGCATTTTAGCTTCTGAGGAAGCCACCAGGCCCAAAGAGGACATGAAGGATGCAGTGCTTCCCCATGTCCTGGAGGGCTGGGAGGCATGGCAGGGGACTCTGTCCCCAGCTCCATGAAGCTCCAAATCCCAGGAGGCTGTGAACAGCCTGCTCTAACCTGTGTGGTTTCACCATAAAAACCTGCCTGGTGTTACTGCAGGTAGAGCAAGGCAGGTGGGTACTGCTAAAACACTCTGGTGCTCAGCAGCCTCATCCATCACAGCTCCAACGTCATTCCCTGCTTGTGTCAACTCCCTGGGATGGATAAATGAGACACGAGAAATGGGAAAACGCTCCCTGAATCCCAAGTTAGTTTTTCTCCTCTTAGAGATAAAAAAGGAAAAGAAAGGAAAGGAGGACCCAGGGAAAATGCACCTGGGAGGGGGTCAGGCTGGTCAAGGGTGGGAGAGAAGTTTGCTGAAAGGTAGAAGGACCATTAGAGACCAGTTGGACCAGCAAGGAGAGCCTGAGAGGGCACAAGGAGCTGCAGGTAGGGTGAGGGTGGTGTTTACCTATGATCCAGGGCAGCTTGGAGGGAAGTCTTCACACCTGGGCACGGCAACTGTCACAACACAATGCAACTACCAGCAGGCGTGGAGAAATAAAGGTGAAAAGAAGAGCATGTACACACACAAAGACATGGGAAGAAAAAAAGAAAACACAAAGCAACACAGAAATTAAAATCAAGTCAAAAAGAAAAACAATGAAAAAATACAAAGCAAAAAAATCTCCAAAAGCAAAAGCATATACCAGCCCTTAGGAAATCAAAATCAACTTTTCAACCAAAAAAAAGGTAAATAAATAAACAAAATTTTATATTCAGATAACAAAAATAACTATGGAGACAGTGGCATCACGAGGAAGGCAGTGGAGGAGGAAGCTGGAGGAGGAGGTACCTGTACATGGGGACGGTGACGGTGCGTTCGTAGTACTGCCAGGTGGAGTGCAGGTCTGTCCGGGACAGGTTGGTGGCATAAAATCTCCAAGCCGCCTGTGCAGGAGAAAACCCAGTGGGATTGTGCACCCAGGCATGGCCAGAACCACCCCTGGGTTTATAAACCTCAACCAACACCCAGTCCTATGGGATGGATCCAGCATTCTGCCTTCCTCTTGATTTGGTCAGTGACAAACTTGGGGTGGTGCCATCATACTCCTGACCATGTGTGTCCAGTTAAAAATGCTGCAGGTCCCAGGCATTCACTGCCAGACTGAGGTCAGGATGGGTGTTGTTACCCATTAAGAAGTGAAAAATGTGGAGAGAGAGGAGCAGGGGAATGTAAAATGACTAATTTCAATTCTCCAAGACATACAACTCGGCAAGCCTTCTGCACGGACATCTGTTCTCGTGAAGAAAATGCTCCCAACTGTACCTTTAAATCAGGATAAATATTCTCTTTGGGGAGAAAAAAAAGGTGAAAACAGACTGTCCTAATGCATTTGTCTTGCTGAGCTGGCTGCTTGCTGCTTGCTGACTTCCATCCCTTTTCTCTCTAGATTCCCTACCACATATGCTGTTTTCCCATAGCTGATTTCCTGGCATTTATTCCCAGACAAAACCAGTCACCAGCTGCTGTCTCACACCTTACACACACGGCCCCATTTGTCTCCTCCCCAACTTCTAAAAGTCTGTGAAGCCCCCTAAAACCAGGATGGTGTCACCACAAGGCTCCCTGGGTGTGACCCTCACCTGGATCAGGCCCGCTGCTGGGTTCCGCCTCTTCTCAAAGTGCTTTTGTCGATGCTGCTCTTGAACCTTCAGAGCAAATCCTGAACCCAAGATGCCCTGGGGAAGAGAACAAGAATTTGCCACTAGCAGGGGTGTAGTTAAGCTTCCACTTAAAAATTGTGGCCAGCTTTCCCTCCAAAGGTTTTTTCCTGGCTCATTTTTTGATTCAGACATAGAAGAAGGAGGGAGCAGACTTTGCTGGCACTCACTGGAATTGCAAATTTTCCAAATGAACCCCAGCGTGCTGGCATTCAGCAGATTACCCCCATTGGAATCCTGACCCCACAAGACATTGAAATGCACTGCCAAAGGCACAGGGGGAATTTGCTGAAATGGTGTAATCACAGAATAACAGACTGGGTTGAGTTGGAAGGGACCTTAAAGCTCACCTCATTCCGACCCCCTGCCATGGGCAGGGACACCTTCCACTAGACCAGGTTGCTCCAAGCCCAGTCCAGCCTAGCCTTGATGGGGCAGCCACAGCTTCTCTAGGCAACCTGTGCCAGTGTCTCACCACTCCCACAGGAAAGTATTTTTTCCTAATATCCCATTGAAAACTACCCTCTGTCATCTTAAAGCCATTAATTACCCCAAGGAACAGCCTTCCAGGGAAACAAATGCTTTTTAGTGCTTCCATAAATATTTGTGCAGAGCCAGATCTAGAGGTCCCATCCCATTTGCTCATGCACGTGATTCCCAAGTTGTGGATATTGAAACAGGCTTTCCATTTTTCTCCCTCATTTTCTGACTCAAAAGCCACAGAGCAATAGAGTCAGGAGGTCTCTTGAGTGCATCACATTGTAGCTGTTGGAGTGCCACCAGCTCCAGGGGCTGGGGACAAGGCCCAGGTGAGCTCAGCACCCACTTACAGCAGGAAGGGCGAAGAAGGAGACGCCGATGAGTGTGAAGGTCGCCGCCAGCAGCCGCCCGTTCCAGGTCTGTGGATACTTGTCCCCGTAGCCAATGGTGGTGAGAGTGATCTGCAGGGAGGAGATCAATGCCCAGCCCTTGGTCAGACAGCCTCAAAACTGAAACAAGGCAGCCAAAACTCCCACAGCAGCTGAGTGGCACACGAGGATCTGGGTCACCCCGCGCCCCGAGCTGTGCGAGGCACGGTGCAGCTCGAGGACCTGGGGCACCAGCAGGGATGGGCAGCTCCACGGGATGCAGAGACACCCGCCCTGCTCACGTGCTGGGTTTCGCACCAGTTGGGAGCATTTTGGTGCCTTTTGCTGTCACAGAGAGAGCTGCCATCTGGTGCAGAGGCTGGCGGCAGCTCGGAACCTCCCCCAGGAGGGGTTGTGCCTTCGGCAGGGAAAGCGAACCAGCTCCGTTCCTCCAAACTCCCTCTCGGCAGCTCAGGAAAGCTATTGGCATGCACAAAGGCCTGCTGCTGTTTATTCCCAGCCTTCCCAGCAGTGCCCATCAGCTGGTCTCCACTCCCCTGTTAGGCTGAGAAGATGAATTACGGCTCCTTCACACCACCTCATTTAGAGATGGGTTTTGTGCTATTGCAGTGCACCAGGAGAGAGCTGGCAAGCTGCTGTCTATATTTTGGGGAAGGACACAAGAGATTTGTTGGAGACAGAGTCTCTTGAATTTCAAACAGCAGAGAAAGACACTTTTTCCCATTTCAGTCCATGGACATCACTAGTGAGAAATGCTGGCTATTCCCCCAAGGCTTCCAAGAGGATTTGGAGAGCCTGGGACTGGCAGGACAAGGTAGAGAGGGATGGTCTGATTAAAAACATCTTTGAGAGTTCTGATCCCAAAGGCTGTCCCTGTCACACATGGACAGCCCTGGCTCCAGGAATGAGAACTGACACCATGCTGATGTGGCATTGGAAACATGCATTCCATTTAGAATAAAAAATCACTTTTACACAAATGGAAGTAGGATCCCAAAGCGCCTTTTAATTGGGCCCACTAAAAGCCTTATCAATTAGATGCTATTTTGAACAAGTGGTTAAAAAATGCATCAATGTGTCCAATCCTTGCTGAAACACAGAGTCAGAGCAAGGCTTTCTCCATAATCACCACAAAGCTGGTTTACAATATTTTTGTAATTTCTATAGACAACAAGAAGTGTTTAATACACTAAGAAAAACCAAGGGATGAGCTTCTGAACCTGAAATTTGGTTTGTCCCACTTCTCAACATCTGCCCATACTGGATCCATGAGCTGGACTCTGATAAAAACTGTTTATTTTAATGAAGTTCGATTTTTTTTTTCTGAACTTCTCAGTGGCAAAACAGTCTCAGAAGCAGAAGGGATAAATCTGCCCATGGTTCTCCCCAGACTGAGCTCTAATCTGGGCTGTCACTTTTCCTTCATTGTTTATTTTCTCGTTATGTCAAATTGGGCTTTGTTTTTATTTTTCTGTCGTAACTAAGGGGCTTGAAAAGCAATTTACTGCCTATTTCCCTTTGTTGGAATGGAGGAGCTGCTTGATCAGCCGATTCCACCCCAAGCCTGTTATTGGGATTTGATCAGATCGGGGATTTTCATTACATGCTTTGTAATCAAGGCCAAACTAGTGATGGAGCAGAAGAACAATAATGCAAGAAGATTAGAATGTCATTAATTCTCTCTTTGTTAATCGGGTAATCCAATAATTCACATGCACACACACACACACACAGCGAACCACAAGTACTGCCCTTTCAGCAGAAATGTGATGGGGAGTGCTCGCCCCACTGGAGCCTTTCTGCTACTTAGGCCCTATTAATTTTATGAAATTTATTCCAGGGTATTCGACAGCGCCTTGCCCAAGTGCAATTTAAATAATTAAAGGGCAGCAATACTTGTCAAAACAATGATCAAAGCATCCTGTGGTGTGGGATCTCTTTCTGACCTGCCTCTGTCACGACAGAGCTCAATCCCACGACGGGGAGCACACCAGTCCTCAGTCCCCTGCAGCTCCAGCCAATTCAGAAACGTGATCCCCTAACAACTTCTATGAGGTTTATGTAAGAAAAAGAGCTAAATGGAACAGCCTGAGGCCATTTAATAAAAATGTTAACTAAGCACTCTCTAAGTCGATACCTCACGTAAGTGATAGAAGATGGAGGGTTAATGGACATTTTATTTTAATAACCAGCAGCTGCTCTATGGAAATTACTTACCAGACCCCACCAGAGTGCATCTGCGTATGTATCAAAGTGCTCATTTTCTCCCTTCTCGGCCAAGTACACCAGGAAAGAGGCCAGGATGAGGCACAGGAAGCCAATATACCAGGCAGTAATCAGCTCCTGTGAGATCATTAAAAGAAAGAAGAGAATAATTGCAGTCCTAGTGTGCATCTCCAAACACTGAGTTTCTTGCTCGCTGCTGGATCTGAACTTTCCCTGCACTTGTTTAAGTTTTGGGGCTTTGGCTGGAGATCAGTGATGGCACTTTCTGTGATGGGACCGTGGCTCTGCCAGGCCTGAAGACAAAATCATCCAAACACACACAGCAAATGAGAAAGGGGGTGTTAAGAGCTCCATTATTGTAACAACTGGAACTGAGAATTTATAAACTCTGATAATTCCCCAGTTCACACATGGAAGTAGAGTTGAAAGTGAAATAGGAACCCCCAGATCTCTGGGGATTCTGCTTAGGGCAGGTCCAATCCACTGAAGGAGGAGCTGTGAAGTTGGGGTCTGGACTATCCCCCAAATTTTAATTCAGAATTCACAGGAGTGATTATTTTTGGATTAGGTTAGTGCAAGGGTAGACAAAGGAGACACACAAATTTCCTGTGATTTTTACACAGAGCTGGAGAAGCTGTCTTTCTCTGGGGAAAAGTGAAAGAAGCAGGAGAAATGTTAAAATCATAAATACAGCATCAGGAAGCAAAAAACTAACAACAACCTCTTCCCAAACTGATGCCCTTACACCGGGGCTTGGTCCCATGACTGGAATCTCTCTTTCCCTTCCCTTCCCTTCCTGACCAGTGGAGCACTCCATCAGACCTTGTGTATCTGCCTGTGCTGCTCCCCTGTGCTACCTACGGTGTCCTTCCAATCTCCCCAGGCCTGGAAGAACTCCGTGGTGGGGAGAACACAAAGAGCAGCTCCACGTCCTTGCCTGGGCCCTGCTCACCTTGCTGTGCGCGTAGACCACGGAGCCCAGGAGCTTCCAGGTGCCGCCGCGCCGGTCCATGCGGATCATGCGCAGGATCTGCAGGAACCTCAAACTCCTGAGTGCTGAGGTGGCAAAGACGTTCCCCTGGGACCCCGCTGCCAGCACGGCGATGGATGCGATCAGCACCATGATGTCTGTGGGAACACAGGGCAGGGAAAGGTGAGGAAGCGCTGCCAGATCGGAAAACAGGAAACCCCTGGATCAAGGGAAGAATGATGAGGAGGACTCCATGATATCAGAAGGCTAATTAATTACTTTATTATACTATATTATTCTATACCATATTACACTACATCTAAACTGAAACTGCACAAATGCTCAACTGAACAAAACCTCATGACTCTCTCCTGACCAACAGCACATGCACTTGGCCCCAACAGGCCAAGGAAAGAAAACACCATCACTTTGGGTAAACAGTTTCCATATTGCATTCTACTTTGGCACAACACAGGAGCAGCAAATGAGATAAGAATTGTTTTGATCATTCTCTTTGCTTCTCTCACTGCTTCTTTCAGGTTCAGAGAAAGTGAATCCCACAGTGCCAGGTTAACACCAAAGGGCATGGCGTTGTGACTGCCTTGGGCTGTGCGTGACAGGGGTCCCCTACACTTGCATCCCCTGCTGGAAGGACACGGCACAAATCTGAAACTGGATGAAAGCATCCACTGCGCACCTTGTGGAACATCCTGGTTTCCTTCTCCATGCTCATCATTCCCATAGAAAATGGGTCAAATGCTGCAAATGGATTTTGATCTGATTAAGGGTTAACACTGGATTAAATCCTTGCCAAAGGCCCCTTCTTTTATCAGCCATAGCTGCCTGTTACACAGAGCAGGGAATTCCCCCATCTAAACTGGGAATGAAAATCCATACATCCTCCATAGTAGTCTTAAGGTACTGAAGGACAAAGAAAGTCCAAGAAATTGGCCAAGAGAAAAAGTCTTGCTCAATACATATCAAAGATCCCATAAACTTCCCTCTTCTCCGATTTGCTACACAAATTTTATAGGAGTGTTTTTCTGTGGAAGAAACTGAAATCCTGCACATGACCATTGCCAGCTCCCAAAGGCAGCCTCCATAGCGAAGGGCACGGCCACTCTGTCCATTTCTAATTCCAGAAAACATCACTGCTGTGCCCAGATGGCCCCTCTCACAGGAGATTCGCTGAGTGCTTTACAAACAATAATTAATTAAGTCTCACAGCTCCCTTGTGAGGCAGCTCATCAGCACCAGGGAAGGCAAAGTGAGACATGGAGTCTCAATGACATGGGAACAATTTGGTGTGGAGGTTGGATGCAGGATTACAGGATTCCAGTTCCTGTGCTCAGCTTCTCCTGGCTCAACCCTGTTTCTGTGGCTGTGGATAGCTGTCAGTGACACTTGAGGTATGCAGGGCACTGGGATGGCTCCCAGGCCAGCAGAAAATAGGGAGAGCCCTTCGGCAAATAACAAAAAGCATGGCCATGGATTAGGACTTCTGCCTTTGGGATTTTTTCCCTTTCTCAAGGTGAGCATGAAGCAGCTGAAATTTAACCCCCAAAACACATGCAAGACACTGGAGCACCATGAGAACCAGTGCTTGGAATGGCCATCCCGGACCGGGGAATCTCATGCAGGGACTCAGCTCTTACCAATGACACAGAAAGGCTTGCGGGCAAATTTCAACCGTCCCCTCCAGCCCCGGTACCGGCAGCAGCAGCCGGCGGCCCAGATCCGCACAAAGTATTCCACCCCAAACACCACGATGGTGACAATTTCCTGCCAGGAGAAGGAGGACAGTGCCATTAGTGGGGAAAAAGGATGGTGGAGAGCACGCTCCGGAATCCAGGAGAAACCCACCACCTCGGAAAAAATACAGCACTGAGCAGTCTGTGCCACTCGACAGAGAGCCCAGGCTGGAGAGATCATCAGATCTCTGCTTCCGTGTCTTCCCTCCTCCTCCCCAGCGTGGTGAGAGGTGCTGCACGTTGTAGTCATGAACTGGAGTTTTACACCTCCTCATATTGTGCTTGTTCCCCCACCACAGGACTGATCAACACCTCGTTGTCTCCCTACCACCAGGCTCCAGGAACTCAACTCAGTCAATGCAGAGGGAAGAGCAGAGATGGGAGTCACTGAACAGGAATAATCCTAGAGGATGACAAAAGGGGATTTGAGATTTTCCCTAGAAAACAGGCTGGTTGCCTGTGTGTGCTGGGAGATCTGGTGCAGGCATGCTGTAGATCCTCCATCCCTGGATGCCACACGAGCTCTTTCCATCTCTTTCCATCTCCACCTGAACATCCTGTGAACGCTCCCTTCCCTCTGAGATCTTGTCTAACCTTTCTCATGTGTCAAACCCAGTGAAGCCCTGATTAGCCTGGAGCACCTTTGGATTTGGTTAGGGCAGGAATGGGGAAGAGGAAAACAGACAAAGGAAAGGAGACAGGTAAATCCAGCAACCCCAGATTTTTAAAATTTTTTTCCCATTTCTGACCTACAGGGCCGAGTGGTCCCCTTCTCACAAGGGACAGCTTAAATTCTTGCCTCAAACATCCTGTCTCAGGGTTTTTTGTGGTTTTGACCTTATTTCAATACCTCACTGTCAGCCCCCACTTACCAGGATGTAAAGGGCCCCTTCTGAGCTGTTCTGGTACTCATCAATTGTGGAAAAGACAGACAGCACCAGGCAGGAGAACACTAGTAGAAAACTAAAGAACACAAAAAGGGAGAGAGAGAAAAGGTCAGTCTTAACGGTGGTAAATTAAGACTGGTAAATTTCATCCAACGAACTCAGAGAGCAATTTTGGATATATTTCTCTCTGAGTATTTACTGCACAGCTGCTACACCACCATGTAGAAAGGGTAAGTCAAGCACCCAGTTTTGCTAACTGCAAGGGTTATGTGTGGATGGACCCACTGGACTATCCCCAGTTTGGCCAGTGCCAGTCCAGTTCCCCTTCCAGCTGGCTGCTCTGATCACTTCTGACATTTTTTTCTCCAAGAAAGTGTCAGCTCTTTCAGCAACACACATCCAAAAGCACCCAAACGAGCAGGGGCATTTCTAACTGGGATAAGAAGGGAGCAGACTGGCTGATGAGCAGGAGCATGGCCTGACAGCATGAGCTCTGCTTATGCATTTACATCCACAAAACCTCACACAGAAGTGGTGCTGCAATTCTTGCCAGTGTAGCACATTTTTGGGTGGATTTAATGTTCCTTTCTCAGGCAGGTACTCCACATTAACTCCCTGCTGCCTGGAAAGACTGGTGACTGTTTTGGGTTTGCTGGAGCCCACTGGGAGGTGGGTGGTTGTTAGTCTGCTCTTCTGTGGCCAGGCATGGAACAGAAGAGGGGTTTGATCCAGCCCAAGGGAATGTGACTTTGGTGCTGCTGGCACTGGGGAGGGAGCTGGTCTGGTCTCTGTCCCAGCTCTTCAGGAACAAAAGAAGCCTCATCCTGCCATAAGCTGTGGGGATACAACCTTGATATCAGCTCTCTCAGTTTCTAATTTACCACAAAATCAGGGAGATGCTCAAACCCCAGCACTGCCATCTCATCCACGGGCAGCCTGGGCAGAGCCAGCCCAGCCTGTCACTCAGTGCCTGCCCCATCCAGGCTGCCCAGTGCTGGATGTTCTGATGCAAATCAAAGGGCACAGAATGAGTGACAGGAGCTCAGCTCTCTTCTGACACTCAGCGCCTGAATCCGCAGCTGCTGAGGTGTCCTGGCATCTGCTCAAGGATGGAGGCTGCCACCCCTGCCCACTGCTTGCTCCAACAAAAGCAGGGAAATTAATTTACTCGGGATCGATTTACTAATACAATAAAGTAGGCCAGTGCAAGGAGAAACTAAAAGCTGCATTCTTTAAGAGCATTAAATAATTCATCTGTCTGACTTTGTCTCACATTCCTACAAACTGCATTGTGAATATTTATAAGGTTTGGTTCTGCTGGTGGGGTCTGTTGCTTTTTGGTGAATAAAGAAAAGGAGTTTCACACCACCAGGTCGTGCTTGTGGCTTTGCAGTGACCATTAATGTCACAGTAACAAGTAAAAATAGGGAGATTTGCAGTATTTATTCAAACCACAGGCTGAAACGTGGTGGTGAGGAAGAGACTTCTCCCTGAAGGAGGTGATGGACCTTCAGAGCCATCTCAGCCACGGCTGAGCTTTATCAAGCCACAAGATGAATCCAGCATCCAGCAGATAATTGCCTGATTTCTCACTGCAGATTTCTCCTTCTCACAGCAGATTTGGTGTGCAGACACTTGAAACAACCTCGGGAGAGTAAGAAAAGCTCACTTGCAATCCCACTCACGATGTCACTCAATGTCTTGTCCAGGTCCCACTTCAATATCTTTTCTCCCCAAGCTGGTCTCTTAAAACCTTTGCCATAAACAATCCCACCACAACCTGCCCTGCAGCCAGATGGGCTCCATCCATCCATCCATCCATCCATCCATCCATCCATCCATCCATCCATCCATCCATCCATCCCAACATCCTCCACACTGCTGGGGCCATGCCCTGGGAGCTGGAGGAGGGTCCCACTGCTGCCCACACTGCGGCAGGGGGAGCAGAATCCCACACTCCAGAGCTGCAACTAGGTTGCTGCACTCCTGGAATGGCCCAGATTTTGCTGCAAACTTCTGTGCTGAAGTGAGAAACAAATGAATAATCTATGAGAGAAGAAAGAGGGAAAACAAACAAACAAACAAAAAAAACTATAATGGAAAGGGATCAAAGGAAAAGAGAATTCTACATTTTCTGATTAAAGAAGTAGAATGTGAGCTGTATTTATTTTTGTGACCAAACATCACTGTAAAGTGCCTGAGGGAGGGCCAGAAGCAAAATGCCAATATCAGAGCAGGCTTGCACACTGTGTTTGCTCAGTTGATCACCTTGGATGGATCCAGAATAAAGCCAGTATCAACTCATGAGTCCTGGCAGGGACACACACCACAAAAAATAAAAGAGGACTCCTGTATGTTAAGCTGACAGATATTGATGGGAGAGGGGGAAAAAAAGGAATAGAAATTGCTTTATCACTTCAAATCCCAAAGATAGATTGTGCAAGCCGTGGTTGTGGGGAGAGCTGGGGCAGCTCCAGGTGCTGCAGGAGCAGTTGGACACCTGGGTGCTGCTTCTCCCCCTTCCAGCACATCCCTGCAGCCTCATCCCCAGCCTCTCTGTGCTCCTCAGCTCCCCAGGGCCAGCTCAGAGCTGCTGCAATTTCCACTCTGGGCTCCCCAGGGCTTCCATTGCCAGGGAGACCTGATGCAGATGAGGCTGGCAGGGCCAGCATTAATTACAGCTCTGCCGAGCACAGGAGGCAGCAGGGAATGCACCAGCTTCTCCAGCAGAGCATGGGAGATCCATGGCCAAATCCCACAGGGACAAAACCTGCCCTGGCTCAGTCCCAACAGGTAAGGGATCTCCCTGTCCCAGCCAGCAGGTAAGGAGCAGTCCTGCCAGCAAGGGATGCAGGATCAGCACAGGATGAGCTGCACACGCATCCCAAAATAGCTCCAGGGTGATGCAGCTCCTCTGCATGACCCACCAGCCTCTGGGGGGCTGGAAAAGGAGACTCAGAATGGCACCATTCTGCAAGGAAACTGCATTTGGGGGCTGAGGTCTGTGTGGCTCCTGGGAGGCTTTGAGGGAGCTGCAGAGGACAGGAAGAGGGAAGCTGAGGTACGTGCACACCAGGGCATGTATCCTCTGAGCTGTCACAGAGGGAGGGCACTGGGGAGCAGGACGCTGGACTCTGCTTTAATTCCACCTAATCTACCCAGACAGATCAGGAAAAGGCTTCAGATAATAATGGATAGCTAAGGAAAGGGAAACAAGCCAATAAATAGTGTAGCAGTTGGGGTGAATCTAATTTTTAAAGCTACCTATCTAATGAAAGTAAATTACGTCTGCAGCCTGACTCTGGGAAATGTTAGTTTGCAATAAGGAACATTAATTAGGTCCCATCTAATGATTTTTACATTAAAGATGCCAATTCTGCTTGGAACATTGGAGAAGACAATATCCTCCTCCTGAGCACACAGGTCCTGCCTGATGCCTGGCTGGAGTCAGCATCCCCAAAACTCGGGGCAGGTTCAGGGTGGTTTGGGACCACTGTGTCCTCTCCAGAGTGACAGGAAGGAGAAATCTGTCTCCAGCCTGTTGGAGAAGGACACCTCATTGCATTTTCTCACCCACCTCTCATTCCTGCAGGCCCCCAGCACCTTCTGCTGCTCTGGCATCCCCACACCTGTTGCTGAGACCTTTAAGCTCAGCCAAGACTCAGCTGTGCAAATCTGACTGCTGCTAATGCCAGTAAATCCAAAGACCTCCAAAGTCTGACTCTACATCCAAAGGTTATGTTGACTTAAAACACCCGTGCAAGCTTCTTATTACAATTTTTAAATCCCAGCACAAAATCTGCATATCCAGATTTCATATCCACTGTGCTTCAGGCTAGCAACAGAAAAAAGGAATGACTGAACTCCCCCTTGGAAATAAAAATACTTAAAATGCATGAAACATAAAAGATTGTCCTTCTCTTCTTTATTTTTCTTCCTCAGTGAAAGCACATGATGGAATCATCATAAAGCTTCTCAGGTTAATCATCTAATTTGCCTTCCAAAAGAAACCCCCTTGGAATCTACATGCCCATTTACATAAGAATTTTAAAAGGCCTCTGAATTTATTCCTGAAATACTCCTATTCAAACAACATTCACTGACATTCAGAAATGTTGGGGTTCCTCTGATGGAGCACCACTAATTAATTAGCAGCTGGGATGTGATGGAGATGGATACAACCAAGGAGGTGAGAGAAGCTTGTAAGAAGCTACTGTGCTTGTTGCCCACTTTGATGGCTTTCCCTGGAATTGGGAAAGGCCATTAATGATTTGTTTAATTAGAAGGGGCAAAGCTGGAAAGGAAGGAGTATTTCACTACAGGCACTCAAGAGCTGCACAATGAAAAGCAACTTAAAACATTTAAAACACTTGAAAATTACTTTGAGGATGTAAACAAGGCATTGATAATTGTGCTAAAACAAAACTGACGTGCTTATGTGCAATCCCAGTAAATCCATTTGCTGTGGGCTCTGTAAAACCCTGCAGTTCAAGTACCTAAAACTTTGATGTAAATCAAAGGCCAGGAAAATACAGAAATGACAATAAGTGAAGGTGAAAGGGCATCCACAGCAAAGAGGAACAGAGATTGGCAAATTCCTTTTAGTGCTCAGAGAGCCTCAAAATCAGAATGGGAGTATTTGTAGCTCAATTTAAACCTCTATTGAGTCAGAAGCAAAATGCTGAGAAAGCCATGACTTTTCCAGGGATAAAAACTTTGTTGTATGGCACCTACCCTTAGCCAGGAGCATCCATCATCTTTATTCATGTAAGCAATCCTGCTGTGACTTGCAACCTGGCTGCTCATTTCCAAGGCTGAATAGAAGCCTAAATACCTCACTCCGGGTTCCCACATCACTTGGTCTCAGCCAAAATCATCTCCCAAGGCAAAATCTGTCACTAGAAGAGCTGGAAATAGAAGTGGAGACTCCTGCCTTTTGGTGCAGTGCCTTAATAAATGCTCTCCATCCCAAAAACAACTCCTGAAGGCATCTCAATCCCCTCAGGTTTGGCCATGCCCAGCCCCATCCTCTGTGCTGGGATTTTGTTCCTTGCATGATCCTGGGGGATCCCTGAGCATCCGTGTGGGTAGGAAATATTGTTTGTGATGTGGTTGGCTCCAAGGCAGGGAATGCCATGGTTTATAAACTTTTAAATAAATCATTATCAAAGGCCTGTCTGGGATAACATTTACAGCTCCTGTGCATTGTCAGTGCAATCAGGTGATGCCTGAGCAGCCTTGATAAGAACCCCCTTGCTTGTACAAAGCCATAAAGGGCACTGAGGACTGTGGGGTGAACTGTGGAATGGTTTGGGATGAAAAGGACCTCAAAGATCACCTAATTCCAAGCCCCTGCCTTGGGGCTGACACCTTCCACTGGAGCAGGTGGTCTAAAAGGAGCCCTGGAGCATCTCCAGAGGACCAAAGCAGCGTTCCAGGGAAGGCTGTGGTGTGCAGAGTGAGGCTTTAGGTGGTGTGCTGGGAGGTGAGAATTCATCAGGCTACAGAGAAACAGCTCTCAGAGATCCAGGTTAAAGGATGGGAAGGAAAATCATAGAATGATTTAGGTTGAAAAAACCCTCCAGGATCTTTGAGTCCAATCCTTCCCCAGCACTGCCAAGGCCACTAAACCATGTCCCCAAATGCCACATCCACACATCTGTGAAATCTCCCTGAAAGAGCATGGCAAAGTGGCACAACCAAGTAACAAGAAAGCCTCTTGCCCTGCCTTCCTCCTATTTAGGAAGCACATTTCTCAGAAATAAAAACAGCATTTAGGAATTTTTTCCTTCAATATCCACCACTTCTTAAATCAGTTTCCACTCCAAAACCTCCTCCAGCCTTTTGCCCTTTCTTGTAACAGGAGTGCCAGAGTCCTGACCCAAACCCATGGGCTGCAGGAATTTGAGCTGAAATTGGGTTTCCATGAAATAATTTGTCCTAAGTCCAGCAAAGGATTGTGTATCCTCACACTTAGGAGCAAGAGTGAGCTTAAGAGCTTTTCTGGATTGAAGCCTCAAAGAACAAAAGCTGTCTGGAAATGCCAGGGAATGGAGATCAAGATCTGAACCCTTACAGTGGGAAAAGGAGTTAAATGTAAGGAATTGCTTGGGTTTTTTACAGGCTGGCTCTAATCATTTAACTCAGGCTGAATAAAAGCCTTATTAATAATAATGACTGAATGCAAAGTTCTAGCTCCAATGTTCTGCTTTGTCCTCACCCAGAATGAATCACTTGGAAATGCTTGTCTGCGTATTCTCCTCGCCCTGCACACGCAGCCTCAGAGGAGCCAGATGTCTGGAGGAAAACCCAAAGTATTAATCAAGCCTGTGCACCTGCCAGAAGAGTCTGTTCCTGCTGGGATCCAGCTCTGCTGGGCTGAGGCTTTCTTTCAAAAAATTTGGTGGGGAGAAATATATTCATGCAGCTGCAGAAATGGTTCATGGGAGAGAATCCTAAAGCCCACGGTGCAATTACAGTGCATTGGGAGGTAAATTAAGAGTATAAAATATTGGACATTTAAGTAATTCTTAAAATGTCTGCGCAGGCATTTATTCAGATCATGTTCATTGATTTTAATGTGAGGGAAAGTTGCTGTCTCATGCAATACCCACATTATTCAGATTGAAATCTGAGCACTGTCTCTCTTTTATCCCACAGGGTATTCCCCCAAAAGAGCCTCTGCTTCCTCCCCACCCTGGAGAAATCACTGCTAGTGAGCACAGGAATACAAACCTTCCTGATCCAACCTTTATCCCTATTTGAAAATCAAGTTATTTCTGTTTCTTAAGCCTTGCTTTTCTGCAACACCTCAAGAAAAATAAATTTCAGAAGCCAGAGAAATGCTGCATGGCTGGAGCATGCAGCAATTAAAATTCTTCTTGCTGAAGTCAAACTCCTCTGACTGACCTGGGCAAGTCCCTCGATCTGAGGTGAGCTCTAGAACTGGGTTAAAAGAAAGCTGTCCCTATAAAATGTAATGCTGCATCTCATCTAAACATTCCTCGAGGGAATGCGATATACAAAAATAGGCTCTGGTCTAATTGCAGATAGGAAGATTGTCTCCAATCAGGCTGGGTCCTGCAGCAGACAGGAATAGTAGCTGGTTTTTCAGAGGTCTGTCCCAGAAGCAGCAATTCAGCTGGAGCCTGAGGTTTCCTGCCCACAAAGGATGAGCTCCATCCCCCTGAGCTCCTGCAGGTTCCCCTCCTCATCTCTGACTTTGCACTAGTTCTAGCACCACAAATTCCAGCACCTCAAAACCAAAACTCCTTGCTCAGAGCATCCTTAGGGAGCTGCTGCCACAGGGGCTCAGCAGCTCTCAGGAGCCATCAGAACTGTCCAAACCCACAGAAGGCAACTAAATAGCTCCAAATCCTTGTGCTGCCTTTCAAAACCTCTGTTCCCCCATGGAGGAGGCCCTTGGTTTGTGCTCCTGTAAAAGCAGGACCCCAGAACTGCTGCTCTTGGGCTCCCTCCCAGCTAAGAGTGAAGGAGAATGGCTGAGATACTGCAATGCTGGAGGCACTCAGATGCCCCAGTCACTTCCCAGGCCCCATCCCCAGCTTCATTCCTTGATCATCAGAAGACAAGGATGTGGTTTCTGAGAACCAGAGGCTAATGGATAACATCAAAGTGTAAAATGCAAGGATTACCAAAGCCCTGCTAATTTCATTTGTTCGTTTGTTTGTTTAATTAACAGAGTCTTGGGGAAAATAAGGAAATGTTTACAGACTGCCCATATAAAATCTAAGAGATGGTAGTTTCATCATCTGTTTAATTTTACCTCTCTTGTCCCAGGTAGTGAGCAGGAGCTCACAGGCAAGGTACAAAAGAATTGGCTTACTGCCTTTTGATTTCAGTCCCCAAAAGATTATGACCCCCAAACTGGGTGAAAAAAAAAAAAAAAAAAAAAGTAACCTGAAGAATAACAGAAATTCCACAATAATTGGGATTGATGTTCCCTCTCACCCACTCCAGCACAAATCAGGAATAATCCCCTGAAAGCCAAGGGGGCTGCACTGGCACAGGAGAGGCTCCAACTCAGCTGGGTCCAAACCCTGCAATGCCTGAGGGACCCCTGAGTTTTTGGCAAAGAGAATGCAGGATTAGGTCCAACAAACTGAAATAAAGGTCCAGTGGTAGTTTTGGAGCTCTGCATCCCCTCCCCACATTGGTAGGACATCATGGTCCTCCACAGCAGGGGTGGCAGAACACAGCCCTGGTGTTTCCATGCCTGTGAAGCTGCTCCTGTCAGCATGGGGACATTTTTTCCACGAGCAGCATCTGGGCCATGCAGACAGGCAGCCCAGAGGAGCTGCCCAGGGTGAAGGGACACAAAACAAACTCAGATCTTTGGAAAATTCAGCATTTAGAAGACAGTGCTCTTTAGCCCTAAAAAATTGCTGAACCAGCCCAGTTATGCCGCAGGGAGAGGAGAACATCACACCAGCTGCCAGTCAATCCCTGCTCAACTTCACCACTAACAGAACTATTTTGAGTCTCCCAAAACTGCAAGTCTGAATTCAAAAGTCCTTTTCCACCTCTTCCTCTCCATCAGCAAAGTTTCCCTGAGCAGCAGGCAGATTTGTGCTCCCCAGGAGCCATGGGGACATCATCCTGCCACCACCCACGTGGGCACCTCCTTGGCTCAGGGCAGCTGGTGACACCTGCACAGACAGTGCCAGCTCTGCCAGGGCACAGCCTCTCTTTGCACCTGACACATTAATCCCCAGCACCAAAGGAAAATTAATCACTTCTGTCACCTCTAACTTCTTCCCTGGCAAAACCCAGATTCTGCAGGTGGATGGCCAGGTGTGGATGGGAGCAGGAGAGGACAGCTCACACACTGAGAACCTTTTGCAGAGGGAGAGGCTGCCCAGAGAGATGAACCCTGCAGAAAGGGGAGGGAAGCCATGGCCCTGCCACAGGAAATCAAGGCAAGCTCAGTTAATGAGGGAGCCTCGTTTGAACTGGGCAGCTTTGGGGCCTGCTGCAAGCAGGGCTGGGGTTGAGAGCCAGCACATGTAGGTCAGGGCTTCTGTGCTCACCTGGAGACCTGCAAAACAGGTGACATTACCTCCCCCAAGACCTCCATCAGTGGAAGAGGGGAGGAATGATGCGTGTCCCCCCAGCTGTCCCTGCAATGCAGCAGTTCACAGGTCAGCACAGCCTCTTCACTCCAGGTGAGGCTACACTACCCAGCCAGCTCCCAAACCCCAGTGTCCCTCACTGCTGCTCATTGCTGGGAACCACCCAGACACGGGCAGGTGGGAATCAGGCTCAGACAGCACCAGCCAGGTGGTGACCAAACCTCTGTGGATCCCCTGACAATGGGTGAGCCTCACACGAATGCTCTGTCTGGCTGCCTCCCTGTCTCTACTGAAAATCTGGACCCCTTGGCTGATTTTCATCAAGTTTGCCACAGTGATGGGCAGCAGTGAGGATAAGAACCTCTTCCCCCATTTTTTTCCCTCAAAGAAGGCTGCCACATGAGCTCCATGGAGCTGGCACACAGCAGCCAGCCTGGGAAAGCCACGAGCTCCCAGAAAGCAGCTCCCTCATGTTCCCCCGCACAGCAAATGACAGGTTTGTTCCCTCTACTTATTTCCCTGTGCCAGTAAACACAACAATAAATAGCAAGCTGCAGGAGGCAGATGATTGTGTGGTGAAAGGTGGAAAACATCTAAAAATGATTTAAAGCAGGGAGGAGAATAGGAAGAGAGGTCTGTGGATTATAATCTCTGAGGAGGAGGAGCTGCTTGGCTGGGGAAAAGCAGCAGAGGCAAGGAAGGTTTTCCTTCCCACCCTCCATCTCCTTGCTCTGGGTGATGCTCAGGTCTTCTGTGCAGGTCCCTGTTTGCAAAGGCCCCCAAACCAGCCCTGGAATGGACCCCAGCAGCCCAGCCCTGGGACAGGAGCAGGGGCAGCACTGCAGGGGCTGGACCCTTTAAAAACTCCTAAGGAACAGGGACACATGGCATGGACACAGTAAAGCTGCAGAGAGATTATCTAGCTGCCATTTCAACACGCTGGTAAATCAAAGTCGATGGAAGCCATATGCTCTGCTGGGAAGCATCCATCTCGTTGCCAGGGAAACATCCTTCCCGTTTAAAATGGCAGGCAAAGGCTTGCAAAAACCTGCTTTTAACCCCCTTTTCTCAGGCGTGATCCAAGTCCCCCAGCAGCTCCCCCAGCCCTGCGGCATCGCTGTACTGCTGCCTGGGAGAGCTGCTGCAGCTCAGCCTGGGAACAGGAGAAGGAGATGGTGCTTCTCCCCTGGGCTCCAGAGGAAATCAGAGCCAGCCTGGCAGCAGTGAGATCCCACATCAAATTCCCAGCTTGCTCCCAAGGCAGTTTCCACAGCTCATTCTCTGGAAAAGCAGGGAATCACCCGCCTGGGTCACATCCAGCAGCTGCACTCGGGGATGCTGCAGGTGCCTGGTGCAGGCACACACAGATGTGCCCAGCTGTGGGGCAAGACCCTGCTGCAGCAAGGGAATGACCAGCAGCAGGAGCACGGCTGGGTCTGTGCTGCTCAAAGCATCTCCTGCAGAGCTGCAGGTACCACCCATTCCTCCCAGGCAGCGAGCACGGCTCTGACCTTGGGAATTACAGCAATCTGCAGCCAGGACTGCAGGCTCCAGGAGCCACAGGAAACCTGCACTGAGCTCAGCAGCTGGCTGGGTCTGCTGCTGGCCCTGGGTCTCCTCTCTGAAGCTGCACCTTCTCCTTGCTCCCTCCAAGCCAGAGGTACAGCCCTGGGCCTAACACAGCCACTGTCAGCTGCAGGAGGAGGTGATGGGGATGTGGGAACAGCACTTCCAGAGCACAATTTATAACCTGGCACCGTGGAAGCCACGGTATTTGGAGTCACAGCATCCTCAGCCTGCTGCTAAACCGAAGCAGGAGCAGCCCCATGCTGGTTGTGTAACCCGGCCTCACAGGACCTTCCCCATAATTAGAGGGCCTTTCCCTGCAGTCCCATGGGAGCCATATGCTGCACTCGTGAAAGGATGCTCAGAGCTCAGCTTCCTCTCCAGCACTTATTTTCAGTCTTCCCTAGAAACAGCAAAGAGCAAGAGGAAGCAGGAAGGAGGGGGAAAAGAAAGTTTAATTAATCTTCATTTAATTTCTGCTGTCTTTTAGCAAATGGAAAATAAGTGAGCAAGCCCATCAGGCCTGTGCCTGGTGCTGCTGCCCTGGGCTCATCCAGATGGGATGCACATCCCACCAGGCCAGTGCAGCCAGCAGGGAATGCCATCACAGGCTTGACTCTAGCCTCTCTTCTCAAAACGTCCCACAGGGATGTGGCTGCAGGGTAGATGGGCTTCCAGAAACAGATGAGGAGGCAATTCATTACCTTCATTAATTTCTCTGTGATTTTCAATGGCCATCACCTCCCAGAGAGGAAAGAGCAAGGCCAGAGAGGACTGAACTCCTCTTGGAGGTTCAGTCTATTTATCTACAGCAGGCTGGGGTTTGGGCAGGTGCTCTGTGCCAAACACACACCCACAAAAGGCTGTCTGCAAAGAGGGGAACCAAAAATGGCAGGTTTGATGGATGTGCTCCTAGGTGCCCAAGTTCTTGCATATGGATGGGCCAAGTCCAGACTAGATCAAGCCCAGGTCTCCTACGTTTGGCTATTCCAAATCTTGGGTGGAGACAAGATTTTTGGTGGTGAAGACAAGATTTTTGGTGGCCCCACACAGCTGTAGATGTTTACATCCCCACCACCTGGTAAAAACAGTAGGATAGAAACAACTTTAGAGTCCTATTTATTTGTTTTATTCAGACGCTTCCATTACCTTTTCCTATACTTACAACCCCAAATCATTCTCCCAATACTAAGATTGTTTAAAATCATTGCCAATTTAAAACCAAGTTTGATGCCTGCATGGTGTTATCTCAACTGACAGAGGACAGGATTAGGTTAGATTTTAGGAAGGAATTCTTCCCTGTGAGGATGTTGAGGCCCTGGCACAGGGTGCTCAGTGAAGCTGTGGCTGCCCCTGGATCCCTGGCAGTGTCCAAGGCCAGGCTGGACAGGGCTTGGAGCAGCCTGGGACAGTGGAAGGTGTCCCTGCCCATGGCAGGGGGGGTGGCACAAGATAAGCTTTAAGATCCCTTCTAATACAATTCTATGATTCTATTTATCCCATTAATCTGCTGATTCTCACGCCAAGCCTCAGCAGCTCTCTCTGTGTCATTTAATATGATTTGAGGTGTTCCCACCACCCACAACTGCCTCGGCAGGGGAGGGTGCAGCTTCTGGGTCTGGAGGGGCAGCTTAGAGAAAGTTTCAAATTACATAATTACATCTGTTTTCTGTTGCAGAAAAGAAAAACATCATCAGCTACAAAAGGTCAGCACAGAAATTCTTCCTATCCCTCATTAGCTGGCACAATAAGCAAGAAGCTGCTAATTAAGAATAACATTAAAAACATCAAGATGTTAAAAGAAGAAAACGTGGAGAAGAAAAATTCAATGCAAAATTCTGGTAAATTATGAAGAGCTCAGGAAATTCTCCTTCTCTCTAAGACTTTTCCCTTCCTTACAGGAATAGCTACAACTAAGAAAAAGACCATGACAGAGATGTGCATCCCCTGCCCACAAGAACCAAACCAGAGATCACATTTACCCAGTTTCTTTAGTGCTGATACGGATTAAATGCTCCGTTCCCTCAGGCTGTGGAGACACAGCCCTCATGAAGTGCCAGCAATTGAGTTCAAGACATAATGACATGAGGACTTGTCCCTCTGGCTCAGGGTGATGCTTAATTGGGTGTGAAGTCAGCTTTTGGATGACACTGCCATTAGCAGGCTGGCTTCTGTGCAGGTCCCAGAGAGGTGCTACTCCTTCCCCCCAAATTCACTGCAGGGCAGCTTTCTGCAGGCATGGGGTGTGTCTGGAAAGGCCCTTCCTGGGGAAAACGACTCAAAAAAATTCCTGCACTGGCAGTGTCTCAGAGGAGCCCACCACGTTTGCCCATGGCTCCTCCAGGCCCTGCTGTGATACCAACAGAGACTTACAGCCCCTCAACACCTCATCCCTTCTAAGTAATGAAAACCCCACCAATCAAAAACCCAGCAGGATCAGAAGAGAAACCACTGGGGGAAAAAAAAGGTACAAATCCCACCTCCCCCTCAGCTACCAGCCACTGGAGAGCAAGAGCTGCTCCTGGACAAGGACATGCAGCACGCCCAGGTCCCCAGGAGCTGTCCCAGCAGCTCCACACCCCGAGATGGACAAACATCCCATGCAAGCTCCTACCCATGCTCCAAACAGCCAGGAGAGATGGGATCAGAGACTTACAGCCACTCAGCACCTCATCCCTTCTAAGTAATGAAAACCCCACCAATCAAAAACCCAGCAGGATCAGAAGAGAAACCACTGGGGGAAAAAAAAGGTACAAATCCCACCTCCCCCTCAGCTACCAGCCACTGGAGAGCAAGAGCTGCTCCTGGACAAGGACATGCAGCACGCCCAGGTCCCCAGGAGCTGTCCCAGCAGCTCCACACCCCGAGATGGACAAACATCCCATGCAAGCTCCTACCCATGCTCCAAACAGCCAGGAGAGATGGGATCAGCAGCACGGATCTCCCAAAGGATGGAGCCAGTTTGAGGGTTGGTTTGGTTGCTCATTCAAGCCTGGAGTCTTTATATAGTGTCAGGGCAGGATCCAAAAGCGGAAGAGAGACACCCACTCCCAGGGAGAGTAACACACACACTGAAATAAATAGCTCCCTGCCTAAGGGGATGACTCAGGGATCTCACCACTCCTTAAAGCACAAATCATTGCTAATAAACCCCAGAAAGCTTGGAGGAAGGCCTAGCAAGAGGTCAACGGGGCAAGACTTGGCATTTCCATCCTTGCCAGGCATAAAGGAAGAGGAAGGATGAATAACCACTGAAAAATAACAACATCCAACATTGAGGCAATGGTCACACCAGCCTAAGCCCTTCCTGCAGTCTACCTGCCTCAAGAGCACTGAGTAGTCCTTGTTATTGGGGAGAGTTTCTGTTTTTCACTGCCCTGCCTGGAAGCACTCAGGCTTAATCACTATGGCTTGAAGTGGCAGGAGGAAAGAGAGCCTCACTCCCTGTTTGTCCAGCTATAATATAGAGATATTTACATTTACCTATTTTGCTCTCCTCCTGAGTGAAAGATGGTGTGCTCTTACATCCCTTACTACATTCTTCAGATCAGGTAACAAACCTCCCAGCAAGCACAAACCCAATTAATGGCCTCTCTGAGACTCTGAGTTGAGCACAAGCCCATAAACACGCAGGAGAACGTCTCCCAGAGCTGTCATTTCACTGCCACACATAACACCCCAACAGGAGAAAGTCAATAAGACCCATTCACAGCCCTCTCTGTGCTGCATCTGTAATGAACAGTGAGATCACAGCAAACTGTCCCTCTGTGGGTGATCCTGTCACTGGGAAGGTGCCACCTTCATCCTCCCAGCCCAGCGTCAGCCCTGCTGAGCTTCCCAGGCTGCCAAAGCCAACCCCACCTTCCTTTGCAAACCCAAGGAGCACAGGCAGAAACCAAAGCACCAATCCAAAAGCAAATCAGGTGACAGGAAATGCTGTTAAAAATAAAAGTGGAGCAAAGAGAGCATTTACCAGCAGTGCCCCAACAACAGTTTTATGCCTTTTCTGTGTCTTGGATGCTCAGTACACCAAGTCTTCCAGCAGGGACTGGCTCTTTTTGATTTGATGGGCAGAAGATAAGCTGTAGACTTTTACTCCCCTTAGGAGTGCTTGCACATTGTTGTAATTTTAACAGAATAATATTTTCCCCTTTCCATTCACTTTAGCTATTCTTTGACTGATTTTTTTTCTTTTTCCTTTGCACCCAATATTAGTTTTTTTCCACCACAGCAAATCTGCAAGAAACAGACACAGCAGGTGCCCAGACACAACCTGCTGCCCTCACCCAGGAGACACACGAGGTGTCCACAAGTCACCCTTGAGCCAGGATTTCTGATAGCTTATTTTTTTCCTGGGCATCATGATAACTTCATGGAGAGTGACAGGCTGGCTGTGGAAGCTGCGTTAGGAGTGCCTGCCCTGCTGTGCTCATCCCTTGCAGTGCGTGACAGCAGCTCTGCTGCCACCCCAGCCCTAATTTGCTCCCACACTGTCACCTCCCCAGGGCTGGCAGAGCTCTAAACGAGAGAGCAGAACTGCCAGGCAGATGAGGGCTTGTTTACAAATGAGGCATTTGTGAATGCTTGGGAAAGACCCTCCGGAAGGCAAAATCTGTCCTGCAGAGACCAAGCACCAGCCACGATGGGCTGCCAGGAAGTTCAGACAGACAGCAGTTCCCTCCTAACTCAGTGATTCCCTCTGCCTTTGCCTGTCCTCGTGTTTCTTCTCCCTGTCCCACCCTCCTGGGGGTGGCAGTAAGGAAAGGAGGATCTCTGAATGAGGATGGCAACTGGGCACTTCACTCTGAAACACAGCTGGAGCTGCTTGGGAACTACAACCAGGCTCAACAAGGCTTGGTGGCTTCTGATTTTTCCCAGTCTTGCTTGCAGATCACAAGAGTTGATCAGGGCTTGCTACAAAGATTCCTTTCTCAAAAGCACTTCTCAAAGGTGGATCTCAGCTCCAGGTCACCCCGTTTCAACGGGGATCAGCCTCATCTCTCCCCTTCACCTTGCCTGCTGGGGTGTCCACAGTGCAGGTCTGCCTTTGAACACCCCAGCTCCCAGCGGCTGTGCCAGGAGGTGGGAGATGCCCCCTCTCACTCCTGTTTTTCAGTTTAAAATCATGCCAGGCTCTGCCTTCTCTCCTCCTTGCCTGCCCTGGTCCCACCCAGCTCTCACTAAGGTCTGCAAGGGAAGTCAGGCTCCCTCGGCCATCGACAGAGAGCCATGGGCACCTCCAGAAGGCAAACCTGCCCACCTAACCCTGCACTGAGGCACTGGATTTCATGAGGAATCCAGCACGTGTCTGAGCATCACCAAATTCACAATGAAAGCTCACTGCACCTTAAACATCTGGACATTATAGATCCCAAGACAAATCAAGTGACTACTCAGGCACAAGGGCTTGCACCCAGCAACCCCAGTGACTCTGCTGTAGCTTTAAATCACCTCCCTACAGCAGTAAGAGTGAGAGGTGAGAAGATTCCAGAGGTCTTCTTGCTTCCTCTCTTGGAAAAGGCAGCTCTTTGACATCCAATTCACTCAAAAAAAAAAAATCACCTTATGGATGCTTACCAACACCAAAACTTTTCCACACATCTAAAAAGCACATTAAAAGGCTGGAGTGATGCCAAAGGGAGACCAGAGAGTTCTGCAGGAGCTCTCTGCCTTCCCTCATTGATTGGCAGCTGTACAGCCAAGGAGCCCCGAGGCTGTAAGAGAGCAGCTCTGCCATCCCAGCCAGCGCCTGCTGCGAGATACTCCCCATCCAACACCACAGTAATTATTTCAGTGCCTCACAATAAATGCCCAGGACGCCCCCAAGACACCTCTGCTGCCAGTGTCACAGGAGGCTGAGTTTGCAGCTTGCCCAGGAAAAGGCCACGGGAGCCACGTGGGGAGCCGAGGTCACCGCAGCTTCAGGGAGTGAGCAAGCTCCCACAACCTGCTCATCACACAGAGTGCTCTCAGTGGAAAACAAAATTTACATTGAAATGTCTACTCTTGCAGTCTTGGTGGAATCATCTTTCATCACAGGTGCTGTCAGAGCAGCCCAAATCTTTGTCTTGCAACCTGATTAGGAAACATTTAAAGGTGGTGGTGGAGGACCCTGCACCCCTGTCCTTCTGCACTGCCTGGTTTTGCCATTTTGTTCACTGGCCAAGTACATCTAAATACACTCTAAATGCATTCTTAACACATTCATGAAACTCAGTCCAGACCACCACAACAATTTGGCTTTGCAAAGTGGTTCCTTTTGGACCATCAGGGGTGAAAAATTACTGCATTACTCTAAAGAAACGCATGTCTCAGTGCTGGAGACTCCTGTCTTTGTTGTGCAGGGACATCACACCAACAGGGACAGGCCATTAATCCTCTGTAGGAACCACTCCCCACCTTTCTCAGCTCTACCATATCTGTTCCACAGGAGATTACACGGCAGGAAAAGGGACTGGCACATCTCCCTGTCACCACAATTTAAAGAACAATCTGTTCCTCAGGAACTATGAAAACAGTGAGCATTTGGGCTACCTTAGAAAGGGTTATGCAGGGCTAAGTGTTTGCTGCTTAACTCCCAGAAGCCAAACACTAAATTTACATGGTTTTTATCCTTGTGAGCACCACAGATGCTGGCAAACCTTGTGCTCTGCTCACCCTGGGCACAGTGTCTCACCCTGTCACCCCTTCCTTGTGCGGCAATACAAAAAAAAAAATAAAAAATCAAGAAACTGATTTTTGTAACTATATCTCTTTGAGCTATGCCCATCTTCCCTTTAGTACAGAATTTGGGGCTTGCATTTTGGCTTATTCCTTCTTTAATACATCAAACCACAGCAAGACTCATCTGGTTGAGGTGTTTTGCAGCACAAAAAGGAGGTCACCCAGGGGATCAGCTTGTTTTTCACTTCCTTAATGTCAGTGTGGGGTGAATATGATGGCTGGAACGTGACACATTAAAGCGACTGAAATCAGGCTGCTCCCACCAAGCTCTGACTAAGCAGCTGGAGAGGAGCTCGTGAGGCATCCCACCAGGAAGGTCCCTGCTCCCTGGGGTGGACACCACCCCACAGCTCAGGGCAGAGGCTCTGGAGGTCAGAGCCCAGCAGGTCCATGAAGCTCAGCACCTGGAGGTGGGCAGGGGAATCCAGGAGAGGTCCCTGCACGTCACTGGTGGATGGGCTGGGTTGGGGGGCATCGTACCTGCCCACAACAACCCTGTCTGAGGGTGAGGGCTTGCCATGAACCACCACTCCTCAGGGTTTGGGGACGGACAATCGAGACTGTCAGACCACATTCACCCCAAATTCCGGTGTAACAGATTATCTGGGAATGGATCTATGTGAAATAACCATCAGTCCTGTGTGAAAGAACTCACAAGAGAGGCCACTTCTGCAAGGAGAAACCCTGGAACTCCAGGGAAGCACCTCATGCACTCTCTGTGCTCCCCTGTGCCAGCCATGGCCATGCCAGGCTGCAGGCAGGGCACTGGAGACAGAGGTGGCTTGCCTGGGGGAAAAGGGAAGAACAAATGGGATAGGGATGGCACAAGGAAATTTGAATGGAATTAGACAGGGAGGAAATGTTCCTCCTTATTATAATTTAAGTCCATGCACTTGCTTAATTAACTAAATGTATGGTTATGCAGTATGCAGATGAAAAATGCACCCAAACTATTTTTAACACACTTAAAGAGATGCATTTAGGGTTGTAAATTCTAAGTAGGAAATGCAAGAATTGTGTTGGTTCCTGAGCACACAACTTTAAAGGTGCCTGAACCCAGGCTGTTTTCTTGCCACTGTTCCAAATGCAGCCCCTTCTTCAGCTCAGGGACCAAAGCTGAGCAGCTCAGCCAGGGATCAGCAAATGTGTCTCCAGACACCTCAGACTATGGGGGAGCCCAGTGTGAGCACCTTGCTTAGGCTGTCTCAGTGATCCCTCCTGAAATAAGATGGCAGGTAGGGACAAAAAATCACTTTCAAGTATTAAACCCTTCCTGTGCACATGACAGGTGACAGAAACCAAGCTAAAAGGACTAGAAGGAAAAAAACCAAAACATCATTCAGAGTAATAAAATGGAAAACTTTTAGGAGCCAAATGCCTACCTGTACAGAGAACTAAATTGAGGTCTAAGTGCTGCTGCACCCCTCAAAAAGCCTGACCTGCTATTTAGACACAGCTCAACTTTTCAAGTTTCAGCTCATCCTTGAACAGAACGAAGCCTTGTGCTGCAATGTGAAGGATCTGTCACAAAAAAAAAAAAGGTGGGAAGAAATAGAAAAGAAAGGTATTGAGACAAATATTGGGAGAAGGCGAGAATTAAAGGAGGCTCAGACTTCTGGGAGCCAGAGAGCACCTCTAGCTAGACTCAAAAATGGGGCCCACCAGGCTCAGCTGTCCGTGGGGTTATGCAGAATATATATTATACATCATATATATCATACACACAGCTCCCAAGAGCAGGTCACCCAGTTGTGTCAGTGTAGGAAGAGCTATTAAGTACAAAAATGAATCATAACACAGAAATATAAAATCCTGCTTTTGCTCACAGAGGTAACAGCTCTGCTTTTAGAGAGGCAACATCTGAGATGAGACCAGGGCTGGGGGAGTGAGAGATTCCCTGGTTTGAATTTCCCTGATTTCTTATGCATGAAATGGTGAGAAAGGGAATGATCGACAGCAGGAAGAGGTGGGGAATGAAATCAGATGGATTGAATCTAGGATGCAGCACTGAAAATAAATGCAACCTGCACAGGCTTCTCAAGGCAGAGCATCAATGCAGAATGCCATGCAGAACCAGCCTGGGCCTCTGCAGGCAGGAATTTAGCAGAGGTACTTACCCAGAGGCACCTCTCTATTTATTAAAACATCTCCTTGCTGGGAGAGTCCCAACAGTTTTTGTCTTGGCTTTGGGTGCAGGGAGCTGCCTGAGCAGCCCTGGAGCAGCTCCGTGCCTGCAAAGGCAGCTGGGGCTGCAAGCATTCTGTGAGATAAAACCCAGCCTCGCAGCATCACAAACTCGCTCACACTGGAAATAAATCTTCATGCAAGGAAGTCCCTGTGAGCAGCAGGAGTGGGGAAAGGGGGGTGCTGGCAGTAGAGAGGGCTGACTGAAGCCAGGGCAGCGGCAGGACAGGGCACCCTCATCCACAGCCTGATTCAGGACTCCCATTCCTGCAGGATGAGGGCTAAAGGTGCTTTTGTGCTCCAGGCTTCGGCACAAAATGAGGTTTGGGGCACGAGGAGACAGAGGGACCCCAGTAGCACAGGTAGGGCAGTGCACTGGCCTTTGGGGCTCCAGCCCTTCCATACTAACTTTGTGACCTTGAGGCAGGCTTGTTATCCTCCCACACCTTTGAATAAGCGTTTCATCTGTCCTGTCTGCCTGCGTTACTGACTTCCAGTTGCAAAACCCATTCCAACACTCCCAGACCTGGCACAGGCCATGCCAGGCTCACCTGGGCAGCAAGGGGGGATAACTGAGGCATGAGCTTATCCTGGCAGCTTTGGGTGAAGGTTCCCATATCCTTCAGCTCTTCCAGAGCTGTAACGGCAAACTGCCAAGGCCAAAGCTATCCTGGGTACAGTACAGAAAACTGGAGTCTATAGAACTTCCCAATACACTGTAAAAAAGGATGATATCACCAACTCTTCACAGACATTGGTGTCATTACCACTTCAGCCCTGGATTCAGCCTCCATTTCCCAGCAGGTGAGTGAGGGGTGGGGGCAGAGCCTGGTTTTACAGGCTCCCTGTGGTGCCACAGCAGACACAAGTGGAGTCACAAGCCCAGAACAAACGCAGCTGCTTGGGCTGGGGGGGGATGCAGCTACGTGGTGATAGCCAAGGGGCACTGGGAGCAGCCTGGCACTGGGAACAGGGCAGTTTGGGGTGACTGCTCCTGCCCTGGGGGCACTCCTGGCTGCCCAAGCAAATGCCACTGCAGAGAGGCAGACAGGTCAGAAGTTAAGCCAGAGCAGCTGAAGAAGCCAGAGATGTTTGCAAAGACCTCACAGCCAGAGCTACCCCTGCTGTTTGTCATTTGGCATTCAGCCCCTTCCATCCCCGTCACTGCCACCCCAGTGTCCCCCAGCTGGGGTCTCACCTGTATTTAACAGCACCTTGCACACATCCCACCCTCAGTGCCCACACAGGGAATAACAAACCCAGCTCCCAGCGTGAACGCTCGGCCCCTCCACACCGTTCTGGAAGATTTTGTGACACAAACCACCCACAACTCCAGAGGATGGGCGGGAGCATGAAAGGTGCTCAGGATGCCCAGTGCTGGACTTCACACTCCTCCTCGTAGCTGCAGCTGAGCTCCACAGATGCTCTCACTTCTCCTCTCCCGTTTCCCTGGGGAGATGAGCTTCCCCAAGGACCCCAACTCGCTGCAGCACTCGCCAAACCTCCCCCTTCCACCCAGCAGGGATCTCCCCTCTCCCCCTGGTCCCACCAACACCTCCAAGGAAGGCCTCAATGTACAAAATGGCTGAGGAGCAGAAAGCACATCCCAACTCCTTATCTTACAGCAACGTAACAGCAAAAGGATGGAGGGGGGGAAAAAACCAGAAAAGGCCCCAAAATTCCTTTTGCCGTGGCTGACAGAGGCCCTGGCCATGAGGAAAAGCACAAAAACAAAGCAAAAAAGCATTGGCACCAAGGTAGAAGCACCTCAGCCTGAGCCAGGCCTGTGGAAGGGCCCGGTGGGACTGTGGAAAGTCCCAGAGGGAAGGGAGTTGCAGTAACACCGAGATTTATCTTGACCCTCCCTTTGCAATCCTGGGAACAACGGGAAGTCATCTGCACTCCTATGCAGCAATGCTTCAGAGAGATTCAGGGAATCCTTCTGCCAAACGCGGGTCAGCTGGGCCATTTAGGGAGGGAAAAAAACAGAAAAGGCCCCAAAATTCCTTTTGCTGTGGCTGACAGAGGCCCTGGCCATGAGGAAAAGCACAAAAACAAAGCAAAAAAGCATTGGCACCAAGGTAGAAGCACCTCAGCCTGAGCCAGGCCTGTGGAAGGGCCCGGTGGGACTGTGGAAAGTCCCAGAGGGAAGGGAGTTGCAGTAACACCGAGATTTATCTTGACCCTCCCTTTGCAATCCTGGGAACAACGGGAAGTCATCTGCACTCCTATGCAGCAATGCTTCAGAGAGATTCAGGGAATCCTTCTGCCAAACGCGGGTCCGCTGGGCCATTTCTGCCCAAAACCCGGGTACCGGGGGGAGATGAGCACCCAGGGATGCTCCTTTGTTTACCGCCCGGCCGTACAGGCAGGGAGCCCCAGACACTGATTAGCATTTCCTTCTAGACACATCTCCCATTCAGACGCTTCCCACCGGGGACAAGAAATACCTCCAGGACCCTGAGCAGAGCCCCAGAACCAACCCCGGCCCCAAACCGACTGCAGCCACCCAGCAGGCAAAGATGGGGCCGGGGAGGGAAGGATGCTGGGGGGTGGGGGGGAGGAGAGACGGTGCCTGAGCAGCGCTTTTTGTTCCTCTGCTCACAGCATTGCTATGGTGATTTCAAGCAAGACGGAGGAACAGTCGCTACCCATCACTCCCGCTGCACCGACCGCATGAGCAGCCCCTTCCCCCGCAAGCAGCAGCGGGCAGGGGGAGACAGGGGCTCGGTGCAGCTCACCTCTCCTGGGAGCCACCCCCCAGCTCTGCAGGGACAGCTTCTCCCCCCCGCCCCCTTCCCCGCATGGCCATCACCGCCCCGTCGCCGGGCACCGCCTGGGCTGGGGCGAGGGATGCGGGATGCGGGATGCGGGATGTGAGATGCGGGATGCGGGATGCAGCGGCGGCCCGGCCGGGCGGCCCGACTGGTCTCGGGGAGGATGGGGGGGAGCGGCTCAGCCTCCGCCCCCCGCAGCATCCCCCGGGGCTCCCCAGCCAGCCCTGGCACCCGGCATCCCTTCCCCGCACCCGCTCTGCAGCTGGAGCATCCCTCCGCTCCGGCTCATTTTGGGGGCTCAGAGGGTGGAGGAGGGCACCCCGACCCGGGGGGGAGGTCTCTGCCATCAGCTTTGCCCCCCACCCTCATACTCACACGTAAGCGTGGTAAATGAAAGCCCATCCCCGCGGTCTCTCCAGCACATTGTAGAGGAAATTCTGCAGCTTGCGGTAAAAAGCATTCCTTTTGGGGGGCTTCCCGCTGCCCGACACCCCGGAGCGGGGCTTGCTGAGGATGCTGCCCCGCTTGGAGCTCTCGGAGCCGGCGATGAGCAGCGCTCCGTCCCGGCTGGAGTCCGGGGCGCCGGGGTCCAGCCCCACGAAGCCCACCTTGAGCTTCTTCTCCGCGGCGGGCCCCGGGTAGACGCCTCCGTTGCGGGATTTCTGCACCATGGTGGCGGCGGGGGGCGGCGGGGGGCTCCGGCGGGGGCTCCGCCCGCGCTCCCCGCCGCTGCTCCGCGCCCGGCGCAGCCGAAGCCGCAGCAGCCGCTGCAATCGGCTCCGCCAGCGCCGCCCCGCCGCCGCCCCCCCCCCTC